>NC_137175.1:87157500-87487500 GCF_951804945.1 Podarcis cretensis
CACAGGGCACTGTTGAAATTTGAAAGTCCAAAGTCCACTCTTGGGGAAACTCATGTTTCCTGAGACCTCTCTATTGGCTTGCGATGCTACTCTCATCTGCCTTACCATATCACCCTCCATGGGTGTCGACTCCCCATGGCTCTGGGTGCCCAAGCACCCACAAAATTACCCCTGAAGGGGTTGGTCACCCACAAAATTCGGCACCAGGGCCATGCACACTGCATGGCACCCATGGCCATCCAGGCACCCACAGTTGTGGGGCCAAGCTTGTACTCCTGTCACCCTCTAGGAATTGTAGTTTCCAGCTTCAGTCACAACAGCATAGAAGACTGATGCATACAGACTAAGACCATTGATGCATTTAGCTACGATGCCTGATTGCAGTTCCCCTGGGATCTTTCCCAGCCCAACCTACAAATGGTTGGGACCTTTCTGCATGCAGAAACATAACAGAGAGCCACTTGGAAATCCCTTCCCTTCCCAACAAATAAATAAATAAATAAATAAGAGTTCAGGATATGGGTGTGGAACAATGGTCACAGGAAATGTTCACAAGAAATACCCAATAGATTCAACAGGGAAATTACCAAATATAAGGCCAAATGTTGGGTGACTTGATCACCCAGGATTGTATTAACTAAATAATTGCACAAGTGGAATTAGGATTCCCCTGCCCAATAAGCCCACTAAATCTGTTTTCGGTTTTTTCACCCAAACCTCCAGAAATGGTGGGGTGGGGGACAAGAGAGGGGAAAGTCTCATTGTGCAAGCAGAAGTTGACTCACTCATGCAATTATTTAATTTAATACTGCCAATAGTTTGCAATTCACATCAATATGGGTTGATTTTTTAAAATCCTTCTAATAAAGATATACCATTTAATCAGAATCCTTTACATGCAATATGAGAGTAAGTCCCACTGATATCAATAGGGATTATTTCTGAGGATGCATGTTTACGACGGCACTGTTAATGCTATAAATTATGGTATGATATTATAACAATAATCATATGAGAATGATAACTGCTGTCGTATATCATCATTTATAAGAATATGCCATGTAAAGCATTGGGAAATAGCATCAATTCCTAAAATAGCTGGATGGAAAATTAAATTGCATGGATACGTCAGCCTGCTGAAACTAACTAATTATATCTGAACAAAAGAAGGAATACAACAAATTAATAGATTTGTTCAGGACTAGATTATTTTTATTAACTGCTGGAAATATTAGGCTCACACATCTATAAATACATCATGTATGCTCAATTTCTTGTAGCAATTTCGATCTTCTTTGATGAAAATCATGTGTGTTTTGAATGTTATACTTGATGAAATTTTATTAGGATGGTAGTCATCCTACAATTGCAGAGTTGGAAAGTACCCTAAGGGTCGTCTGGTCGTCTAGTTTCCCAACCCTTGATCATCTTGGTTGCCCTCCTCTGCACATGTTCCAGCTTGTCGGTATCCTTCTTAAATTGTGATGTCTAGAACAGCCTGATCGCCAAAGAATTGATGCTATTGAATTATGGTGCTGGAGGAGACTCTTGAGAGTCCCATGGACTGCAAGAAGAACAAACCTATCAGTTCTGAAGGAAATCAGCCCTGAGTGCTCACTGGAAGGACAGATCCTGAAGCTGAGGCTCCAATACTTTGGCCACCTCATGAGAAGACTCCCTGGAAAAGACCCTGATCTGATGTTGGAAAAGATGGAGGGCACAAGGAGAATGAGACGACAGAGGACGAGGTGGTGGGACAGTGTTCTCGAAGATAGATACCAGCATGAGTTTGACCAAACTGCGGGAGGCAGTGGAAGACAGAAGTGCCTGGCGTGCTCTGATCCATGGGGTCACGAAGAGTCGGACACAACTAAACGACTAAACAACAACAAGAACAGGACATAGGAATCCTGATGTGCTCTGGTCAAGACAGAACAGAGTGTTACAATGACTTCCCTTGATCTGGACACTGTACTTCTGTTGATGTAGCCTAGAATAGCACCAGCCTTTTTTGTGGCTGCATCACCCTGTTAAGCTTGTGGTCCACCAAGACCCCTAGATCCTTTTCACATGAACGGCTAGTAAGCCAGGCATCTCCCATCTTCTTTCTGTGCAGCTGGGTCTTCCTGCTTAAGTGCAGAACCTGATTTTTGTCCCTGTTGAAATTCATTTCAAAAGGACTGGAGCAAATTTATATGATATATGAGAGAACATTGTAAACATCTGGAAACCTTTGAGTTGAAATGTTTTATAATGTGACCATAAGGAACTGATTTACACTGAATGAGGGGAAATACAAAAAGGAGAAGAAAAGGTAAAAAAGTGGTCATAGAAATGCTAAGAATTAATTAATTATGTCAGAAAGAGGGACAGGGGGAAGTCGATGCTCAGTTTGAGCAATGCTTGTGGTTATGGAATTATGTAATGGAACTCTGATTATGATAAAATTGAAAATTTAATAAAAAATATTATTTTAAAAAATCGTTTTGTTAGGTTGACTCCTGTTCTCCACTAGAAATAATAAACCACTCACTTTTTTTTGTAATCTTATGTAATCTTTGGGTCCTGCTCCACATCATACTACCAATGGAAGTGCAGTTGTTGGAATTCTGGGACAGGAGCTTTTGGGTTGCCATGTCAAGACTATGGAATGGTTTGCTCTGAGTTACTGCATATCTGATGGTGGGTTGGCCTTTGGTGAAAACTAATTTATTTTGCCATACGTCTGGGCTTGAATGACTCATCCCCTGTGTTAATCTTTCTACTCTGCTATTTGCTATTGCATTTTTCTTTTATTCACTCCTTTATTGGCTGGTTTAGGACTGCCCTTTTAGGATCAAAGGCTATTCCCAAACTGGCAGAATCCGCGACCAAGAGAAAGAGACGGTGGAGGAAGATTGGAAGAAATTTAAAGCTTATCTTAAGAACTGTTATAATATTGATGAGTGTTAAAATGTCAAGGGGAAGGAAGATGCAGAATTACAGCCGAAAATGTTTGATGATTTAAGGTGAAATTGAGAAAGATAACAAATTTAAATTTAATTGGCTAAAATGGTTGCTGAAAAATGGTAAAATAAGGATGTAAAAAGGGTGAGGTATGGGGAAGTCCGAGAAAGGAGGCTTATGAAAATGAGGTTAAGAACTTATATTTGTGTGTTTGTTTGTATTTGTTGATGTTTTTATGTTGTTGTGGTTGTTTTGTTTTAAAACTGGAAAACTAATAAAAATTATTATAAAAAAAACAAAAACAAAAAAACCAAAGGCTATTCCCAAACTACTCAATAAAAGAGAAGTATTTTAACAGATGCATACACTCTTATTCCTTGCTGCAAGTGAAAAAGCTTCTGTTGCAAAAATCAAGAATCTGTCCATGAGAGGCAAGGAAGAGAGCATCTTAGTTATACAGTGTTAAGTATTCCATCTTTAAACTGCCACAAGTGTCCTACACAGATAAAAACTATTCCAGTGAGAACTATACAGAAAACACTTCTTTCCCACTCTTTTTTTTTTAATGCCATGCAAGAATTAAACGTTACCTTGCAAATACCAAAAATAAAAACCAGCATATTGTGGCCTCCTTAACTCCATTAACATAATCAGTCAATATAAAAAGAGAATCAATTTGCTACCGTGGAGCTGTGGAAAAGCAATTTGCATTAGAAAATGTTCTTTATGAGGAGGTTGCACTTACAGGCTTCCATTCAGTCTCTCTTCTGCCATAATAAGGGCACCTGCTATTTCATGGAAATATGTTTCGGAGTAGAGTGAAAAAGAACGAAAGAAAGTGAAGCAAAATGATAGGCTGATTGGACTGGAGGAGCCAAGAATCAGCACAGACCATAATTAAGAAACAAGACAGAAACCAACAGCAAACTAATACAAACACAGTATTTAAATGGGTAATTGACACTGAGCAATATGGAGCCACCAGTTTTTTTTTATTATTTTTTTGAAAAATTCACAGTGAACCTGGAGATTCTCCTTCAGTCTAAAACATCCAAGGTTATTTACTCATACTGAGGAGATTTTTTGATAACACTTGAGATGTTTCTCAGAAGAGTATTGTGTATAGCAGAAATGCAGTTGCAAGAAAAAGAATGTCATTTGACAAGTATTAAACAATTTTGTAATTCTTATTTTTATGCAGAAATTTGACATTAAAATGTTTCTGTCTATATTTTTAAATTTGTGTTTTGAGGGACAAACACATGAGATCATGGCTAGACACATGCTAATTGGAAGCCATACTCTAGAGCAGGCATAGGCAAACTCGGCCCTCCAGATGTTTTGGGACTACAATTCCCACCATCCCTGACCACTGGTCCTGTTAGTTAGGGATCATGGGAGGTGAAAAACATCTGGAGGGCCTATGCCTGCTCCAGAGTTTCTAACTGCCCCCTAACTAAAGAGTGAGTGCAGCAAATTTACACAGATCCATGCTGAAGAAAAATATAACAACAACAACAACAACAACAACAACAACAACAACAACAACAACAACAGTTTATAACTCATACCCCGCCCATCTGGCTGGGTTTCCCCAGCCACTCAGGGCGGCTTCCAACAGAAGATTAAAAATACATTAAAACATCAGTCAATAAAAACTTCCCTAAACAGGGCTGCCTTCAGATGTATTCTAAATGTCATATAGTTGTTTATTTCTTTGATATCTGATGGGAGGGCGTTCCACTGAGCAGGCGTCACTACCAAGAAGGTCCTCTGCCTGGTTCCCTGTAACTTCGCCTCTCGTGGTGAGGGAACCACCAGAAGGCCCTCGGCGCTGGACCTCAGTGTCCAGACAGAATGATGGGGGTGGAGATGCTCCTTCAAGTATAAAAGGAAGGGGCACAAAATCAGACATTAGAAATTGATGCTTTTGTGAGAGTTAAGCTCTCCCCTTTAAAATCCTGTACCAGCAAGGCAACAGAAATATTTCACCTGTTACTTTGGTCTGTGGTCCAGTGAAGTGTAGGAGCGATCTATGCAATCAATGTGCAACAGAAAGAGAGTTCCATTGTAGCATTGAGCCACCTAACTATGGGTAGACACACCTTGAATCTAACTTCTATGTAAAAAAAGGAAGGAGGTGTTATTCAAGCAAAAGTCATCTGAACTATGTTTGCTCCTTCTAGTTTACTATTTTGTTCCTGTGAAAGATGCTTTAAGTGAAGAGGACACAACCTTAGTTTTGTAGAGACGACATCTTGTACTTACATTTCCTGAATCATAAGTTTATCTTAAAAGCAAACTTCATTGTCTGTTTGAAACCAGGTTCTCACTTACAGGGGCTGATAATCATAGCTCCCTGGCAAATACAAGGATTATTGCTCTGATCTTTTTTAAAAATTATTATTTAATTATGGTAGCTCTTTTTTCAGGACAAGTGAAGGATGGGAGATGTACCAGGGTCATATAAAAGTTGTACCTTTTATATTAAATTTATTCCAGCAGTACTAATGCTATGATTCATAAAAATAAACCCTGTAAAAAGTCCAGACTAGCACTCTTTGCAAGTCAGCTGTGTGGCAGGGCTTCTCAAACTGTGGTCCACAAACTTCATTCAGGTGATCTGAGGCATGGATTTGTGGTGGAAGTTGGAAGACAGCGCATCTATCACATTAAATATCTGCATTGACTGTAATTGTATTTTATTGCTTCTTTTATTTCTTCTTTTATTTCATTACAATTTGAATTTTATGGAATTCAAATAGCGGTACAGTAAAACACAATATATAAGAAATAAAAGAAGCAATAAAAAATATACTTAAAAATCATCCAGCAGCTAGCACAACACATTGCAAGTGCTGCGAAAGGAAGAAAAATCATATGTGGTTTATGAAGTGTTCTGCATTGGTTGGAAAGGGAGGAGTTTGGGAATCACTGCTATATATTATTGAGACATTACCAATGCACCCTGGTAGAAGATTCAAGTGAAGGAATAATGGTGAAAAGCTCCTAAGTGGTACAATCTTGTTTACTGTGTGCTCTCTAATTGTGTGTGACTCCCCATATGACCGGAAGGAGGAAAAAGCAGCTTTAAAACACACACACATACACACCTATAAACGGCACCAAACTAGTAATAGTCATGGGAACACTGACACCAGATAACATTGTTCCTGGGAAATTCTTTCTGTCCTAACAAAGTTACTGTATTGTCAGGAAAGAGCCAGCTCCGAGTGGAACTTTACAGCCAGCTGCAAAATACAGGCAGGAACAGAGAGGTTTAGATTTGACGCAGACTGAGCTGAGGCCAGAGCTGCCAGCATCGAATCCCTCTGACCTTGGACGGTCGGTTGCCAAGGGAACAACTAAGAGTGGGCTGGAACACAGCCAAAGCTCTCAGGAAGCTCAAACAGGCGCAAACAAACACAGAGATAGTCTTTCAGAACAGGAAGAGGTTGGAGCTCATCCAATGTCCGAAAAGTCAGCGAATGGGAGGGCTGCTGGACAGGAAGCAAAACAAGAGATGTAAGGGGTGAAGATTCAATATCTTCTGTTGGCACCAGAAGGAGTCTTCAGAAGAGTCAACTTGAGTGATAATGTTGGCGGCTTTGTTAGAGACATCCAGAGCAGTCTGTTTGTTTTTGCAATAAATCCTCCTTTTTAATTACCCACACTTACTGTGTTATCAAGCTGGGACCTGGACTCCTGGCATGTATACCTGAAGGAGCATCTCTAACCCCATCGTTCAGCCCAGACCCTGAAGTCCACCTCCAACGGCCTTCTGGCAGTTTGCTCACTATGAGAACTGAGGTTACAGAAAACCAGGCAAAGGGCCTTCTTGGTAGTGGTGCCCAGCTTATGGAATGTCCTCCCATCAGATGTCAATGAGATAAGCAAGTATATAACCTTTAGAAGGCATCTGAAGGCAGCCCTGTATATGGAAGTTTCTAATGTTAAATGTTTTATTATATTTTTGTATATGTTGGAAGCCACCCAGGGTGACTGGGGCCATCCAGTCAGATGGGCCGGGTACAAATATTATTATTATTATTATTATTATTATTATTATTATTATTATTGCTACCTTCTACAGTGGTACCTTGGTTGTCAAACCTAATCCATTCCGGGAGTCTGTTCGACTCCTGAAACGGTTCAAAAACCAAGGCACAGCTTCTGATTGGCTATAGGAGCTTCCTGCACACTATCGGAAGCCGCAGAAGCCATGTTGGAAGGTCGGCTTCCAAAAAACATTCGCAAACCAGAACAGTTACTTCCAAGTTTGCTGCATTCAGGAGCCGATTTGTTCGGGAGCCAAGCCATTTGACAACCAAGGTACCACTGTACTTGAAAATGAATGGGGAATGTTTTGCACAGCTCTAATTCAGACACTGATGTTTTTAAAGACAGAATTAACAAAGACATATAAAAGTCACAGGTAACCTTGAACTTTCAATGAACAGTAGCTAGGGCTACTGATTTATACCAGGTGAGAATGTTCTTCAGTAGGTGATGGGAGCCAACTAGTCTGACCTCTGTCTTGCGGCAAAGCACTCTTTCCAGATGAATAGATGCTGCGCTGTTTTACATCTGCTTTTGCTAATACCTGGAAGGGGCTGTTGCTGGATGCATTACCAAAGGCCACCTTGACCTTTCTATCCTCTTATACTAAGGTGGGGGCAGGAGAGTGCTTTGCTGTTGTGAAAACAAATGCAAATGTCAACTAATGTGAGAGTCTTTAGTATGAACCACTGAACCAGGTACAAGCCATTTTATTGTGAAAAATAATAATAATAAATGTCCCCCGGTGCTAAAAATCGGTCGTGTTCTCTTGGGGGGAAATGGTGACATTTCATACTTTCTGATGGCTCTATGCCAGGTGTCAAACCTTCAAATAGCTATTGCTGGAAATTTTTGTTTTTCTAGAATATCTGCTAGGTCAAGCCATGAGCAAATTAAGTTCATGAGCAAATAAGTATGGGAGCTGCTGCAGGACTGCTCTTTCCCAGGCTCCCTGGGTAATGTGAGAATCCTCAGAACATTCAGGATGACCACATGCTGAGGTCTTTTCCCATATCAGTCTCAAACAGGCCTGGCAATAGCACCTGGCTAACTTGGCCAACACTGGCTTACACTAAGAAATGGGAGTGCCTGGTCACCTCATCTGTCTCCTGAGAAATCTCTACGTGGGACAAGAAGCTACAATTAGAACTGGATATAGAACAACTGATTAGTTCAAAATTGGGAAAGGAGTACGACAAGGCTGTATATTGTCTCCCTGCTTATTTAACTTATATGCAGAATTCATCATGCGAAAAGGCTGGGCTGGATGAATCCCTAGCCGGAATTAAGATTCCCGGAAGAAATATCAACAACCTCAGATATGCAGATGACACAACCTTGATGGCAGAAAGTGAGGAGGAATTAAAGAACCTTTTTTGAGGGTGAAAGAGGAGAGCACAAAATATGGTCTGAAGCTCAACATCAAAAAAAGTAAGATCATGGCCACTGGTCCCATCACCTCCTGGCAAATAGAAGGGGAAGAAATTGAGGCAGTGAGAGATTTTACTTTCTTGGGCTCCATGATCACTGCAGATGGTGACAGCAGCCACGAAATTAAAAGACGCCTGCTTCTTGGGAGAAAAGCAATGACAAACCTAGACAGCATCTTAAAAAGTAGAGACATCACCTTGCCAACAAAGGTCCGTATAGTAAAAGCTATGGTTTTCCCAGTAGTGATGTATGGAAGCGAGAGCTGGACCATAAAGAAGGCTGATCGCCAAAGAATTGATGCTTTTGAATTATGGTGCTGGAGGAGACTCTTGAGAGTCCCATGGACTGCGAGACTTCCGGGTTGGCGCCCCTGGCAATGGCGGAGCTCCTCCGATCGGGAGGAACTTGCTCTGTGGAAAGTTGGGTCTGAACCGCCATGGCGAAGGCGGAGACCCATTGAAATCACAGGCAGAAGAAGCTTGTGAACCTGGGATTCAGCTGGCACCTTTTGCGCCTCCCCTACTCACGGGGTAACCCTGCTTTGGGGATCCGGAGCGACGTGGGGTGAGCGGCGCGGTGCTTTGAATCGACCGCTTCTTTCATGGAGTGAAGCCGCATTGCTGTTTCTGGAGAGCGCTGATTTTTTCTTGTGGACAATTGGATTTTAAACAACAACCCGTGAGTAAAACGGAAAATTGGATCTTTAAATATCTTAATTTGGCATTGAACGGGGAAGTTTCAAAACAGGAAGTCCGCCTTCCCCTTTTATAAATAGACTGAAGCAAAGAGTTTACAAGTTAAGCTCTCAGAAAGCCTGTATTGTTTTTAACACTGATTGGGAGCCGCCCAGAGTGGCTGGGGAAACTCAGCCAGATGGGCGGGGTATAAATAATAAATTATTATTATTATTATTATTATTATTATTATTATTATTATTATGTAAAGGATTAAACTTCCATCGATTGAAATTATTAGACCCCTCCTTGGAAACAGGAGAAGAGGGGGGGAATTTTGGACTCTGTATCCTGCAGGAGAGAGTGATTAAAATTAAATTACCACTGCTCTGAACCTGGGAACGGGCTCCCAGTGATTGACGTTTCGGGAGAGTTCATTGACAGCGAAGAGAACGGATGTTGACAGTCAGTTAAATAAGAGAAATATATTGTTTCCATTGTCCGCTTCTGCATTTAAAAGGGAGGGAAAGTATCTGAAAATTGAAACTATCTTTACTTTTTGATCTGTGTTGGAAAAGATTGATACAAGTGGAGACTGTTCCCCTCTAGAGGGAGCTTTTGAATGTTACAAGAGTGGAGCTGGGAAATCTCCAGCTGCTTGATAAGAACTGTGAGAACTAGAGATTGACCTTGGATATTCAAGAATGTCGACAGGAGAAGCCTTATGGACTGCATTTTCTAAGATAAGCCACTTGTTGGAACAGCTTCATAAAAAGATGGATGTTATGACTACTAAAATTGACATTTTGGAACCAAAAGTGAGCACCAATACAGAAATTATTCAGGATTTGGCACAGGAATCTATTTCAACAGGACAAACTGCTGAAAAGGAGAAGGAGAAGGTTGCTGTTGTCGAACCTAAAGTAATACAAGGGGGAGCCTTAGCCTTACAGAGGCAAATTGAGGATTACAAGTTGAGGCCCTTTATGACTGAGACTAGAAAAAGTCAGATTTTGAAGTTCGGAGCCTGGCCTGGACTAGAAAAGGAAAGTTGGAAAGATCCCTCTATGCAGGGATTAACTGACTTTTGGAATATGGACTTGGGTCAGGAGGAGATTGGAGTTCTGGGGGCCTTTGGATTTGGAGGAATTTTGAAACATGCCCGGAAATACTTTATGGATCCTAGTTTTAATTATGGAAATCTGGCTGACCTGTCAAGAAGGAATAAAAGTATCATTGGATTGGAGTTTCCCCGAGATCTACTCTTCAGCATCAAAGAATATGAAGAAGACTGGCAGAAGGGACGTGGAAAAGAGTTAAGAGCCTCGGACATAAGATCTCCAGGGTGATGGACTGTATGGAGTTGACGGAAGTGCCTGGTAGAGTCCGAGACTGGGGAGAGGAGATGGTGGAAGAAGATTGGAAATTTAAAGTCTATATATAGAAATATTGTAAAATTAATGAGTGATAGAAAAATGTTGGGAGGGAATTTTATGGCTTTAGCTGAAATGCTATAAGGAGTTAAGTTTAAACAAGTATACTAATTTTAATGGAAATAAGATTAAAAGTATGTTAAGACATTTATATGATAGAAAATAGAGAAAGATGGAAAGGAATTGCTGAAACAATTAATGGAAGTGGAATACAAAGAGGGAGGTGAGAGGAGGTCAATGATACAAGGGAATGAAAGATAGAATATGGAAAAGGTATGATGTATGTTTTTAAATTGTTTTTGTTTTGTTTGGTTTAGTTTATTGTGTTAGTTTAATGTGTTAAGGTTGTGTTTTGTATTGTTTATGTATTGTATTGTTTTTTCTCCTTTTTGTTCTTTTTTTTCTTTTGTCTTCTTTCTTCCTTTTCTTTTTTGTAAGCTTTAAAAGTAATAAATATTATTATTATTATTATTATTATTATTATTATTATTATTATTTAAAAAGAGAGTCCCATGGACTGCAAGAAGAACAAACCTCTCCATTCTGAAGGAAATCAGCCCTGAGTGCTCACTGGAAGGACAGATCGTGAAGTGGAGGCTCCAATACTTTGGCCACCTCATGAGAAGAGAAGACTCCCTGGAAAAGCCCTGATGTTGGGAAAGATGGAGGGCACAGGGAGAAGGGGATGACAGAGGACGAGATGGTTGGACAGTGTTCTCGAAGCTACCAGCATGAGTTTGGCCAAACTGCAGGAGGCAGTGGAAGAAAGAAGTGCCTGGCGTGCTCTGGTCCATGGGGTCATGAAGAGTCGGACACGACTAAACAACTAAACAACAACAAAACACTGGGTCAAAATATTTCAAATCAGGGAGAGGGCTAGACCAGGGTGGCTAACCTGTGCATTTCCATATGTTCTTGGATTACAAATCCTATCAGCCGCAAATGGTATGTTCAGTGGTCAAGGATCATGTGAGGTGTAGGTCCAGCAACTTCCAGAGGTTCAAAGGTTAGCCACACCTGGGCTGGATGAAATAGGCATACCATGCTGTGGCATTATTCTGGGATGTATGGCAAAAATTCTAGGCATGGGGGTCCAACCATTTTGGGAAGAAGAAGCAGAGAGTTCCGTTTCCTTCTCTTTTTTTTATGGACCTTTGCTGCTGTTTTAAGTCGTGATGGAGCTGCAAAATGGCCCATTGGGAATGGTGCTACATACTGATGCCCCCTGGGACACTTTTGGGTGGTTCGTGGGATTGTGGGAAACTGTAGCAAACTTAGTGTTTAGGCTGAAGAAAAAGTCACACAGCTATTTGAGGAAAACAATAGGTGTTTTATTGCAAGCAATAAAAGACTCAGTGGGATTTATTTTCCAAAAGCTGAGCCCCACCTTGAGCGAGAGGGGCTTCTAATATACAATTCTAAGGCAATGCATATGAAAAAGCTGAGATAAAATCCCGTCAATAAAAGGTTGCTAGGTAAAGGTACCCCTGAACATTAGGTCCAGTCATGGATGACTCTGGGGTTGTGGCGCTCATCTTGCTCTATAGGCTGAGGGAGCCAGCATTTGTTCGCAGACAGCTTCCGGGTCATGTGGCCAGCATGACTAAGCCCCTTACTGCTAGGTGGGCAGGAGCTGGGACTGAACAACGGGAGCTCACCCCGTCACGGATACAGTAATGCATCAAACATTAAAAGCTTCCCTAAACAGGGCTGCCTTCAGGTGTCTTCTAAAAGTCTGGTAGTTGTTGTTCTCTTTGACATCTGATGGGAGGACGTTCCACCAGGTGGGCGCCACTACTGAGAAGGCCCTGTGCTTAGTTCCCTGTAACTTGGCTTCTCGTAGTGAGGGAACTGCCAGAAGGCCCTTGGCGCTGGACCTCAGTGTCCGGGTAGAATGATGGGGGTGGAGATGCTCCTTCAGGTATACTCAACCAAGGCCGTTTAGGGCTTTAAACCAACACTTTGAATTGTGCTCGGAAACGTACTGGGAGCCAATGTAGGTCTTTCAAGACCGGTATTATGTGGTCTCAGCAGCCACTCCCAGTCACCAGTCTAGCTGCCGCATTCTGGATTAGTTGTAGTTTCTGGGTCACCTTCAAAGGTAGCCCCATATAGAGTGCATTCATTAGGTTTAAGAACAAAGGGCTCTCTCTCTCGAGGCAGTATCAGGCATGTGGCCCCTTTGAATTCCTTTCCTTTGGGGTTTACCTGTCTCAGAACATAGAGCCAGACACTTCCCTCTTTATGCAGGCACATCTATCTTCCAAGACAGAGCAAGGTCAAGGAACAAAGACTACTCTTAGAGTGCATGCAGACCTTCTGGAGTCTGATTAATTCGAGATAAGGTGCTCCTGCTGGTGTCAGGATGATCTGACTCTAAGGATTATGTGCATCAAAACTACAGTGATGGCCCATGGCCACTTTCTTAGTGCTACTGTCACTACCTAGTAAACCCGAAGGAAGTCACAAATGTAGCAGATAGCCCAGCAGGAGACAATTTTCCCAATGCACCCTCAAACCTGGAGCAAGTTGGGTAAAGTCTGGGGTGAAGAAGACCTGCTGTGTGGGCCTCACGTGGGCCCAGGTCCTGCTTCTTGCCTAACATCTATTCAAATCCCAAGCTAAGCACAGATCTGAGAGCTCTGAAACCTGTGCATTCTGCGACATATTGCAGAGAAGGCAAAATAGTAGTGGCCTGGCTGTCAACACAATTGCTCTCGCTGCCACTTGCAGCCAGAACACACAAACAGGGCAGAGAATCTCAAGAAGCCTCTTCCACACAGCTCTAGCTCTCACACAGAGAGCGGAATGGTGTGCACATGTGGCCCAGTTTATTAGTCATGCTTAATCAGACAACAGGACCTGGGGGGGGGGGCTATCCTGATCTACATGGAAAGTGGGCAGATATATGTTAAATTCAAAGCAAGATTTTAAATGTTTTATTCTGTCTCTGTATACACACACATTCATGCCACTGTGCAAATGTACCATCATTATTTGAGCTACAATTTCATGTGCCTCTTTTCCCTGGCTATGGAAATGTCTGCCCTTTCATTGCCTGGTCATACAAACAAAAATCTTAACTATTTGTGACTTTTTCAGGTGCAATATTCTTTTACTCTAATTACAATAATTTTACCACAAATCACTTTCCTGCTGCGCTGAATAATAATTCCTCCTATATAACGTATATTTTAAACACCTCACATTTTGATGCCACTCTGAAAGCTACATTCATCAAGCGAGTGTTATGCAGATTGCTAAATTGAGCTTAACCTCCTTCCAGCTGAATGAGTTGACATTCTGAGCCACCACTTTTATACATTACTCACTTTGCTGCCTTTTCATCACCCCCTCAGCACAAAGAAAAAGTAATGGGTAGCACTTTTGTATATTCCACCCAATCATTCAAAGTGTGCCATTCATATAATAAGACCGGGCTCAATCTGCAAGCGCATGTCATGGAATATTCTGAAGTTAGCAATTAAAACGAAGAAAATTAAAACACATTTGTAAATTTGACATTTTGCTACAACTGAAGCCCAAAGTACCTTCCTTCCTGAGGGGGCAACATTACTCGCCTACTTTTGTTTCACCCTATCTAATGAGTAAAGGTAAAGGTATAGGTATAGGACCCCTGGACGGTTAAGTCCAGTCGAACTCAACTATGGTGTTGCGGCGCTCATCTCCACTTTTAGGCTGAGGGAGCCAGTGTTTGTCCGCAGACAGCTTTTCCGGGTCATGTGGCCAGGATAACTAAACCGCTTCTGGCACTGCCTCCATTTCTTCCCCTTCCCCCACCACATTAGGACCTATTTATCTACTCACGCTGGTATGATTTCAGACTACTAGCTTGGCAGGAGCTGGGACAGAACAATGAGAGCTCACCCCATTGTGTGGACTGGAACTGCCAACCTTACCATCAGCAAGCCCAAGAGGCTCGGTGGTTTAGACCACATTGCCATCTGCACTGAAGGATGTGCTTGCTATTACATTAATTTCACAAGAAAGTTCCTATCAGCAGAGAACCTGGTCTCCAGCTATCCATTCTCAATGTTACAGTTTTTAGGGAGCATAGCTACCAAGCTCCAACAAGAGTCCATACTGTTTCTGTGCCGGGAAGTTAAGAGGCATTTTTTATTATTTGATAAAACTGTTGCTTCCTAAAATAGACAATATGCAACAAAGTACTTGCCTATAATACCAAAAATAGCAGTTTCGCTCTCTGAAAACTAGGAGGAGGAGGTGCAAATGTTGAAAAGGATAAAGGTCCAGATTCTTATATGTCAAACTTATGCACATGGAAAGTTCATCACAACCCACATTATAATAGAATTTAATATGCCTACCATTGACTTAATAGAAAGATGGAGATCCATCAATACCGATTAGAAAGAGTGTTTTATTTACTTGTTTAATTAACTGTGAAGTTATGTCCTTGTTAATGTGTCTCCTTTTTAAAATTAATGTTTCTCCTTTTTAAAATTAACCTAATGCTGTCTGATCTGGATAGATTCTGGATATGTTACTCTGTTTCATTGCCTTGTGCTTCCTAAGATTTTAACAAGTATGAGATTAATTCTTTGGGGAGTTGACAAAGTGGTGGCTCGAAATCCCATTCAAATATCTCCCCCACATACACACACACTTTTGAGTCTGCTGCTCTGTTAATTCAGGAGATGGTGGTAGTGGCAGCTAATTTATTTGGATATTTTAGGGTATTTGGATATTCCCAGTGGTAAAATGGGAGTCGCCCCAAGCCCCATTAAATTGGCTTACCTACCCTGGGGTCTTAGCTAAAAGGAGAGAGTTAAGGACTCTGTGAAGAAGCCCAGGATATGTCATAGGTTCCACACATTCACACACATGATTCAGACAGTGTGCAATTATTATTCAAGAGCTCATATATTTCATGGAAACTCACTGGTTGTAGAGATCGACAATTCTGTTCAGTTTCTCTCATTTTCCTCTTTTTCCAGTCTTTTAGTTCAACACATTTCCACAGCGGTTTTCAATTTTTAAAACAACTCATTTTAAAGATTTGTCAGCATTTTAGTGTGCATTTCTCCTAATAAACACATTTTGGTCTGCAATTTTGCCTTACATACACATATTGCATTTCTCTAAATATTTTCCCTTAACATGCACACTTTGAACACATGTTCTCATTGAAGAACTGCATTGTCTAGCTCCCAAAAGTAAAGATTTCAAAGGACAGCTGCATGTTGGTTTGCATATTTAGAATCACAGAACTGCAGAGTTGGAAGGGACCAGGAAGATCACATAGCAATGAATTAATCTTTTGCCCAACTTGGGACTCAAACCCAAAACCCTGAGATTAAGAGTCTCATGTTCTACCAACTGACCTATCCCAAAGTTGTTTTGTTTTTGGAAATGGAGATTAGGTAGTTTACTAAGCTCTTGTTAAAATGAAAACCGAACCAAATTTTGCCCCTATTCCTAATCAGTACAACACACAAGTAAATGGGCCCATGTTGTAGATATACATGCTTTGACAGAACATGACCGTTTGACCTGCATTGGTGATTTTGCTATAGGTAAAAGTAAAGGACCCCTGGATGGTTAAGTCGAGTCAAAGACGACTATGGGATTGCGGTGCTCATCTTGCTTTCAGGCTGGGGGAGCCGGTGTTTGTCCACAGACAGCTTTCCGGGTCATGTGGCCAGCAGGATTAAACCGCTTCTGGTGTAAGGGAACACCATGGCGGAAACCAGAGTGCACGGAAACACCATTTACCTTCCCATCAGTGTGGTACCTATTTATCTACTTGCATTGGTGTTCTTTTGAACTGCTAGGTTGGCAGGAGCTGGGACAGAGCAACGGGAGCTCACTCCGTCGCAGGGATTCAAACCGCCGACCTTCCGATCAGCAAACCCAAGAAGCTCAGTGGTTTAGACCACAGTGCCACCTGCGTCCCTTCATACATGCCAAAAGGAACTACAGTGGTGCCCCGCAAGACGAACGCCTTGCAAGACAGAAAACCCGCTAGACGAAAGGGTTTTCCGTTTTGGAGGCGCTTCGCAAAACGAATTTCCCTATGGGCTTGCTTCGCAAGACCAAAATGTCTTGCGAGTTCCTGTGGGGTTTTTTCCCTTTCCCCCCCTTTTCCTAAGCCGCTAAGCGGCTTATCAGCTGATCCGCTGATAAGCCGCTTAACAGCTGATCGCTAAAAGCCGCTAAACCGCTAATAGCGCTAATCCGCTAAACTGTCAATGGGCTTGCTTCACAAGACGAGAAAACCGCTATACGAAGAGCCTCACGGAACGGATTAATTTCGTCTTGCGAGGCACCACTGTAATTTCTTTGCTTCGACAGAACATGACCATTTGACCTGCATTGGTGATTTTGCTACAGTCAAGAGTGAAAAAAGAACTTTGCAGTAGGTTCACAAGATCCAGCCTGATAGTCTCCAAAACCTTCAAACAGAGAATGTGAGTCAGTATTCTATCATCTCCCTATTTCAGGTGAAAATGCCTATGTGAACCTGAGAGACCCTGGCCACCTAGTGAGTGGATAATAGTTGCAAGATTTTATCTGGAGGCCATTCCCAGTTCACAGCTCAGTCACTTGAAAGCAATTTCATCCCTGCCTAAATGTTAACATATTCAAAGCTTATAAAGGTACTAATCTGCAACTCTGTAAAGCCGGCATTGCATTCGCCTCACCTTTTGACCATACCTCAGAACGTTCTGCTGATCTGCAGGTTAAACAGCAGAGAAGTCTAAAACTCAGAAGCATCTAGACTCTACAGGAAAGAGAAGATTCACTTGGTATCATTTAGAGCACTGATCTTCAACTGGGTAAGTTGGGACCCACTGGTCAGCCTGATCCAATGGTGTGCCTCAATTTAAGGCCAAGCAAGAAAGAACAGCATGCATAATGTACACTGAGCTCTGCAAGCAGGATTGTAATTGATGCAGCAAATTATCTTAGGGCCCAACAGCTACATCTTAAAGAATAACTTCACATACATCACCTCAGTAATACAAGTGGAAGAGCAGTCGACATTGTTATCAACACATTATCAACACCTTACACAAGTAGGACTGAGGCTGAGATGGAATGGCTTGCTTGAAAGATGCATTATCAAAATGTTGGAATCAGGTCTAAATTAGAAATGTGAGGAAAGAAACCAGTGTCAGGATTTACAATCTCCCCCTCTCACACCAAGAGACGGCAGGCTGGCAGTTTTATAATGTTCAGATTTATTGGTATTTACACAGTAGCTCAATGCTAGCACACAGTTCAGCCTTCCGCACTCGATGGGTCAGTTGAGCCCTCTGGAGGGTGGGCTCTTTTCCAACAGGAAATATGCCATTGGCTCCTCCTCCTTTTGTGGTCTTGATGCCAAGCCTGAACTCTGCCCAACCTCCTAGAATGGGGGGATTCCGGAGCAGATAGTCTAGTTTGCCCCTCCTTCCCTGAAAGCGAGTCTGAAAACTGAGTCCCCTCTGCCTGCCTCACGATGTCGTGTGAATTTACAACTTGCATTCCAGGACTGGAGAGGCTTGCTTCACTCTCTGCATGTGAAGAAAGCAAACCTCCATCTCTTTCTGCCTGCCCCTCCCCTTGGTCCTCGGAGCCCCCGCTGTCACTCTGGGAAGGAACGTTCCTGACAATCAGTAACTGTGACCACTTGCAGTGCCCTGGTGAATTCTAATTATTTGTCAAGTCCCAATCAATGTACAGAAGATTGTACAATGGCACAGACTGTTAAGTTGTGGGCGAACATATCAGACGACACAGCGATTCTTCAAACAGCTCTTGTTTATTCACAGGCCAGAACAGAACTGAACTGAAGGGCTCAGTCAGCCTGCTTATATAGAGCTCCAGTACAACGTTACTGTAACAACTTTCTAAAACTATCCAATCACTGAACGTCACTTTCGATCCCTTATTTGCATAACTATCTACAGTATCCCCCTGCTGGCCCAGGGTGAGAACTTCAGTACATAACACAGACTACTTTGTATTACACAAATGCATGTGTAGTCTGAGAGAAAGCTCATTATTTCATCCATGGGTTCCTTGTTGTAATGGTGGCCAACCAGATGGCAAATGGACTATAAGCAAATAACGTAACAAACATTCATGTCAATTTTTGTTCTCTCTCTCTCTCTTTCTCTCTCTCTCTCTCTCTCTCTCTCTCTCTCAGCAATGCCTAAGCACCCTGCCCATTCTTTTAGTCTGAGTACTATTTCAGAGGAATGGACATGGCAATCTCAAATTATGCTTCTAAATCCTGGAGCCCCCAACAGCCTGTGAATATCTGTGAAATGGAAGAGGGCCATGGAAAAATACTGAGAAAGAAAGAGATTTGCAGGTTGTCATGAGCACATTCATCAGGGTGCAGATAAGTAAGGATGACAAGAAGGATGGTGAGACAGATTGCTAGTGGTGAGAAATATTAATCAAACAGGACAGCATGGATTCTGTAAGTAATAGTTCTCTTAGAGAATGCTGTGCCTGTCCTCTTTCTCTGTTGGACTTTGCTAAGATGAACCATAGTGCATCAAACCAGTGGCTCTTTGCCGTAGAATCTTCTCTCTGACAAAGTCCTCAAGGGTTATTGGGAGAGCTGAGCAGACCATAGGGCCTTAGACCCATTGAGAGATTTCTTCCTGCCTTCCCTTTGGTATAAAATTTAAGCTAATTGTACCCCCAAACTCTCTATCATTCTCTGAAAAATTTGAGTGGGTCATTTTTTTCCCTTCAGCAGAAAGTCCAGGTCTCTTTCCACCACAGGGCATCCAGACTTATCAATTATTATGTTGTTCTGTCCCTTCCTAGTTACAGAACCTTGAACAATTCTGTCCTCTGTTTATGGAATTCCCTTCACTCCTGTTAGCTGTAAATTCTCCGCTTATCTTGTAATCAATTTGTGAGTCTGTCCTGTTTCACCCTCTTACCTTTTCCTTTTGAAGTCAGTTGTTCTCAGTTGTACACCGTCTTGCTCTCCCTTGCCCAGCTGTACCCTTCCCTTATATATAGCCTCTAACATTTATCAGATGAAAATAGGGACGTCCTAGTCAATAGAACACTAAGTGATGCATTAGACCAGAAGTATGGCTATGTTCCAACCTGCATATCAGTCTGAGAAATGTGCATCTGATCAGTTCATAACATATTACTTTTGCTTCTTGCTTTGGAGGGAACTGACTCTTCTTGAATAGTCTGAAACCATGGTTAGGTGTCTGCCTTCCCCACTGTATTCAGCTTTTATATTTTTTAATAATAATAATAATAATAATAATAATAATAATAATAATAATATACTCATACAATATTCCTTCCTCTCTAACAATTCAGCCATGTAAAAAGACTGTTTCCCAATATTCAGAGAAGTGAGGGGCACGAAACAATATTAACAATGTATTCGTCAGCAGGTAATAGGCTTTTCATTTCTCATTAGTTTAAAGCTTTATTTACATCCCATTAACAGTGAGCTTTATTTACTTCATTTGTTTTAATTGCCTATTTTATCATTCTTTAGGACAAAAATCCCTTCCGAGAACAGCCCAAAATGAGGATATGCAAATAGTGGTGTGCCGTGTGTACTTATTTCACACAGATTCATATATAAATAAATGGTGTGCTAGAGCAGTTCTGCATGGCACAGTGACAGTAATGCCTTCATTATGAAAGTCTAGAATCCTAAAAGCCACACTTACACAAATGCAATTGCTTTTCAAATTCAGCCAGGGCCTTGGATAAATAAAGGGCCACTAGACATAATCTAGCCTGGGTTTAGATTGGATTTGTTTATCTTTATAGCTTGGCAGATGGTAATTCTCTTGGAAACATCATTAATAATTGCCAGAAGTTCTATTTGGAAAGAGACATTTGTGCACAAGGGTTTGCCTTAATGAGGTTCCACTTGAAAATGAGCTAACATCTATTGAGTTGATGCAAAGGACTTTTTAATTAGTCCTCTTGGAGTGTGTTAGGGTGGTGGCATTTTTTAAAAATGTGCTGTTCTTGACCTCACATATAAATGATCAAATGATGTACACATTCAAGGAAAAGGTTATTTCTTCCCCATCAACATGACTTAGTTGTAGTGCAGACCTGCCCACCTGCCATAAACAGAGCAAATACCCTATGCTGCAGAATCCTAGGATAGTCATCGTTGATACTCTGTTCACTGGACAGTTGTCTGGGCTCCCAACAAGCACATTTTGCCTCTTTTTGCATGGCCAAATTCTGTAATAGGAACAAAGAAATATTGTCTCATACCAAGTCCCATCTAGCTCAGAATTGTCAACATGGCGGTATCTGTACAGGGTTCTGTGGGAATGTTTAGGATAGTAGGAGAGGATATATTGATTAAATATTATCCTTCCTCACTCACGCTAGTGAGTTAGTAGCAGAGCACATTCCCTTGTACAGTGGTACCTTAGGTTAAGTACTTAATTCGTTCCGGAGGTCCGTTCTTAACCCAAAACTGTTCTTAACCTGAAACACCACTTTAGCTAATGGGGCCTCCTGCTGCCGCTGTGCCGCCGGAGCACAATTTCTGTTCTCATCCTGAAGCAAACTTCTTAACCCGAGGTACTATTTCTGGGTTAGCAGAGTCTGTAACCTGAAGCGTCTGTAACCCGAGATACCACTGTACATAGCGGGAAGCTAGTTGATGGATTCGTGATAATCGTTTGAGTTAAGCAATCCAGTCTGGTTTGTCCAGATTGGATTGTTCCTGGTAAATCGCCTTTAAGTAAAGGGACCCCTGACCATTAGGTCCAGTCGTGGCCGACTCTAGGGTTGCGGCGCTCATCTTGCTTTATTGGCCGAAGGAGCCGGCGTTTGTCATCAGACAGCTTCCGGGTTATGTGGCCAGCATGACTAAGCCGCTTCTGGCGAACCAGAGCAGCGCACGGAAATACCGTTTACCTTCCCGCTGGAGTGGTACCTATTTATCTACTTGCACTTTGACGTGCTTTCGAACTGCTAGGTTGGCAGGAGCTGGGACCGAGCAACAGGAGCTCACCCCGTCGCAGGGATTCGAACCACCGACCTTCTGATCGGCAAGTCCTAGGATCTGTGGTTTAACCCACAACGCCACCCGTATCCCTAAATCCCATTTAGTTCCCCTCTTAAAAACAATAATGACACAACAGTCTTCTTTTAAAAGTAATAGTAAAGTTTACTTACATTCAGTTCACAGTACGGTCCTGAAGACAGGCTATGTCTTGTAGTTAGAGTTACAGAGAAAAGTGTGGGTTCATCCTCTGTGAGGGATGAGCCCATGTGCTGCTGGCTGAAAGCCAGCAGACAGCAAAAGGCAAAATGTAACAAGGCGAAAAAGGGGAAAGGGAAGGTGGCTGCGTGACCAGCTCTTTTGCTAGGGTCACACCCATCTACCTGGTCTCACACAGGGGGAGGATGTTCCAGACCAGGTGTGACAGGAAGCCCTCCTGGCTGGAGCAACATTAGCCTGTGTGTCCACTCTGGGGAAACAGGAAATGTTGTTTTTGACTGCTTCAGTGATGTTACATCCCAAAGGTTCCAGACCTGGAGATGCTGGGGATTGAACCTGGCACCTTCTACGTTCACGGCAGATGTCCTACCACTGAGCTGCTAGATAGTGCTAACTTATGGAGAATGGGTGCTTTGGAACTAAGCTTCACTTTTGCTTGGGCATAGCTGAAGCATGACAGACCAATTCCAGAGAGGGATGCTGTATGATGTTGAGAAGGATGCCATAATAAATTAAAACAAAAATTATAGGACATTTTCATAGCCTCCATTACTTTGCTCACATGAATTATTTTACAGCCGTCCTTTTAAACTTGAAATGTGTTGAGTTACGTAACATTTTTAAAAAATCATCACCTGTTGAGATCTTCTCTTTCTTGTTTCTGCTAGCCTTCAAGCAGAGAAGTCTAACATCAGATCAAGAGTGGTGTTTGTGGAGTGATAATAGAACTCTAGGGTGGCACTATGGTCTGAACCACTGAGCCTCCTCAGTGGTCTGCGGTTCGAATGCCTGCGATGGGGTGAGCTCCCGTTGCTCGGTCCCAGTCCCTGCCCACTTAGCAGCTCAAAAGCACGTAAAGTGCAAGTAGATAAATAGGTACCACTCCAGCGGGAAGGTAAACAGCATTTCCCTGCGCTGCTCTGGTTTGCCAGAAGTGGCTTAGTCATGCTGGTCACATGACCTGGAAACTGTACGTCGGCTCCCTTGGCTAGTAAAGCGAGATGAGCGCTGCAACCCCAGAGTCATCTGTGACTGGACCTAACGGCCCTTTACCTTTTAATAGAACTCTGGGGTGACACTATGGTCTGAACCACTGAGCCTCCTGGGCTTGCTGATCAGAAGGTCGGCGGTTCGAATCCCTGAGATGGGATGAGCTCCCCTTGCTGTCCCAGCTCCTGCCAACCTAGTAGGTTGAAAGCATGCCATTGCAAGCAGATAAATAGGTACTGCTGCCATGGGAAGGTAAACAGTGTTTCCATGTGCTCTGGTTTCCATCACGGTGTTCCATTGCACCAGAAGCGGTTTAGTCATGCTGGCCACATGACCCGGAAAGCTGTCTGTGGACAAACACTGGCTCCCTCAGCCTGAAAGCGAGATGAGCACCGCAACCCCATAGTTGCCTTTGACTGGGCTTAACTGTCC
This sequence comes from Podarcis cretensis, assembly GCF_951804945.1. Taxonomy (NCBI): domain Eukaryota; kingdom Metazoa; phylum Chordata; class Lepidosauria; order Squamata; family Lacertidae; genus Podarcis; species Podarcis cretensis. The sequence continues at coordinate 87,180,684 of NC_137175.1, forward strand.
AGGGGTCCTTTACCTTTACCTTTAATAGAACTCTGAAGTTTCACAGTTCCTAGTTTGTTGAATGACCTAACAAAAGAAGGGAGTTTCCAGATTGTCCTCTGTTCCCTGCTTAAGATCAGGGTAGTGTGTGCCTCTTCTTTAGTCTTAACTTCCTGCTGAAATCCTGCAACTATTTATAGCAGAAGTATTCCAGGGTGTTGTTGTTGTTGTTTTCCTCCTTTGTTTTTGTGCACTATAGTGCAAGAGTGCCCCCACTGCCAAGGCAAAAAATGCAATAATCTTGGGGATACACCACATAAGAATTAATAAAGCAGAATGATGAGTGACTGAACCAGTACAAATCCACAACAAATATGCTATTGCATTTAATGGCATGTGAGAGAATACATCCCCACCCCCCCACCCCCCAAAAAACCCAACAACAACAACAACCCCACCATGAATCTGGAGAGGTATGAAGTAAAGCTGCCAAGGTATCCTTTACAACATAAATCAAGATCACCCAATATTTGTGATATACAACTCTCACCACCATCAATGACCATACTAGCTGGGACTTATGGGAGTTAAATCCACTAAGATCTGGAGGGGTATAGGTTAGCCATCCCTGGTGAGGGAGAAAGCAGAGGAAGGCAGGCCCAAAAAGGAACCATAGGGGAGTTGTGCCAAAGTTTTGGCCTTGTATAATTTTAGAGCTGCAGGGACGAAGAAGCCCCCTTGTGCCTTGAAGAATTTGAGGATACAATTTGCGGTTTTCCCCGCTGAACTCCTGATGGAGTTCATGTATAGTTTGTTGGTTCCTGAGGCCTGTACAACCATTCCTAGATACTTGTAGTTTGTAACTTGTTCTAATTTATGGCCTTGGAGTTCCCAGCTTCTAAGCTTTGGTTTTTCCCCAAAAGCAAGTATCTTGGTCTTTTCATAGTTGATTTTGAGACAATGGGGGTTCTGCATCATTGGCATATAGCAGGACCGAAATATGCCAATTTGCAAGCTTCGGCGGGTGGAGTTCTGAGTCACTAAGTGCAGATACTAAGTTATTTAGATAGAAATTAAATAGTAGAGGGGCCAATAGGCACCCTTGCCTGACTCCTTTGAAGGCATCCCTGGTGTAAACGCCCCAGGAGTTTTCATTTCTTGTAGTGTCACAAAATTTGGGTCTTAGATCCAATTCCCTGAAATGGTCCGTACAAGGTAGGCTTGATGTTTTAGGGCTGCTAAACCCTAAACTGCTGCCACCCACCTGCCACACCAATGCCCAGTGTGCTTCTTTTATTGCTTGCCCCCAGTCACACCTATTGTTTCTGTCATTTAAAATAATAATAATTGTGTTTTCTTCAGCTATTTCTGAACAGCTTTGATAGAGAAGCAGGTGCTTTATAGAAAGGTCTTTCCATAAATCCCATTACAAAGTCTGCGAGTAAGAAGTTTAGTTTCTAGATCAGTCTGTTTGCCAGTTACTTGGTGGAAGCCATTTTGAATGGTAAGTATAAAGGAAGCATACCTCTGACTACCAAATGTTCTGGGACACACAACAGGGAAAGGGGTGTATCCTTTAATTCCTGCTTACGGAAGCAGATTTAGGGAAGCATGACCATTTCAGTCACACTGGACACAAAGCTGGAAATTGAGATCCCAGAGGCCACCACTGCTGCCTGTGAGAAGAAGAAGAAGAAGAAGAAGAAGAAGAAGAAGAAGAAGAAGAAGAATTTCGATTTGATATCCGCTTTATCACTACCCTGAGGAGTCTCAAAGTGGCTAACATCCTCCTTTTCCTTCCTCCCCCACAACAAACACTCTGTGAGGTGAGTGGGGCTGAGAGACTTCAAAGAAGTGTGACTAGCCCAAGGTCACCCAGCAGCTGCATATGGAGGAGCGGGGAATCGAACCCAGTTCACCAGATTACAAGTCCACCGCTCTTAACCACTACACCACACTGTGAGCTTCACAGAGGGATAGTGCTGGCTGGATACAGATATTTGGGCAAGATGGACTGAAAGTCCCAAACCAGCGAAGCAATTGTAATGATCTCCAATACCTCCTGTCTCCAATTAAGATCTGCAGGCAAGGCTGTGCTCTGCTTCTACCTTGAAGGCATGAGAGCTTTTTTGCTTCTTACAAAGCAGCAGAATGGAGCCTTAGTATTTAGGCATCCTGACAAATGGGACAGAGAGACACTCTTTGAGGCCGAGATAGAATTCTTTTGGTCTAGACAGCTGCCAAAATTAGAGCCGGGAAATCTCTCCCGAAAGCTGTCAAATCTTTCTTGGCTTGGGTTGGCTTTCAGTGATCAGAATGAAACTGCTACATGGAGAGCTGAGCTTGATATTTTATCTTTCATTGTGCTGTTACATTGGGTGATAGCTGGTTTAATAGATAGATAGATAGATAGATAGATAGATAGATTCTTTATTGTCATTACACAAGTGCAACATTGCACAAGTGCAACGAAATTGGATGCCATCCCTTAAAAACAACAAAAGCAAAACAACAACAACAACCAAACAAACCACATTCCAGCCACACCCACACCCACACCCATCAAACTCCCAGGTCACACTATCGAGTTACAGCATTTAAAAAGGCCACAGCTCTTGGATAGAAACTATTTTTCAGTCTATTTGTCCTTGACTTGATGTTTCTATATCTCCTGCCAGAAGGCAGTAGTGCAAACAGACTGTATCCCGGGTGAGATGCATCCTGCAGGATGTTGTTTGCTTTCCTAAGACAACGGGAACCGTACAGTTCTTCCAAAGATGGGAGAGGATGACCAATAATCCTTTGGGCTGTGGTTATGACCTTCTGGAGCACCTTCCTCTTCCTAGCTGTACAACTGGAGAACCAGGCACAAATACAGTATGTGAGAATGCTCTCTATGGAGCCTCGGTAGAAGGACACCAGCAGTCTCTCACTCAGATTGTTCTTCTTTAAAAGTCTGAGGAAATAAATTCTCTGCTGGGCCTTCTTCACCAGAGCAGTGGTATTTGCGCTCCAAGTCATGCCCTGATCGATAGTCACTCCCAAAAACCTGAATTCCGCCACCCTCTCCACCCGTTCCCCTTTGATATACAAGGGCTGAATGTCCGCCTTTTTTTTCCTGTAATCCACCACCAATTCCTTGGTCTTAGCCGTATTAAGAGCCAGATTGTTCTCTCCACACCAAACACAAAGCCGCTCCACCTCGTCCCGATAGGCGGACTCATCCCCTCCTGAAATGAGCCCCACCACCGTAGTGTCATCAGCAAACTTGATGATTTTGTTGCTGGGATAGATGGCTGTACAATCATACGTATAGAGAGTATAGAGCAGGGGACTCAACACACAACCCTGTGGTGAGCCGGTGTTAAGGCTAAGGGCTGTGGACATATGTGACCCCACTCTAACCCTCTGAGAACGTTCTGACAAAAAATCCAAAACCCAGAGACAGGTGGAGTTGGAGAGTCCAATCGCCTCTAGCTTGGACACCAGTCTATGGGGGAGGATAGTGTTAAAAGCAGAGCTAAAATCCACAAACAGCAGCCTCACATAACTCCCCGGCTGCTCCAGATGGGACAGAGCAGCATGGAGAGTGATAGTGATAGCGTCTTCCGTGGATCTATTTGCCCTGTATGCAAACTGGTAGTTGTCAAAAGTTGATGGAAGACAGGAAATTATATGACGGCGCACCAGTTTCTCAAAACACTTCATGATGATTGGAGTCAGTGCAACTGGTCTGTAGTCGTTCAAACTACTGATTGTAGATTTTTTAGGCAGAGGAACAATAGTTGACGACTTCAGGCAGGGTGGGACAATAGATTGGTGTAAGGACTTGTTGAAGATCTTAGTAAAGACCTTCGCCAGCTGATCCGCACAGCCCTTCAACACCTTTCCCGTGATGCCATCAGGTCCAGCAGCCTTCCTCGGATTCACCATCCTCAATACCTGTCTCACCTCATGCTCCTCTACAGTGAATGAGGGGCCCCTATGGGCTGGTGGCTGTAATACCGGCGTCTCAGGTGGCTCCTTCTCGAAGCGAGCAAAGAAAAAGTTAAGCTCCTCCGCCAGCAAAGGGTCACCATCGACAGCACCAAGGTTAGGTTTGTAGTTGGTAATATGCTGAATCCCCTGCCACATCTGTCTTGTGTTGTTACTCCTTAAATTATCCTCAATCCTCTGCCTATAGACCAGTTTTGCCCGTCGAATACCCCTCTTCAAGTTTGCTCTTGCCACACTGTAAAGCTGCACCTCGCCCGACCTGAAAGCCCTATTCCTTTCCCGCAACAGGCACTGGACCTCTCTATTCATCCAGGGTTTCTGATTGGGATAAAACCGGATGGATTTATTTACTGTGACAGTGTCTGTGCAGTGATTGATATAGCACAGAACTGCCGCCGTGTGCTCCTCCAGGTCTGAACGATCGAAAATATCCCAATTGGTTCTCTCAAAACAGTCCTGCAGCTGGTGGATAGCGCCTTCAGGCCAGATTTTAACAGTCCTTGATATTGTGGGAGCCCGTTTCCTGAGTGGGATATATGCTGGTACCAGGAACAGAGACATATGGTCGGACTGGCCCAAATGTGGCAGCTGTAAGGCCCTATAGCCGTGATTTACATTCGAATAAACTTTATCCAGTGTCTTGTCCCCCCTTGTGGGACATTTCACATGCTGATAGAGCGTTGGGAGCACTGTTTTAAGTTCAACATGATTGAAGTCTCCCGCAATGATGTGCACAGCTTCAGGATGCTTGTCTTGCTGGCTGCTGATAAGGCTCTGCAGGCATCCCAGAGCCAAGTTGGCATTGGCATCTGGTGGCACGTACACACCAGTTAGCATAACAGCTGTAAACTCCCTAGGGAGATAGGCTGGTCTGCATTTAACAGCCACATATTCCAAATCCGGTGAACAGTAACTGCCCACGGTCTTAGAATTATTGGACCAGCATTTGTTCACATATACACACAGCCCCCCTCCTTTGGTTTTTCCGAAGTCCATGCCTCGGTCATGACGATGTACCACACAGCCTTCCAACTGAATAGCCGTGTCTGGTATGGACGGTTGAAGCCATGTCTCAATGACAAATAAGACGCAGCAATCTTTTACGAGACTGTTAATAGAAATATCTAGGTGACATGGAAATCACAGAGCATGTCTTCTTTGCCTGAAAGTTAGGGTGCTGTGCATTTGAAGCCCAATAACTACTCTGCCAAGATTTTAGTGTCCACACCCTGCCTATTCATGGGCCTTGCCTGCTCATGGTGGACCACAGAGGACCATGTGCACAGATTTCAACCACATGATGCATATTCTCTAATTTTATAGTATCCCTGAAAAAGCAGGGATCTCACTGCGGGTGGGATAGATGCAACAGGGACAGGATTGGAAACTGCTCTCAATTCCCTCAACCACACATAGATATAAACATCTGCAGAGGGCTAGATGTCTGAAGGTCATGCAGAGTAAACCCTTTTAGGCATTAAAGGAATGCATCGAGGAGGAAGGGGGGGAGATTGCAGCAGCAGTCACTACCCCAACTCAAATGCTTTCACTTCGAAGAAATAAATAGATCCCCCACATTTACAACTGCATACAGTGGTACCTCGGGTTAAGAACTTAATTCGTTCTAGAGGTCCATTCTTAACCTGAAACTGTTCTTAACCTGAGGTACCACTTTAGCTAATGGGGCCTCCTGCTGCCGCCACGCCACCATCATGCGATTTCTGTTCTCATCCTGAAGCCCAGGATGCATAGGACTTGTTGCAAGGAGAGCTTGGTGTCAACAGCTTCCAGAATCTCACTATACAGTGGTACCCCGTGTTAAGTACTTAATTCATTCCAGAGGTCCGTACTTAACCTGAAACTGTTCTTAACCTGAAGCACCACTTTAGCTAATGGGGCCTCCTGCTGCTGCCACGCCACCATCATGCGATTTCTGTTCTCATCCTGAAGCAAAGTTCTTAACCCGAGGTACTATTTCTGGGTTAGCGGAGTCTGTAACCTGAAGCATATGTAACCTGAAGCGTCTGTAACCCAAGGTACCTATAAGCCTAAATCTCAGTGAACAAAAACTCCCTTTTCAATGGCTCCTGAACGTGCAGAGAGAAACGTATGCACCTACAGATGTACACATGGTGGTTCTCCTATCCATACTTTCACAATGAAATGTTGTCATGATCCTACTCCTCCACTCTTACACATTTTCATGCATAAAAAAGGCTAAAGAGGAAGATCACACGATGGTATACACACCAAGTGGAGAATTAATCTGCTTCTAGAAGGTACTCAGTATTAGAACATTCCTAAAATTATGAAGGATTCTATCAATACATTTCAGTTCAAAGAGAGAATGCATATGTAAACATAGGTAAGTATTTGTTTCAAAAGCATTTAGCCCAATAGCTTTTTACAAAATTTCACAGGGTAAAATGGATGGTAAAGTAACCATCATTAAAAACTGAATGGTCATCAACTGTAAAGGGGAAAACTTAAAATAGCATTGAGCAATTATTAAGCAAAGTTTCAAAAGTGCATTAAAAATGTCAACAGCCTCAGAATTTATTTTGAATCTTCAAAATTCTTATCTGTTCTCCAAAAAATGAAAGCCACCGTTGAACATCCTCTCACCCAGCTTCATTTATTCCTTCATGTTGCTCAGATTTACAACCCCCCTAAAACCAATTTCCAGTGGAGTAATTTTCTTCCAAGTTTAATTGCCAGCTTCCTTAGTGTTGCCGTTTTTAGAAATGTTTTTGGAGATGGCAGAATTCAGGGAGACAATGCAACAAATGACTGAGCCCTTAAGTGATCACAGGAAGAGCAGATGAAAAGTTTCGGCTTTGCAAAGCAGCAAGCATGCTAATGACGACCCAGGTATTTCCAAGTGTGTTCAGTTCTAATTGATTTTTCACTGCATGATCTCAGAAAGTGGCATTCTAAAGTCTTTATCCAGGAATCAATCCAGGTAGTTCATTTGCAAATGTATTTCAGAACAAACACATCAAGCCCAGCTTCATTTTTAAAACGGGTTGAGAAACAACATAAATGAAGGTCGCATAGTCCCTAGGGTAGAGGTAGGGTACTGGATCTGGGAGTGAACCAGATCCTTATGTCCCCAAACCCCCACAAACCAAGCTTGAAAGGTGAAGTGGATTTTTTTTAATCTTGGAAGAGCAATACTAACTACAGGAAGCTGACAGAAGTTATACCAGTTTAAAGTGTAGCCAACAGAAGTTACCCTTTCTTCATGTGCCTCCTCTACAAGAGGTCTGGTAGATGGCAACACGGAAAAACGTGTTCTCCCTAGCAGAGAGCATGTGTTGCGGTGGGGGATACAAGCCACCTCATTGTTGCTGGGTGGATTTATGGAGGCACCTAGGCAGTGAATTGGTTAATTGGGTCACTGGGGAGAACTGCTTGTTGCCAATTTTGAAGGAGGGGTCAGAGGTTTTAAATACTGGATGCCCAACTTTGAGCGTTCTCTTGGCTGCTTGTACCGGATCACCCGCCCACCCTCCCTGTATGGGGTGGGGTGGGGTTGTTCGCTTCACCTTGCTATGCCTGTCATGGGGTCATCTGCATTGAGGCAGGGGCCTGGTAGGAATTTGTCCATCTGGCTGATTGGCTGGTGCCATTTGGTTTTTGCCTACTGCGTAGCAAATCATCACAACTTGTAAGGTTGGAGGTTAGGCATTGGTTCAAATTGGTTGGTGGAGGGGTAAGTGCCTACCCCTCCAATGGTGTGCGGAAAGGGAATTCCATTAAAGGAATCCAGGGGCTTGCCATTCTTTTTGTTCTTGTCCCTGGGATCGGACTTGGGCCGTGCAAGCACCAGGAGCATGAGGGGAGAAGTGAGGGCCTGAGGCCCAGCTTCATTTTCTCTCCAAAATTTATTTCCCACACTGGCTTCCACTGGGATCCGGAAGTCAGTTCTGTCCCCTGGGCAAGGACAGGTAGTCTGAACCAATGCCTAAGCAACCACTCACTTGAATGTATTTAAATAAAGTTGTGGCCAAAATCGTGCCAAAAACCCAAACCAAAATTGATGTGTGATGTGTGAGTTATTGGGGGGTGGCTTGTGGACCTCAACACACTACAAGCCTTTTTTTGCGATGACTCCCTGTTTGTGAAATGCACACCCCAGTGAGGCTCGCCTGGTGCCATCATTATACAGTGGTACCTCGGGTTAAGTACTTAATTCATTCCGGAGGTCCGTTCTTAACCTGAAACTTTTCTTAACCTGAAGCACCACTTTAGCTAACAGGGCCTCCCGCTGCCGCCACATCGCATCTGCGCAGTTTCTGTTCTCATCCTGAAGCAAAGTTCTTAACCCGGGGTACTATTTCTGCATTAGCGGATCTGTAACCTGAAGCGTCTGTAACCTGAGGTACCACTGTATATCCAGGCAAAAACTTTCCTTGGTAGGTCTTTGGCCTTTGACTAATTGCAGCCTTTTAAAAGCTGGTAGGATATTTTTGATGCATTTTTCTTTCATCTTGGTTTTAATATATCTATGTGGGATTTATTGCCTATTTATTTGGTTGCAAGTTGCTTTTGACAAATGCAATAAAACAAACAAATAAATAAATAGACCCTAGGTTAGACTACTGCAATACATGGTAAATGGGGCTGCTTTTGATGCTGGTTCGGAAACTATAGCTTTTGAGGGATAGGCCGGCTCCGCTGTTAACTGAGACACATTAACACCAGTTCTGGCCAAATTGCACTGGCTGCATATTTGTTTTTGGGTTCAGTTCACGTTGCTGGTTATTTATTTATTTGAAGGGGGGTGGTAATTTACAGTGGGAAAGCATCAGGCAGACAAAAGGTAATAATCCCCCCACACACTTCTCCATGCCACCTCCCTCTGAATGTGGCACTTCTCTTTTTCAAACAAACCAGGAATGGGGAACCTTTGACCCACCAGATGCTGCTAAACTACAACCTACAATCCCTGGCCATTGATTATGCTGGTTGGGGCTGATGGGAGGTGTAGTTTAGCAACATCTACAGGACCAACTGTTGGCTGTTTTTCTGAGTCATACAGAGTGATGCAGCGGTTTCATTCTCGAATCCCTAGTGATGAAGACACAAGACTTTGGAGATGACTTCTTATGTGCAGGATGGCAACTATTAGCAAGCAGTATTATTTCTTCCTTGAGCCCAAGGCTTCTTGCTCCTTCTAAAACTCCTTCGAAGCAGTCCATAATTTATAGCTTTGGACACAGCAAAACAACAGTGAAAAAACCAACCAATCTCAGCAAAACAATGGTGAAAAAACCAATGGTGAAAATCTCCAACTCCTAACCCTACTATCATTACCTAAAACAACCATTCTCACTTTTAAATGGAGTTAAATTGACAATTCAGCATTTCTGTGACCTTAATTGGACTCACAAAATTTTTCAGCTGTTACATTACATTACAAATTTCTTTCTCTCTCCCCAATTCAATTTATTCTTTGTAAAATACATTTCCTAACAAATACAGTGAGCACTCACACTTTAAAATGTGGGATCGCGTATGGTGCTACAGTTCCCATGAAACTTATTAGTAAAGAGGGTGCTGGCTTGCCTCTCAGTGTTATTATTTGGAGGTTTACGCCCAGCCTCAGTAATCAAGTTTCTTGCTGGGAGGTGGGGCCAGCCCCATTTATAAATAGGCAGTGGAGCTGACAATAGCCAGGCAGTCGGCTCTGGAAATCCCCCCCCCCCTTTGTTTAATGGTTTCTTGTTTGCAGGTTAACTTTTTCTTCCTGTTTTGCGGGCGCTTCTGTGTTCTTTGACTGGTTGCTGTTGAAGGACCGGGATTGGCAGGTCTTGTGTTCCCTATAGCAGTTCATCACAACTTTGGCAGTTATGGCCTTGGGTGGAATCCTTTAGTCTTTTCTTCCCTGTATTGGAGGGGGGGCGTGAAGCAGTGATTCACACCCCTCCGGCGGTGATTCCAGGGTCCCCTCTTAAAGGGGTTATATAATGGGTGTCACTGGCCATACACTGAAAGGTTGTCTGTGAACTACCCTGCGTGCAGGGATATGGGATGGGCTGCCTGCTACGCTTACGTCTCGCAGAGCACCCCCATATCCCATTTACCCTGATGTGCCCCAGTTCCCCCAGCTGGGGGGCTGGGAGGGATACACGCCCAAGGCCTAAGCCAAGGTCTTCCTACATTCAGAAGTTTAATAAAGTTGTGGCCTAATTTTAATTCCATATAACATGGTCAGAGTCTTTATTCCTTTCTTATGATCCCTGGGGGCTGGGGCTGTCGCTGCCTGGTCACACAATTCAAATACTAACACCAACGGTTTCCCACACTTGGTTAAGAAGAATCCGACTGAAATATATTCTAATGTCAAACTTCTGTGTAGGATGGCGGGATTCAAACCTGTTCAAGGTGAGACATGCTCATTTAACTATGTATATGTGGTTTGCAGTGAACAGCTCACGGGAGAGAACATGATTGAGGAGCTGATTCGGCAAGAATGGCATAAAAATGAAATGAATATTCAAAAGGTAGCAAAAGTTTCACCGGTGTGGAAGTATGTTTGTGCTTTTCTGCAGCTGTTAACTATAGTTCAAGTCTATCACTCCACTTCATTTTTGAATTAGCATCTTTTAACACTGCTGAAAAATGTGCCTCAGTGCAGGTGTGACAAGTTATCTCCTATTGTCTCCCAAAAGAAAAACACCTTTAGCATATGCCAGTGTTGGTGATAATGGGAAATCCTGAGGTCAGGATCCTGCAGACGGCGTGATTAATTTTCACTCAAAGTCTTGCAAATCCTAAAAGAATCTAGTCCCAGTGAAGCCAGTTGTGAGGCAGGTTGTATTCAAATCAGTTCAACAGATGGGGAGCACGCTCAGAAGAAATGCTCACCTCCTACTGACATGTATTGCCATCAGTGTGGATGATGGTTGTGGCGATCACACAGGGTCCCCAGACGTTTGACGGTCTTTTGATCCCTGTGCCACCACTGTGATTGCCTCTTCGCTGCCACCAACCTGTTTCCCTCAGGTACACACGGAGTCCAGACAGTGGTTAACATTAACAAATAATCAAGTTTATTTTATAGGCAAGAACAAGTTTATGGTTTCAGTTAATTTTTCTTGGCAGTTTCTTAATCTTAGTTTCTTTACTGTCCTATACGTTCCTAACAACTTCAAACTGATTATCCCAACTATCTATCTGACTCCACCTAACAGTTCCTCTTACTCTCTCACCACACAACTCGACCAACCCACAGACTTATCCTCCCTCTTCCTTCTCCAACTCCCAACTCTCAACTGACTTCCACACAACTCCAACTCTAACTCTAACTCCTCCCCTTGGGTTCTCACTGGCCAATCATTTCACACTCATTTAACCCTTTCCTTATAACCCACCTAGGAGGCAAACGCCACAATGGAGCACCAGGACCAGTTTCTGCCCCGAGGAGCTTAAAATCTAACTATTATCCCAAGTGAAACAACAGAGCCTTGTTTGTAAAAGCCCTTGATCCAGCTATCATGCTTGCCCCCTGCTACAGGGCAAGGAATGGAAAGGCGTTCTCCTGATATCTCACTTAATCACATCCATATTAAGAATTCATCCAGTCCATGGCAATGAAAGGACTATTGCCTCTATTCCTGTTTTATAGATTGCACCACTGGGAAATTATTCAGTCTAGTTATTTCTTTGATCTGTTCCATCTCCCTTTCCCTAACTTAAACCCCTTTATAGTGTCCCAAGCAATTTGTCTCTAACGTAGTGTTACACTTAAATCTTAGTCATCATGCAGACAAAAAGGGTTTGCTTTAGTTCTTTAAACCCATTTGTAATCCCCCCCACTCCCCACCCCAGTCTCAAATTCCCCAGATTCATTTTGCGCTACTACAATCCCACGAGTACTGTGTGTTTATGGAAGCTGTGGAACAAAGCTCAGCATGAGAATGACAAAACTAACAATTTTATTCACAAAAGGGAGCCCCAAAGGCAGAAATTATTCACTGCCACCCCTTTCTCACTCTCTCCCGTTTCCAAATTCCTTTTAAGCTGTTTTATCCTTGCTTTGAAGTGAGCATTTTATTCTCTTGGCTATGTCTTCAGATGAAGTCAGCATCATGCTAATGACGGCCCTCAAGCAGGGTCAACTTCCACCAGCTGTCCCCTAAATGTGTTAGCTAGAAATAAGAGAATTGTCATCACTTGGGGCACTGGCTTGCAGGTTGTTGTGATCAGAGGGACATTGTTTAAAATGACATTGTTTAATGGGATGGCTTAAGAATTTCTCTGAGGTCGGGGCCCTGCCCACTACTGCAATGTTCCATCTAACTGCTCTCCAACACTGGAAGGGCATGCTGAATTTTTCAACTATTGAATTAGAAAATGAAGGGTGCCAAAATGACGAAAATTCAAGATATATTTTGGATGGATTAATATAATTTAGTTTTGCTTGTTCCTTTTCCAGGGCTGTGACACCATGACAGAGAAAAAGAATGGTGAAAATGTTGCCCCTAGGCAGGAGGTCATTTCCAAAGTTGTAAGCGTAATGTTATTTTTGTGAGCATGTAAAGTTTTCTTTTAGTTATTTGAGAGCACTAATCTAAGGTTTTGCCTCTCCTCTGTGTCTTTCAATTATAAAACACCGCTGGGAAGAAAAAGAAAGGGAATGGGAAGGACCAAAAGGAGAAGACCTTGAAGCAGAAGATGATCTTCATGGTCTTCAACCTCATCCATGCCATCAGAGGACAGATTGTTTGCCAGCCACTAATGATCTGCAACAAACAATGCAAGAGTTTTTTGACATAGCATGTTCATTTATTGCCCATGATGTGACAGTGTAGTCCAACAGGTAACCTGCTGTTGAGTATTCACTGTAGAACATTTCTCAGATTCCTTGGTAACATTCAGCAGTTGCTTGGCAGATACCCATGGAGTTCCACAGTTGACAAAAAGATGAAGAAAGTACTCTTCTTACCAAACTGATTTTCTTTCTGTTTTTCAATCTCTTTCCCAATTTCTAAAATATTTCACTCAAGCAGAAAGTTCCAAATTCCTTCAGATGTGAAATTCAGCTAGAGCGCATACAAAAAATGGGTTGGCCTGTAAATTATGCTAAAAATTTGGGTGAAAGATTATAAACTGTGCCAAATCTGGATGTTTTTCATACTCAACTCAGTGTTTCACAACTGTTAAAGCATAAAAATAGTTACTTGGAATAATTAGATTGCAGAAAATTAAGGTAATAAAAGTACCTGAGTTTTATTTTTATTTTAATCAGAAAGCAAACAGTTTCTGCCAATGCAATGGGAATTAAGTGTTAGTTAAATGCTGCTATCACTTGTTAATAGCCTGTGGTGCAATAAGACCAACTGTGAACAGGTGATGATTACTGTACTTAGCACTTCAGGAGAATGAAAAAAGAATGACGGTAATCATTATCAAAATTACTCCTTAAGTGTCGTGCTGTTAATTACTGTTCAAAGAATTAGCATCTGGTTGAAATTTTGTGTTTTGGAGCTAGGCAGATTTGATATGACAGGGAATGCATTTAAAGAAACCTTAATCATGACATAAACCGTGTTGGGGCTAGATTGGCATTCCAAATTTACTACTCAGTGACTCCCACGCAACCTGGTCTACAACGATATAATAGGAAAACCCAACTCACTGAGCTAAACCTGACTGGAACTGTTATAGATAAGGAGGCACAGATCCAGAAATATGGTTAAGAGAGTTTCCATACATCCCAAAGTTGTCACCAGAGTGCACTTGAAGTAGAAGTAGAAGCGAGTCTTCGAGTTCTGGAGAAATGTCAACAGAAGCTAAAATAAGGCCATTAAGCCACTGGATATATATTTTAGGAAGGCAGGAAGCATCATTACTATTTGAATGCACAGTTTAAAAAATGTTTGGAGATCATTGCCTTAAGGTTTAAACTATGTACAGTTTAATTTCTATTTTACTAAATTGGAATGGTGGGGGGAGACATATGCAGACAAGCTGTTGTGCAGCAGCTCTTCTTGTATTCATTGCTAAATGTACCATTAATTGAAGGACACGATGGAATGAGTTGAAATTTAGAGAGGCATTCAGCAGAGCCAGATCGAAATACCTATTTCCCATTTCAGTGTAGCTCATGTTTAAATCAGCTCAGTGTAGGGGATATCCTTTGAGGGATGCCTCATCATATAGTTCTCATCTTTAATTTATACACAGCAAATGTTCACATGTGTGTTTGCATTTGCTGCCTTTGATTTACTGCTTCATCATTGTACAATTTAGCTCCCCCTCATTTAGCATGTTAATCTTAATGTATGCGGCTTGATTTTCTTTTTCTTTTTTTTACAATTTCTCGTTGAATAACATTCACAGGCGGGGTGTTCTTAAGAGAAGCTTATCAGCCTGTGTTAAGCAATATCGTTCAAAAGAACCTAGCGGCACAATGCAGATCAAACAAGAGTCCCATCCAGGCATTCAGACTGTGTGTTCGATCAAATTACGTAAGAAGAGCATTGCTCTATCAGACCAAATGCCTATCTCATCCTCCATGCAGTTTGCACAGGGGCCAATAAAATGCCTCTGGAAAGCCCAGAGGATATGAGCACAAAAGCCTTCTCCTGGTTGTACTAGGGGGAATATCTAATCAGCATGAGACATAGAGAGCCTTATCCTCCAGGGATTTGCCTAATTTCCCTCTAAAGCTTTGATTGCATGGACAGAGCCCACCATGCATGCAACTGTATCATACCTTCCAACATTTCTCCAATTAAAATAGGGACATCCTATTCAACAACAGCAGCAGCAACAACACTCTGGGCGGCTTTCAGCACATATATAAAACATAATGAAACATTAAACATTCAAAAAAATCCTTCAGATGTCTTCTAAAGATTGTATAGTTACTTATCTCATTGGCTCAGGGGTTGCATAACTCCATACCCTCCAAAATTTCTCTGATGAAATTAGGGACATCCTGGCGCTGTGGTCTAAACCACTGAACCTAGGGCTTGCCAATCAAAAGGTCGGTGGTTCAAATCCCCGTGATGGGGTGAGCTCCCATTGCTCAGTCCCAGCTCCTGCCAACCTAGCATTTCAAAAGCATGTCAAAGTGCAAGTAGATAAATAGGTACCGCTCTGGCGGGAAGGTAAATGGTGTTTCTGTGTGCTGCTCTGGTTTCGCCAGAAGCGGCTTAGTCATACTGGCCACATGACCCAGAAAAACTGTCTGCAGACAAACGTCGGCTCCCTCGGCCAGTAAAGCGAGATGAGAGCCACAACCCCAGAGTCGTTCATGACTGGACTTAACTGTCAGGGGCCCTTTACCTTTACATTTAAGGATAAGCAGGACATTCTGTGATTGAATCAGAAACCATGATGGCTTCTGTAAATCTGGGGCTGTCCCTCAAAAATAGGGACACTTGGAGGGTCTGCTGTATGACTGAGGGCTTCATTTATATAATTAATAAGTGCATGGAGGCAGAATTTGGGGGCCTGCCATGTTCTCCTTTTATGTGTTGATTTCAGCAAGTGGGCTGCCCTGAAGAATACAGATAACCATTTGTTGTTGTTGTTTAGTTGTTTAGTCGTGTCCGACTCTTCGTGACCCCATGGACCAGAGCACGCCAGGCACTCCTGTCTTCCACTGCCTCCCGCAGTTTGGTCAGACTCATGTTTGTAGCTTTGAGAACACTGTCCAACCATCTTGTCCTCTGTTGTCCCCTTCTCCTTGTGCCCTCCATCTTTCCCAACATCAGGGTCTTTTCCAGGGAATCTTCCCTTCTCATGAGGTGGCCAAATATTGGAACCTCAGCTTCACGATCTGTCCTTCCAGAGAGCACTCAGGGCTGATTTCCTTAAGAATGGATACGTTTGATCTTCATGGGACTCTCAAGAGTCTCCTCCAGCACAGCAATTCAAAAACATCAATTCTTCGGCGATCAGCCTTCTTTATGGTCCAGCTCTCACTTCCATACATCACTACTGGGAAAACCATGGCTTTAACTATACAGACCTTTGTTGGCAAGGTGATGTCTCTGCTCCATGGACAAACTCCATGGACAAAGGCAACAGATAACCATTTAATATGTCATAAATCCCATACCTGCCAAATTGGGTCCTGCATTTCCTGGGCCCTTCCGATAGACCTGCCAGTAGGAGTAGCCCTGTGTTCAGTAGCATGAAATGGGGAATCCCTCTCATGAATTATATTTGAGAGGTTGAGAGGAGTTCCCTACCAGGACATACTTTGCTCGTGTGCTCAAGACATTGATTCCATAAATCATATTTTGTTGCATTGTGCGAAGTATGAGCAGGCCAGGGCTGAATTGATACTACTACTATGTCAGGTTCCTACTGGAAGACCGGACAAAAGCTAGACCGTTGGCTGTGGCAAAGTTTTTATCGGTGGTTGCAAGAACAAATGAGCCCTATATTCTAAACAAAATGCTTGATTAACCTGGAGGTAGGCTGTATGAACTGTGTATTGATTTGTAATGTTTTGTTGGGTCTATGGACAGTAATAAAGATTCTTGTTGTTGTATATTTGAAGGCTGCTGAAAACACATTTCTTCATGCAGCCTTTTGGTGGAAGACTGCAGGATCTTTGGGCTTATTTTAAACTGCCGCTGAATTGTTTTAATCATGGAACAAGTTTTTGTTTTGTTTTTTGTTATTGGTGTTTGATTTTATTTGTTATTTTATGGTATTGCCAGCAGTCTCATACCTGGCATTGTTCAGGAACACACACAAAATGTTTAGTTTTGAAAAATTCAGTCTGCCATCTTGATTCAAAATGCTGCCCAGTTGTATCAAAACATAAATGAAACCCTGCTCCTTGATCTCAGAAACAATCATGCAAAATTTCTTTATGGCCACATAAGTAGAATGTGCAGAATGTACAAAAAAAACCTTTCCAAACATATAGTAGATGTGCACTACCCTGAGATCCTTTTGGATGAAAGGCAGTCTGTCAAGCAAACAAGCAAGCAAGCATACAAGTATTGTTGGCGTGGAATTTGACCAGAACTTTCTATCTCCTGGGAAACTGCAGAAATGGAACACTATTTTGTCTACAGAGGTCTACGCACTAAAGGAGACAATAGATTTATCTATTGAAGAATGAAAAGGACTTGACGTAATGTTATGTTCTTGAATAACAAGCCTCTGCAGAGGAATTAGAAGCTTTTGGAATTGGAACATTTGTGCAGGAGAGCAGGGAAAAAGAAAAAAAAAAAAGGAGGAGTGAGATCAACAAGAACAACAAAAATAATAAGAATTGGACAAAGTTGGAAGTGGGAACATTTGGGACATCCAGATTTGACAGGTTTAAAGGAATAAAATTGGAGCTTTCACCCCTAGATATAAAAATCTGGATGGAAGAAATGGGTCTTTTTTGAGACAGACTCCTTCCAAGATTGGACATTCGAAACTAAAGATGACTGGGAAAGGACTATGGTTTAGAGAGATGTGGGAACTCCAGGAAGATATCAGACGTCGAGGAACATTGGGAACGCAACCGGGAAAGGGGGGAGGGAAATTTGGAATCCAAAGGGCGTAAAATTATTTTTTTATTTTTCTTCTATTGTAATCTGTATTGCATATTAAAGGGGGGAACTCACGGAAGGGAATAGGTCGATTTTAGGGGATGGGAAAATATTTTTAAAATTGAGTCAATGATAATAAGTTTAAATTTGGGATAAGAACTTGTTGAAATTCTTTTTTGTTTATTTGTAAGAATTGGAATACAGGAGGGGGAGGGGAGGGGAAGTCCTGAAAAGATGTTATTGGGAAAAAGATTTTATGGAAAATCTTAATAAATATCATTTAAAAAAAAAAAACAAGCAAGCAAGCAAGCAAGCAAACAAACAAACAAACAAATGTACATGGTACCTCGGGTTAAGTACTTAATTCGTTCCGCAGGTCTGTACTTAACCTGAAACTGTTCTTAACCTGAAGCACCACTTTAGCTAATGGGGCCTCCTGCTGCTGCCACACCGCCGGAGCACTATTTCTGTTCTCATGCTGAAGCAAAGTTCTTAACCTGAAGCACTATTTCTGGGTTAGCAGAGTCTGTAACCTGAAGCGTCTGTAACCTGAAGCATATGTAACCCGAGGTACCACTGTACTACATTCCAGAAGTTGCCCCTTGCTCAAGTAATCATCTGTTTGCAGGTGAGATAAGGCTCACTTCAAGAGGAATATCATAGAACTGGAAAACACATCAAAAGAATAATAAAAATGATCAAGGGCCCAGAGAAATTTCCCCACAATGATAGATGAATGTAGCTGGTGTTGTGTTTTGTGAGTTTAGGAAATAGCCTACTAAAACAAGCTGGCATGATTAGAGTTTTATGTATATACAGGGTGGCGAATAGCAGATTGTTCTCCCTTTCTCATAAGGCTAAGACACAGGGTCGACCAATGAAGCTGACTTGAAGAAGGTTCAGGACTGACCATAGGAGCTACTTTGTCACACAAGCACTGATTAACTTGCACCCTTCCATATTACTCTACAACAGCAAAGGAGAATGTGTGGCTCTCTAGATTTTGCCAGACTACAACATCCCTGATGTCTAACCACGATGGCTGTAGGTGATGGACATTGGAATCCAACACCATTGTGGGTGATACACCTTCCACATCCACAACAAGATGCAAATGGTAGCCATTGGCTTATATGTCTTTAAAAGGAAATCCATCAAAATCATGGAGGACCGGTCTTATCCACAATTACTAAATAAAACATAATTGAGCAGAGTCAACATACCTCAAAATACAAGGAAAGCTTCCTAGACAAACAGTCATACCTCGCATTACAGACGCTTCAGGTTACGCGTTTTCGGGTTGTGCACCGTGCTGAACCCGGAAGTACCGGAACGGGTTACTTCCAGGTTTTGGCACTCGCACATGTCCAGAAACACTAAATCGTGCTTTGCTCATGCGCAGAAGTGCCGAATCGCAATCCTCGCATGCACAGACATGGCGCTGCAGAATCAAGGAAGCAAGGATTCTTCTAGCAAAGTATTGGAAGACACAAGAGTTACCCACGCTGGAGGAATGGCAGGCGAAAGTGATCGACTTTATGGGACTGGCAGAAATGACCGGCAGAATCCACGACCAAGAGAAAGAGACTGTGGAAGAAGACTGGAAGAAGTTTAAGATGTATCTTAAGAACTATTATAAAATTGAGGAGTGCTAAAATGCTGAGGGAAAGGAAGACGTAGAATTGCAGCGGCAAATTGTGTTTAATTTTAGGGTGGAATTGAAAAGGAGAATGAATTTATATTTAACTGGCTAAGAAGGGTTGCTGAATAATGGTTTAAAATTAAGGATGCAAAAAGGGGAAGGTATGGGGAAGTCCGGGAAAAGAGGGTTATGGAAATAAGGTAAAGAAAATATGATTTTTTGGTGTTTGTTTTTATGTTGTTTTTGTCTATGTTAAAAATTTGGAAATTAATAAAAAATTTATTTAAGAAACAGACATGGCGCTGCAGGTTGCGAATGCTGTGGGTTGCGAACATGCCTCCCGCACGGATCACGTTCACAACCCAAGCGTCCACTGTATCTGGCTGGCAGCTGGTAAAAACAGAACACTGAACAAGGCAAAGTGAACCCGTCATCACAGGCCCAAGTTCCTAATCTTTTTCACCGTGTGCTCCCTAAGCTAGCCTGATACTGTCAGGTGCAATGAAGGATGTTGCCCCATCAACAGTGTTTGAAGTAAGAGAAGGGCAAGCAAGATGATCAAGGGCCTGGAAACCAAACATTATGAGGAGCAGTTGAAGGAGTTGGGGCATGTTTAGTCTGGAAAAGAGGAAACTGAGAGGAGATATGATGATGTTGTTGTTGTTTAGTCGTGTCCGACTCTTCGTGACCCCATGGACCAGAGCACACCAGGCACTCCTGTCTTCCACTGCCTCCTGTAGTTTGGTCAAACTCATGCTGGTAGCTTCGAGAACACTATCTCACCATCTCGTCCTCTGTCGTCCCCTTCTCCTTGTGCCCTCCATCTTTCCCAACATCCAGGGAGTCTTCTCTTCTCATGAGGTGGCCAAAGTATTGGAGTCTCAGCTTCAGGACCTGTCCTTCCAGTGAGCCATCTTCAAATATCTCAAGGGCTGTCACATGGAAGAGGGAACAAACTTGTTTCCCCCTGCTTTGGAGATTCTGACTAAATATATGGCAAAAGTTTCTGACAGTAAGGGTTGTTGGACAGTGGAACCGTCTCCCTCAGGAGGCTGTGGACTCTCCTTTCTTGGAGGTTTATAAGCAGAGGTTGGATGGTCATTTGTCATGGATGATTCAGCTGATATTCCTGCATCAAAGGGGGATTGGACTAGATGAGCTATGGGTCCCTTCCAACTCTCCAATTCTATGTCTTGTCAGTTTCTGTACATGGAATGCAGCAGGTCTACCATCTTGTCCTTTGCATCCTGCATTAAAATGTCGACCTGGCCCTCGCTTCAGTGGCTGGGCCTTTGAGCAAATCACCAAGGCAATTTCTTGTGTCCTTAAGACAGAGGTGAACACTAGAAACTGGACTAGCACAGCACTGGAGTTGACATGACTGCAGATTAACAGATACAACTTAAACACTCTAGCCTCTGTAGACGTTTTGCAAAGATGTTCATAGTTTCCTTTGAAGTGATATTGAGCAGACCATGTATAATGTGTTTCTTCTACAAGCTGGTGCTATCTAGATCAATGAATACACCAGGGGAAGAATTGGTTAGCCTTAGCTGCTTCGCACAAAATTGCTATTTTTTCTCCTTCCCTGAACAGATCTTTCCTCCTGTAACAAGTTGAAAGCATGCTTGAGACATACGCAGCTCCAAATAGACTGACAATGTCACTTTCAGATAAATCAGAATTATGAAACCACCATTTAAAAAGAGTTTAACCTGGTATATTTCCTTGAAACTAGATTTCCTGCATAAATCATTGGCGAAGGGGCTGTGTCACAAATTTCTCTGTGCTAATGGGGCCTACGAACGATGAAATATTGCTTCATATGGTGTATCAATCAAGGCTATTTGAAAATATAAAGCATTACCACCTCCTTTCTTTGTAATTCTTCAGTATATGTTTGAAGTCAGATCCCCTTTGGCTTCTGTTCCATATTTTCATTCAGTCCCTTGGTGTCTGTGGCTTTTTTTTTTGAAGTGTGCAATTGCTTTTGCCAGCTCTCATGCATTTATGTATATGGATCTTATCAAGGGACTGCAATCCCCTTGTCTTCATCATGATTTGCGTTAATGAAATGTTTCCTCTGAAGATGACAACTTCATAGACTGCATTTTTAAAAAGAACTGATTGGTATGGGACTGAGATGCCTCACTGGCTACTAAGTACTCGAATACAAAGACTTACTGGAAAATAAAACTCCAAGGTGGCTTTCACCGCTGGAAGCTAAGGCCCGAAAAAGACCCAATATGGAGGCCAAATGGCCAAAATATTGGGAAATATTAGAAAAAGATGGAGACAATTGGAAATTGCAGAGTTTGGAGAAAATTAAGGACAAAGTGCGAGACTGGTTACATTACGCTCAGATTAATGAAGTTTTTAAAAATGACAAAAAGTTAGGGTTCCGGGTGGAGAAATCGAAATTGGAAACAGAACTGTTAGAACCTAAGACTAAGATACTTTCAAGAATGTACAACCTGCTGTTAAAATGGAATACACAAGATGAAATGGTTAAATCGGCTATGATAAAGTGGGCACAGGACATTGGGCACAACATTATGTTTGAGGACTGGGAAAGGTTGTGGACCATCGGGTTGAACTTCACTGCATGTAATGCTTTGAAGGAAAATGTAATGAAAATGATATATAGATGGTACATGACCCCAGTTAAACTTGCCAAAATATACCATTTGTCTGATAACAAATGTTGGAAATGTAAAGAAAATGAAGGAACATTCTTTCACCTCTGGTGGACTTGCCCTAGAGTGAAGGCTTTCTGGGAAATGATATATAATGAGCTGAAAAAGGTATTTAAGTATACCTTCACTAAGAAACCAGAGGCCTTCCTTTTGGGTATTGTCGACCAGAAGGTGTTAAAGAAGGACCGAACATTTTTTATGTATGCAACAACAGCAGCAAGGATACTTATCGCTAAGCACTGGAAAACCCAAGATCTACCCACACTGGAAGAGTGGCAGATGCAGCTGATAGACTAGATGGAACTAGCCGAGATGACTGGCAGAATCCGAGACCTGGGAGAAGAGAAGGCTGAAGAAGACTGGAAGAAATTTAAGATTTATTTAAAAAAGTATTGTAATTTGGTTGAATGTTAAGAAGGATGCTAGATCATAAACAATTGACCACCACTAAATTAGATGGAATTAGGATGATAAGTAGATCGAGGAAAATATAAATCATTTGGAGAACGATCAGATTATGTTTAAAAGAATGGGACCTAAGAATTTAAATAAGATGATAATTTGCTGGTTAAAACTTAAGACGATGTAAGTGGGAGCGGGAGATGTGAGGGAGTCCAAAGAGGTTTTGAAAATATGTGATGATATATGCTATATTGTTGATTATTTTTGCATTTGTATTTAAAAAATCTTAATAAACATTTATAAAAAAAAAAAAAAGTACTCGAATAACTCTTGTACTCAAGCCTTTCAGAAGCCTGTCTGTCAAGATTCAGATGTGGTGATCAGAAAGCCACAAGGGGATTGTATGGACTCGGCGCCGATTCCTTAACGAAATCCACAGGAATGTTACAGCTACAGCTACAAACCACTTAAGAGCAAGTCGTTAGTCCATCTAAAATGTCATTGACTTTACTTTGCTGGGGAGCCACGACTGGGGAAAGAAAGAGAGGGAGAGAGAATCCAACTATTGGCTGCCCTTGCTGCTTTCTCATGAGGAGCCTTGCTTGTGTTGTAAAGGATTTCTATAGTTGTCCTCTGGCTTCAGAGGGAAATACTTCACCGGAAAGGAACACGGGAATAGAGTATATTCTGTTTTTGCTGTAAGAGGATTCGTTGTCCACTGCAACAGACACCCAACACAACACAACACCAGCTACCCCATCCAAGGAAGGCAGCTGGCACGGAAATTGCCCACTCACAACAACAACAAAAAAACACACAATATACAGGATTCTTCCAAGATCCTGTAATTAGGATGAGTGCACTTCATTTCATTTAATGAAGATTCGTTGGAGGGCAAGCCTGGTGGCAGCTGCCGTGGTAATTCCAGTGTGGTGTAGTGGTTAAGAGCAGTAGTCTCATAATCTGGGGAACTGGGTTCATGTCTCCGTTTCTCCACATGCAGTTGCTGGGTGACCTTGTGTGACACTTCTTCTTTGAAGTCTCTCAGCCTCACTCACTTCACAGAGTGTTTGTTGTGGAGGAGGAAGGGAAAGGAGAATGTTAGCCGCTTTGAGACCCCTTACGGTAGTGATAAAGCGGGATATAAAATCCACCCCCCCTCCTCCTCCTCCTCTTCTTCTTCTTCTTATTCTTCAGTAGTGTGCATTAAATTTGCTGCAGTCAAGAAAACCTCGTTGTTGGATCTTGGGATCAAGTTGGTGGTCCAGTCCACCATGAGGTGATCTACCACCTATCTCAGCCCCTCAACCTGATAACCATATATTTAAGAAGGAAGACCATGTGAGAGATCTCCACTAGGGATTTTTGAAGAATTTGGCCTTTGTGAATTCCTATATGAACTGATCTAAGCTGTGGCTTCAGAATTAACAGGCGTATCATAACTGGCTTTCACACATTCTTGACTCAAAAAGAAAGACAGAAAAGAAAGCATTTTAAAATATGCATTTTGAAGGAAATGCAGTTTAAGTGCCCATTTTCATGCAAATTATGCAGAAAATTCGGATTATCAGAGAGATTGGATTTGCAAATAAACACATGGGAACCTGTCAAATGATTCATCCATTTTGAAAATGGAGAGGTGCTGGTGTGGGGGAAATGGTGTTTTCTCTCTCGTATCTTGCAATGGTATATACCTTCTTTCCTGAATATAGGGATTTAAAGTTGCATCAAAAGCAAAATTATTTCATGATTCCATCAGCACTAGGATTTTTGGTTGTGCAGCACCACTTTATTTATTCCATTTATATACAGTAATAATAATAATAAATTTTATTTATATCCCGCCCTCCCCAGCCGAGGCCGGGCTCATGGCGGCTAACAACAATAAAATAATACAACATTCTAAAATCATTTCATTAAAAAATTACTTCAAATCAAATTGATGGCAGCCAATGGGCTAGAGTTCTGTGAAGATTGCCAGAGGAGGGAGTCAGGCTGTGCTCTGGCCAAAGGCCTGGTGGAACAGCTCTGTTTTGCAGGCCCTGCAGAAAGATGTCAAGTCCCGCAGCGCCCTAGTCTCTTGTGACAGAGCGTTCCACCAGATCAGATCTGTGAGGTTGTCTTGAAGTGTTCCGACGTCGCTTCCAGGTCCTCCGTCTTGTTGTGCAGGTGGTCCAGGTTCTCTCCCCTTGCCAGCATATGCTCCATGTTCTGCGTCATGATGTTCTTGACACCCTCCACCTCATTCTGGAGGTTCTTCACCTTGTCGCTTGCCATCCCGGGGGCACTTCCACCCTCCATGAGCCCGTTGAGTGGGTTCCCCAAGCAGGCGCTTCCCGGTTCTCGGCGAGCTCCCCAAAACTTCCTGCTTCTCTCTCACTCCCCGCCAGCGGCCGCCTTTCCCTCCAAGGAGCCCTCTGCTCTCCATTTTATCCTTACAACAGCTCCATGAGGTCAGTCAAGCATAGGCAAACTTGGCCCGCCAGATGTTTTGGGACTACAACTCCCATGATCCCTAGCTAACAGGACCAGTGGTCAGGGATGGTGGGAATTGTAGTCCCAAAACATCCGGAGGGCCGAGTTTAGCTATGCTTGATGTAGATTAAGCTAAGAGACAGTGATTAGCCCAAAGTCACCCATTGAGCTTCATGGGTAGGGATTTCAACTGTGGTTTCCTGGGTCATCACACAACGTTGACTCCCCTCCCTACTGCCCCATGAATTACTAAATCCTTGCACTGACAGAATGAATTAGTTGGACACTGCCCTTACTTCAGAGTAGGCATGCGGGTGAATTGTATTATTAGTAACATGATTGTCAGGTGACTAATATTACTGCTATAGCTTGGGACACTTGCCATGCTGAAGCTGGTTTTCGGCAGCAATGACAGCAGCATAATAACATCAGAATCAGGAGAGCTAAAAAGCTTTCCTGAATCTCACTTGCCTTTTCTGTGCTCCCCTATCAATGTCTCATCCAAAGCTGCTCTTAGCTTGGAAGGCCCAGAGGGGCTCATATTGGATAGTTTTAATAGAAAAAACAAGAGTAAACAGACAAAGGAATTATCTGAAGTGCAATTTAATCAAAACTTTGGTGGGAAGCTTATTATAGCTGTAAATCAGTTTGTGTAAATCAGCCCACATGATATAAAAGAAGATATTTGTCTTTCAACTGAGCAGCTGAATGTATTGATATTATTTTACATTTTAATAAAAAAGTTAATATATAGCTGCTATTAATTTCAGCAGTTTGATTATGGCCATAACATACAGAGTGAAGCAAGGTGCAGTAAATTATCTGGAGAGTCAATAATCAGAGCTTATAATGGCAGTCCGAATTTGGGGAGGAGGCACATCTTATTGGCAAACCCCATCTTAGAAGCTTTTAACATGATCTAGACTTTATTTTGGTTCAATTCGAAGTAGAGTCTCAGTTGTTGAGTATTTGTACAATAGTTGCAGTATCAGCCTAAGAACAGGAAGTCTAAGCATGTAGCAGATTGGATTGGAATGGCAGAATTCCAATTGGACCAAGCTAATTGAGAAATCCATTAGTGTGGATTATAGCAAAGAAGATCAAGGTATACTGTACCCATCACTGGACTAGCTAGGGAAGTACGGGTGGGTGGTGGAATCTGAAGAGACAAAACAATAAAAACGAAAAATAGTTTATGGCTATAAGTAGAGTTAGAGGTAAGGAGAAGAGGAAAAAATGGAGAAGGTGAGGCAAGGAAAAGATGAGACAGAAAAACATTTGAGAATCCAGAATGTGAGAGTAATGGGAAAACAGGAAGAGATAAGAACTACCTATGGTGGACTGACAATGAGCACTCACACTTTACGTTGTGGGTGCCCTTTGCGGGTTCGCGCGTGGTGCTACAGTTCCCAGGGAGCTTACTGGCAAAAATGGGTTGGCTTGCCTCTCAGTGTTAATTTTGGAGGTTCACGCCCAGCCTCAGTAATCAAGTTTCTTGCTGGGAGGTGGGGCCAGCCCCGTTAATGCTGTATTGTTTTTAACACTCAATTGGGAGCCTCGTACTGTGGCTGGGGAAACTCAGCCAGATGGGCGGGGTATAAATAATACATTGTTATTATTATTATTAAATAGGGGTGGAGCTGACAATAGCTAAGCAGTAGGCTCTGCAGATTCACCCTCCCTACCCTCCCTTTGTTAAATGTTTCTTGTTTGCAGGTTAACTTTTTCTTCCTGTTTAGCAGGTGCTGCTATGGTCTTTGGCTGGTTGCTGTTGAAGGAACAGGAAGAAATTTTCCTGCATTGGCAGGTTTTGTCTTCCCTGTAGCAATACGTCACAACTTTGGCAGTTATGGCCTTGGGTGGAATCCTTTAGTCTTTTCTTCCCTATATTGGTATGTGTGAAGTGCTGACTCACCCCCTGCGGCTGCGATTCCAGGGTCCCCCTCTTTAAGGGATTACATAATGGGTGTCACTGGCCATACACAGAAAGGTTGTCAGTAAACTACCCTGTGTGTGGGAATATGGGCTGGGCTGCCTGCTACACTTATGTCTCACAGAACACCCCCATATCCTATTTACCCTGATGTGCCCCAGTTCCCCCAGGTGGGGGGCTGGGAGGGATACACACCCAAGGCCTAAGCCAAGGTCTTCCTACATTCAGAAGTTTAATAAAGTTGTGGCCTAATTTTAATTCCATATAACATGGTCAGAGTCTTTATTCCTTTCTTATGATCCCTGGGGGCTGGGGCTGTCGCCACCTGGTCATGCAATAACATCTCTTTTGCACAGATGGGGGACCGTATCAGGTGTTTGGGAATGTTAAGTTGTGGGTGAACATATCAGACGACACAGCGATTCTTCAAACAGCTCTTGTTTATTCACAGGCCAGAACTGAACTGAACTGAAGGGTACAGCCAGCCTGCTTATATAGAGTTCCACTACAATGCAACTGTAACACTTTCTGTAACTATCCAATCACTGAACGTCACTTTCAATCCCTTATTTGCATATGTGGACCTGAGTGTAAACTACCTACAGTATCCCCCTGCTGGCCCAGGGTGAGAACTTCAGTACATAACAGGGAACCATGATTATGGAGCAGGGAGGGAAAAAATGCATCCATTCTTCCTTCCCACTCATGACCTATGTGTGTTGATTTAAGAGTAGGTGAATAGCGCTTAGGTGGGTAGGCTCTATTCAAATCTTCAGATCAACATTTGAGAGTTGGGAAGAGATACAGTGGCTGCTACCCTGCTCTATTTCCAAATATTTATCACCTACAGGTCATGCCATGCCAGCTCAGTAAGTGGTGAGGAAGGGAGAGAGGGAAGTTGGAAAAATGAATTTCTCTTTAACCA
This sequence comes from Podarcis cretensis, assembly GCF_951804945.1. Taxonomy (NCBI): domain Eukaryota; kingdom Metazoa; phylum Chordata; class Lepidosauria; order Squamata; family Lacertidae; genus Podarcis; species Podarcis cretensis. The sequence continues at coordinate 87,208,252 of NC_137175.1, forward strand.
GGCCTTTGGCTGACTGAACATTCTATGGTTTTTAAATGTGTTCATGGGAAGGAAGTTATTGGTTTGGTTTTTTTGTTTTTTTTATTACGTATTTTGTGTTCTCATTGTGTATTTTTATGCTTTGAATTGCCCTGTGAACTTTGGATAAAGGGTGGTATACAAGTTTTAATAAAAAAAATAAAATAGTAAATGGATGGCTAGATGAAAGTGGAGAGTTGGGAGGGGGGAAGGGGCTTAAAAAGTGGGTGATGTTTCTGATGTCAGAGTGACTCAAAATTAATCCACATTATTTCCTGATTTGGGAAAAACATCTGATTTGGGGAAAACAGCTTCTGAGCCAAATTGATGCGTAAACATGGGGAAAGTTGCACATATCAATGTCTGAAAAGTCCACCCAACACACACACAGTTTTTTTCAGACCCACCATGCAGGCCAATGTTGTTTTATGTAACTTCCACAATCAGTTTTGAAATAAGATGAACCTGGTGGACCAACAGTGGCAGCTAAACACATGTGCAGAAAGAATCTAAAAAAGGAAAGTTCAGTCTTCACTTAGTGGAACACAAAATTACAGTCCCATAATACTGAGTGCATCAAAGATGCAGGTGCATTATACTATTGTAGTGCTTACTTTCCTTAGTATAGTGTTCCCTGATGTTCTAGCACTTGAATGCCTGGAATGAATGGAATTGATTGTTTTTAAAAGTACATATCAGTCATACTTACAGTTAAAACAGCACTCAAAGTCATACTCAGAAATTACAAAAAAAGTTGAACAGTAAAATCCATAAAAGCATTCTACCATTATATCAAAAGAGAACCAACTTACACAACATCAAGCTGCATGTCTTTAAAGGAAAATTTCCAGAAAGTCTCGGCAGATTGGCAGAGATAGATGCTGGATTGCTGTGGGTAGGGAATGACCAGGGTGTGAGGCATCTGCCCACAGTCCAATAAAAGGAAAGCTTGGGGTTAACTGTTTCCAAGGGTGCTTAACTCTGAGCCTGATTGTGGCCATATCACCTTGTGGCACTAATTATCGAACATTAATGAGAATAGGGACGTGGGCGGCACTGTGGGTTAAACCACAGATCCTAGGACTTGCCGATCAGAAGGTCGGTGGTTTGAATCCCCGTGACGGGGTGAGCTCCCGTTGCTCGGTCCCTGCTCCTGCCCACCTAGCAGTTTGAAAGCACGTCAAAGTGCAAGTAGATAAATAGGTACCGCTCCAGCGGAAAGGTAAACGGCGTTTCCGTGCGCTGCTCTGGTTCACCAGAAGCGGCTTAGTCATGCTGGCCACATGACCCAGAAGCTGTACACCGGCTCCCTCGGCCAATAAAGCGAGATGAGCGCCGCAACCCCAGAGTCGGCCCCGACTGGACCTAATGGTCAGGGGTCCCTTTATCTTTACCTTTAATGAGAATAGGGCATTGGTTGTCCTCACCTTCCTTATTTACCTGGAGATGCAATAGGAAGGATCATGGCAGGTGCTCTGGTGGGATGAAGCCACAGTACTGGGTTCCTGGCAACAAGGTTGCTGCCACTTACCTGGAACGTGAGGTAACAGGGATGCTGGCATGGTGTGGGTTCACTGGATTTGTTCCACATATGTCTGCACCATGCGAACCTCCCCATCACCTTGTCCCTACCTGCTCCCTCCCTTCCAGGAAGCTAGTGTTGTGGCTTGTTGAGTGAGATGCTTCTGGTCAGGGTACCCATTCATTCTTAGGCATTTCAACAATGCCTAGGATAGAGTTTTCAAAGCAGCAGCTCCCTCCTCTCATGCAGTGATGAATTAAGCTCTGGACTCAACCAGGCAACTCTCCTGTGCTTGATTTTATGAGACAGGAGGGACAGGGGTCAAGAGGGCACATGGTCAGAGGTATAGCTGCCAACACCTTTTCAACGCCAGCCAACTACAGAGGCAGAAACCAATCCCACATCACATCAAAAATGTTATTATAAAACCAGCCTGGGAAATTTCAGCGGAAAGGATCAGAAGTGGCAGCATCCACACAGGTGGGGTGGGGGGGCTAGCATCATGTGCATCTGAAGTGATATTATTATTTTTATAGAACCATAGTTGGAAAGGACCCTGAGGATAATCTAGTTCTGGTCCAGCTCCCTGCAATGTAGGAATATGCAGCACTGTGAGACTGAAATAACTGAACACAGGTACATAGGAAGTACCTTTGAACCAAATCATTGACCCATCTGGGAGATGATTGTTTACAGTGACAGTCAGTGGCTCTTTAGGATTTCAGACTGAGAGATGCAAGGAGCTTTCTACATGCCAAGTGGTTGTTGTGCTACTGAGTTAAAGGCCGTCCCTCCACTAAAAGACCATATAGCATCGATCTTGAAAGACCTACACTGGCTCCCAGTACGTTTCCGAGCACAATTCAAAGTGTTGGTGTTGACCTTTAAAGCCCTAAACGGCCTCGGTCCAGTATACCTGAAGGAGCGTCTCCACCTCCATTGTTCTGCCCAGACACTGAGGTCCAGCGCCGAGGGCCTTCTGGCAGTTCCCTTGCTACAAGAAGCCATGTAACAGGGAACCAGGCAGAAGGCCTTCTCGGTAGTGGCACCCGCCCTGTGGAACGCCCTCTCACCAGATGTCAAAGAGAAAAATACCTACCAAACTTTTAGAAGACATCTGAAGGCAGCCCTGTTTAGGGAAGCTTTTAATGTTTAATAGGTTATTGTATTTTAGTGTTCTGTTGGAAGCTGCCCAGAGTGGCTGGGGAAACCCAGCCAGATGGGCGGGATATAAATAATAAATTATTATTATTATTATTATTATTATTATTATTATTATTATTATTATAAAATGTACCAGGCAAGTAGAATTATAGTATCAGAGAATTGTAGCGATGGACAGAACCTGAGGCTCACCTAGTGCAACCCCCTGCAACGCAGGAATTCTGCCCACAGCCATCCCTGGATGGGCTCGAACCACCAACCTTCTGGTTAACAGCCAGGCACACTAACCCATTGCACCACAGGAGTAAAGCTGTCTTCTTGTCACTTTTGGTTTCTTTTTTCTTGTTGCGTGTTTCTGCAAAATTGAAGTTTCGTTGGAAAGCAAAATAATAGGATTCATATTGGAGCTTCAATCAGCTACACAGAGTTGTTCACAGATTACCTCCATACTAACCAGCCTATTTTACCTTAATGGAAAATTATCCACTTAAAAGAGAAATGAAAAGCAATATTCTGCTGACAGCTTTGGAAAATGATAATAATTCATTAAGCCAGAGGATGGATTAATTTAGTTGGAAACCTTCCCCACCACCACCACTTTAACTCAGGTGTTCAAGTTTATTTTTCAAACCTAATAACAACTGTATGTGCAGCAATTGAGAGCTACAAATTGAGATGGTTGATTTTCTCCATAAGATTATATCCTTCTGCTTAATCATCTCCTTCCAAACTCAACAAATTTCCACAATGCAACATAGATTTCACTTATATTTGCCGCCAATTTTTTCTGAAAGTGGAAGTTGAAGCCAATTGCAAGTCCTTTGGTGGGTGAAACAGCTCAAGCAATGTTGGGATACAACTTAAATAACTGTAGCAAAATTACTCCAGAAAATCTCTTAAACCACTATTTTTTAAAAAACAACCACCACCACCACCCTGTGTTTATTAGGCAACAGTATCACTTCTGTGTGGTGGCAAAATAGTGGAGCAAATCGGGGTGATTCAGGAGTCATTCTTCTTCCCAAGTTGAATTGCAATGTCAATAACCTCTATCCTCCTAGAAATTCATGGGAGTTTTGAACTGTAATTTCCCCACTATTTGTTAGGATCAAGGTGGGAGTCAGGAGCAGGTCAGCAAGATGGCAATGAAGTTAACTCTTTATTCAAAGGAAAAAAAGAAACAGCTCAGGCCTGCTGAGCACAGCAACTCTTGCCAGTAGGTCTTGCCCCCAATGAGACAGTTGTTGTGTGGACTGAAGGTTCCTGCCTTCCCACCACTCTCTAAGTCTCCTCCTCCTCCCCTGGGTTCTTCACAAGCAACCTGAGACTTCTTCACCTTGTCTATCTTTGCTCTGCCCTCTTCATACCTCTGCAGGCTGTGGGAGGCCAAGGGGGAAAGGAGCTGGTCACTGCAGGAGGGTAAGTCCCTCTCTGGCTTCTTAGGCACAGCCTGCTACATCACTGCCTCTTGGCCCTCCTCCTCTCCAACTTTTGCCTCTGGACTGCTCTCAGCCACAGAAGAAGAAGATGAAGAAGAAGAGTTTGGATTTGATATCCCACTTTATCACTACCCGAAGGAGTCTCAAAGCGGCTAACATTCTCCTTTCCGTTCCTCCCCCACAACAAACACTCTGTGAGGTGAGTGAGGCTGAGAGACTTCAAAGAAGTGTGACTAGCCCAAGGTCACCCAGCAGCTGCATGTGGAGGAGCAGAGACGCGAACCCGGTTCCCCAGATTACGAAGCTACCGTTCTTAACCACTACACCACACTGGCTCTCTTCCACACAGCCTCTTCCTGCTTACTAAACCCGTTTACCTCTTCAGCTTCTGACACTTCCTCCTCCCCAGTCTGCTCTCTCTTCTCCCTCTGACCACTCGTCAGTGTCCCACCACCAATCCTCTGGCTCTGAGCCTTCTTCTCTTGGGAGTTCTCAATTTCTCTGCTTCCATGACACTCACATCCTGTGATGAAATGTGGTGTGGGATGCTAGCACCATTTTCATGGGTGAAATATGGGGAACGCTAAACCCAGCGGTAGGAATGGAATTTTGCATGACATCGTGGTACAGGTAGCAACCATTCCATGTGTGGGTTCCGTTCCTGGCCCCTTGCACATCGGCAAAACATGTATAAGCATGCATAAGGCCCGCTACGCCCTGTTATGCTCTGCCCCCGTTCCTCCCCCCTTCTGCCTTCTTCTAGGTCCAAAAGGACCCTGACGTTGACAACTGTTTGTCAATTGGACACACCTAAAATGGTTGTAAGGGACGTGGGTGGCGCTGTGGGTTAAACCACAGAGCTCGGTCCCTGCTCCTGCCAACCTAGCAGTTCAAAAGCACATCAAAGTGCAAGTAGATAAATAGTTACAGCTCCAGCGGGAAGGTAAACGGCGTTTCCATGTGCTGCTCTGGTTTGCCAGAAGCGGCTTAGTAATGCTGGCCATATGACCCGGAAGCTCTACGCCGGCTCCCTCGGCCAATAAAGCGAGATGAGCGCTGCAACCCCAGAGTCGGTCACGACTGAACCTAATGGTCAGGGGTCCCTTTACCTTTAAAATGGTTGTGGCCTGTATTCTGATCAAAAGGCCACCGTTCCATAATTCAACAGGTAACACAGTATACAGTGGTACCTTGGGTTAAGAACTTAATTTGTTCTGGTGGTCCGTTCTTAACCTGAAATTGTTCTTAACCTGAGGTACCACTTTAGCCAATGGGGCCTCCCACTGCCACTGTGCTGCTGCCACGCGATTTCTGTTCTCATCCTGAAGCAAAATTCTTAACCTGAGGTACTATTTCTGGGTGAGCAGAGTCTGTAACCTGAAGCGTCTTTAACCTGAGGTACCACTGTAAAAGTAATGTTAGAAACCATGCATAAGAAAAACTTAATCTTCCTAATTAATACTTAAAACTTAAATAAACATTTTCTTTTTTCTTAATTGTTTTTTCTTTAATTTTCTTTTTGTAGTATGAGATTGTAAATTCTTTGTGCATGTGTGTAATTTAAATTAATAAAGATTATTATTATTTTTTTAAAAAAAGTAATGTTAGAAAAAGGGACGCAGGTGGCGCTGTGGGTTAAAGCCTCAGCGCCTAGGGCTTGCCGATCGAAAGGTCGGCGGTTCAAATCCCTGCGGCAGGGTGCGCTCCCGCTGCTCGGTCCCAGCGCCTGCCAACCTAGCAGTTCGAAAGCACCTCCGGGTGCAAGTAGATAAATAGGGACCGCTTACCAGCGGGAAGGTAAACGGCGTTTCCGTGTGCGACTCTGGCTCGCCAGATGCAGCTTTGTCACGCTGGCCACGTGACCCGGAAGTGTCTCCAGACAGCGCTGGCCCCTGGCCTCTTAAGTGAGATGGGCGCACAACCCCAGAGTCTGTCAAGACTGGCCCGTACGGGCAGGGGTACCTTTACCTTTACCTTTAATGTTAGAAACCTAGACAGAAGCACTAGCATTATAAATTGTTCCAGTTACAGATAGGTAGCCGTGTTGGTCTGCCATAGTCAAAACAAAAAAATTCCTTCCAGTAGCACCTTAAAGACCAACTAAGCTACTGGAAGGAATTTTTTTGTTTTGACTATGGCAGACCAACACGGCTACCTATCTGTAATGCCAATCACCCATTCCCACCACCCTTCTGAGTAATACCCCTCCCCACCTTCTCACTATATAGAAGGGTCTGGAAACTTCTGTTTCAGTGTATCTGAAGAAGTGTGCATGCACACGAAAGCTCATACCAAGAACTGACTTAGTTGGTCTTTAAGGTGCTACTGGAAGGAATTTTTTTGTTTCGATTATAAATTGTGTCCAACAAGGAAAACCAATGCAATAACCCCCATGTCTGAATGCACCCCATGTGGTCATAATAAGTGTAGGCTTTACGGGTGGGAGTTATGCTGTTAGAAACTCACAATGGGCGAACAGAGCCTATGGTCTGTTAGTTGCTCATACCTGTGTCCGCAAGAATCCTGAAAGTAGGACTGCAAACTCTCCATCTTTCTTCCTAGAAAAGGTCCCGCCGAGCCACTGAGAATTCTCCCGATTTGTCTCCCTTCTCAGCATCTTCTTCAGTCTGGCAGCTGCCACAGCTCAGAATGAGAGGCCAGGCTACTAATTTAAACACTGGGAAAAGAAACCACATTTACTTTTTGAGTGACAGATTGGATATTTATTACAAAATTGGATACCAACTGTCATGCTGAGATCCTGGATTTCTGATGTGAATCTGATATTGCTGTGAGGTGCCAAAATATCTCTGGGAGTTATATATGTCATTTCCTGGCCTCCCCCCCCCCCCACCTCCAATATACTAAAGCAGCTCAAATATTGAATGTATAGCTTATGGTTTTTTAGTAGAGGGGGAGAAATTTGGAGCAATTGCTCTGTTCTTTAGTAGAGGGGGAGAAAATTTGGAGCAATTGCTCTGCAGATGAAATTTCTAAGGGCGCATTTGTTAACTAGGTAATGGAAGATAGTTACTGTTTTGCTGTTGCAGTTTTGTTACATTGTGTAGTGTTTTATTGCAATGGCACAATAACTGTATTCATTCTTGTGGTATAATAATAATAATAATAATAATAATAATAATAATAATAATAATTTATACCCCGCCCATCTGGCTGAGTTTCCCCAGCCACTCTGGGCGGCTTCCAATCCAGTGTTAAAAACAATACAGCATTAAATATTAAAAACTTCCCTAAACAGGGCTGCCTTCAGATGTCTTTTAAAGAGAAGATAGCTGCTTATTTCCTTCACATCTGAAGGGAGGGCGTTCCACAGGGCGGGCGCCACTACTGAGAAGGCCCTCTGTCTGGTTCCCTGTAATCTCACTTCTTGCAATGAGGGAACCGCCTGAAGGCCCTCGGTGCTGGATCTCAGTGTTCGGGCTGAACTATGGGGGTGGAGATATTTATGAAGATAAGTATGTTATCTTCATAACAATCATGACGGTTACATCATCATCATCATTAATGATAGTGATGCTGATAATGTTGATAATGTAGAGTTGTACATGCACACACACACACACAAAACCTGGGAACCCAAAAAAGCTGAATCCAGCCCCAGAACAATTTGTGGTGGGGCTAATGTTTAAGGTTTATGAACCCTAATTAAACATTTGCTGGGAGGGGGGCAAGAAGGATACACTGCATCTCCTCCCTCCCTCCCTCTTGCTGCCTTCACTACAGGGAAGACCCTCTCAAAGGAGCACCTAGAAGTTTGCAAGATTCAATCCTGCTGGGTGCTGCTTCCCAAGTGCCCTCCCAGCTGCTCAGGAGAGGATTCAGCCATGATGGGGTCTGCACAGAGACCCCAGTGCGGTCTCTGTGAGGAACATGCTGATGAAGTAGACCCCTGCAGCCTGCTTCATCAACTGAGAACACCAGATTGCACTGGGTAACCCAATCTGGGTCGCTCCAAGGCTCTCTCAGCCCATCTCAGCCCAAGCCTGGATCCCAGAAAATTGACCTTCAGTTTGGGATTCATCAGAATGTGGTACACAGCCCTAGATATCCTCATGATCATGTTGATGATCTCCTTGACCAAGCTTCTACTTAGTGGCCCAGTTGTCCCACCAGGTTCATTAGCCACCACCGATCATTGCTAGGCATCAGGGATTCCTAGTCCCTCAGCCTCACTTGTATACACCATGAGTATCTGTGTCTAAGTTTATTTAATCATTTTCTGCCCGCAATTCTCTCAGAACACTTTTAAATCAGCTAGCAATGCATTTGGTAGTTTTGCACATGAGGTGGAGTTCACCACTTGAGACAGTGGGTGGGCTGTCACATACTTGACAGGTCACAACATATAGCATTTGGCTTGATGAGTCAGAAGTTCTGGTGAGTCAGAAGGTGTGGGCTTGTACTACACCTAAGGGATTGCAGCATTTCTTGATATTCTCAACTGTGATGCTGAAGGCAACATATATAAACTTTGGACAAAGGTAGAAAATGAAAACAAGGTACAGTAAAATGGCACTGACGAAAAGTGGGTGGAATCATTGGTGGCCATACAATTGAAAATCAGGCAGCAGAACACAAAACAATATCATATGGGGGAAAGGAAATACCTTCTTTTAATGAAATTTGGGTTGAGCTAAAGGTTATGTTGTTGCTACAGTGCTAAATTTGAACCCACTTTCCATTTTTAACACCTATTTACCTCAGAATGAATGGCCTTGATAACAATCAAAAAATCAATAAGAAATCTGGTATTCAAAAAAGAAAAGAAAAGAGAAATATAGAGTTATGAAATATAGGAAACATGCATAAGGACATAACTCACTGATGACATTTAAACCTTCAAGCGCCAGCCATTTCCAGCCCCATCACATAGTGGTTATAGACATGTATACACTCTGACAGAACTCTAGAAAATTTGGAGAGGATGTCAGCTTCTCTCAATCATTGTAGGATCACTTACCAACCTTAAGGTTCCATCATATCCTGCATTATTCAAAACCCAGTACAGTCACACCTCAGGTTATAGACGCTTCAATTTTTTTGGATTACGGACCTGCCAAAACCCAGAAGTACCCGAATGGGTTACTTCTGGGTTTCGGGGGTCGCGCATGCACAGAAGCGCCGAATCGCAACCTACGCGTGCGCAAATGCGCCACTGCGGGTTGCGAACGTGCATCCTGCATGGATCACAACTTTGGTGTTTCACAACTTTGACCTGTGGCAGGACCTTAGCCAGACCTTAGCAGAGCGTACGCAGAGTTCCAGAAAGCAATCAGTTACAGGCACGATAGATGAAGCAGGAGCAAAATGCTGCTACTAGTAACTTGGTTACATAGATGTGTTTATTATTTACAGCAGACTCTACAAGTTACTATATACGAGAACAGACACATGGATCTTTGCGTGGACAGGCGGAATCCCCAGATCCCGCGCGGTCCCCCCGTCATGTGGAATAACGACTCAAGACAACGTGCTATGGGATTAAATTGGCCACAACTTTATTAAATTTCAAATGTGGGTAGACCTTGGCTCAGGCATTGGGCGTTCTCCCTCCCCAGTCCCCAGCCGGGGACCTAGGGAGCATCAGGGTTATCCAGTGTGTGTGTGTGGGGGGGCGGCTCTGGAGAACATATGTTCAAGCAGAGATAGCTGCCCCCGTTACGCCGCCGCAGGGGAGAGCAATGATGACCTTTCGGCGTACGGCCAAAGCCTCCCTTCAAAAACCCCTTTAACGGGGATCCCTGGTATCGCCGCCGCAAAGAGGAAGATGGACTAAAGGATTCCGCCCAAGGCCTGATACTGCCAAAGTTGTGACGTTTTGCTACGGGAAAGGCGAAACCTGCCAATGCAGGGAAATTCCTTTCCGGCCCTTTAACAGCGACCTTAACGTAGCAGCGCCCGCATACCTGTGAAGAAAAATTAACTTGCAAAACCTGTGAAGAAAAGTTAACCTGCAAAATAAGACATTAACTGAGGGTGGGTAGGGTGGGAGAAGCTCTGGAGCCAAGTGAGGATTCCAAGGTAAGATCCTCCCTCTATTGTGTGGGCAGGTAATCCCTCCCCTACCTGGCCTGGTCTCCTTGGCAACACTTCCCCCAGGTGGGATTGGACAACTGACTGAGGTAGGCGGAGACCTCCAGGTATCCCACCTGGGGGGAAGGCAAAGCCAATCCTATGCTGTTGGGGCCGCTCCAGATCTAGGGGCTGCATGCGTCCACGCAAAGGGTGCCCCCCATTTTAAGCGGGGAGCGGTCATTACTAGCTCTGTCTTAACAAATTCCAAACGACTCTCAGAACTCACACTGACCAACACACACTCCAGTCAGTAAGGGTCATAAGTTATTATGCCTGTGTGAGACCTTAACCAAAGGTAAACCTGTTTCCAGGGTCCCATATCTCCAGGCAGATAACTCCTCTCTGCTCAGTCATCCTTGGCTGTCGGCCAACTCTTAATTGATGCTGTGTGAAGCTGCACAGAATGGCACGTAGTCAAAAATCCCAACATCACGTCCGCAACCCGAGCGTCCACTGTAGTGACAATCAGTGGATGTGGAGAGAGGATGGAGAAATGTAAACTATGATGACATCACAATATAGGTAAGGGCACAATCCTAGTTCTACATCCACTGGGATGAGCAAGTTAGGATGTGACAGATCCATAGCTTAGCCAGCAGGTTCCCAGCTCAGTTTGGCAAGAATTTGGTCAGATAACTGGCTCTAAAAAAATGGCTAACCTATAAAAAATTATTAGAAGAATGTGATAATAAATTAAGATTAAAGAATTATGACACTTTAAAACAAATTGGCATAAGTTGGCTGCAATATTATCAACAGAATCTTTCAGCAAGATAAAAGAAAAAAGGGGTTTGAGAAAATAATCTCTGATTTAGACGAAGAACTTCTCTCAAATAACAAAAAAGAATCTGTCTAAAATGTACAAATTATTATTAAAATTGCATCTTAAAGATGTAATGGTAAAATGGGCACAAGACCTGGGATATAATATAGAATTAGAAAAATGGGATAACCTCTGGAAAAATGATATTAGATTCACAGTTTGTTACACGATTAAAGAAAATTTCCTTAAAATGATGTACTTGTGGTATATGACTGCAGCAAAATTGGCTAAAATGAACAAAAAGATTAGTAACAAATGCTGGAAATGTGATCAAAAAGAGGGTAGTCTTTTCCACATGTGGTGGACATGTCCCAGAATAAAAAATATTCTGGGACATGATATATGAAGAAATAATAAAAAAAAAATGATTAGACATACATATTTTTTAAAAGCCAGAATTATTTTTATTGGGAATTTTCACAACAGACATCCCAAAGGAAAATAAAAGAGTCTTTCTATATGCAATCATAGCCGCAAGGATCATGACAGTGAAACATTGGAAATGTAATACAATTCCCACAAAAGAAGAATGGCTCTTAAAATTAAGTGAATATATAGAACTTGCCAAATTAATGGATCTAATAAGAAATCACTCAAAAGAAAGAACAAGGAGAAAATGGGCTGTCATTATTAATTACATGGAAAAAGAAGGCTTCCAGAACATCACCTGGCTTAGCATAGACTAAATCCCACTGACAGTCAGACTGTCTCTCCAATATTTACCATTTGAATACAGTTATCCGGGGGGAAAAATGATTTGCTAAGTATGTTCGTCGATAGCGGGAAGTCAAGATACGAATAAAGGAGCCAAGCTGAAGCTGTTTTAAAAAGGCTTGAACTCCCTAAGTAGAAGTTGATATGAATTATTATTATTATTTTAGGTTTGTTATCTATTTTTCCATTTTCATTCTGTGTTTTGTTTCTTCTCTCTTTTTTATTCTTTACTTTTCTTTTCTTTTCAGTTTTATTTATATATATTTTATGTATTTATGTGTTTGCAACTAATAAAAATCTAAAAATAAAATAAAATAAATATAAAATAATGCTCTGTTCTCAAGAGGGGATTCCAAGAGGGCGGGGGCGGGGCGGGGATTGGTGTTTCTAATTAGTTGCAGGTCCTTTCTGTATTCAGTCCAGAAGAGCCAATCCCTTATTTGACGTCTATTCAAGCTCAAAGCAGAACTCAGTTCTGAAAGAGATATGGTTTTCAGAGTTGGTTACCATCTGATTCCATATACCACAGAGCAGGAAAATGCTCAGTAGCCATACAGTGGTACCTCGGGTTACAAATGCTTCGGGTTATGTGTTTTCAGGTTGCGGACCGCAGGAAACCCGGAAGTACCGGAAAGGGTTACTTCCGGGTTTCGCCACTCTCACATGTGCAGAAGCGCCAAATCGCATCATGCGCGTGCGGAGTGTCACAAATTCTCTGCGGTGCTTTAGCAGAAATGCTCAGAGTTCCAGGTTCTTCAGTGCAGTATATTTATTGTGAGCTATATATACAAATAGGGACGCAGGTGGCGCTGTGGGTTAAAGCCTCAGCGCCTAGGGCTTGCCGATCGAAAGGTCGGCGGTTCGAATCCCTGCGGCGGGGTGCGCTCCCGCTGCTCGGTCCCAGCGCCTGCCAACCTAGCAGTTCGAAAGCACCTCCGGGTGCAAGTAGATAAATAGGGACCACTTACTAGTGGGAAGGTAAACGGCGTTTCCGTGTGCGGCTCTGGCTCGCCAGAGCAGCGATGTCACGCTGGCCACGTGACCCGGAAGTGTCTCCGGACAGCGCTGGCCCCTGGCCTCTTAAGTGAGATGGGCGCACAACCCCAGAGTCTGTCAAGACTGGCCTGTACGGGCAGGGGTACCTTTACCTTTACCTTTATATATACAAATATCTACAGGCTATAATACAAGAGCAGTTCATACAGTCAAACAGAGTACCTGGCTGCACCTTAAGGCAAATAGGAAGACCTTTCTATCTCTCTCTCTCTGACCACACTCCTCTACATCACCCCCTTACTGCTGAACAGGTTTCCCTTTCAAACCGATGACAGCCAATCAACTGACAGCACATTACTGCTGAGTCTTTCTGACCCTGCACTTCCATAGAAAGCATTGCAGGCTGATAGCATCTGCCAGTTGCATCAGCTAGCAAACTCAAGCCTCCAGACTTACTATCTTACACAGCATTCTGCGAATCCCGACATGCAGATGCGGCGCTGCAAGTTACGAACGCTGCGGGTTGCGGACGTGCTTCCATCATGGATTACGTCCGCAACTGGAAGGTTCCACTGTAGTAGCATTTTTTTAAAATATATATTTTCACTGAGCACAGTCCCCTCTCGCTGGCCACCCAGATTCTGTACGATGAAGAGCTTTGCACCATCTTAACTGAAGCTGGCATAAATTATGCTGGTTTCCCATAGCTATGATTGTTTCCTAAGTGTGCTAATAAAATATATGGATAATGGGAAGACATGATATAGGGGGTGCAGATCTCTACTACTGTCATTCTGCTGCTAGGGATGGAGGAGGAATCAGTTTAAAATGGACTTATACATGAAAATATGTGGTTCTGATGCAATCAAGTTTTGCACACATTAGTTTGTGTGCCTGTTTATGTCTGAGCTGCGTTGCCTGGGTTATTCTAGATCAAGGGAAGTAATAGTGCCACTGTATTCTGCTCTGGTCAGACCTCACCTGGAGTACTGTGTCCAGTTCTGGGCACCACAGTTCAAGAAGGACACTGACAAACTGGAACGTGTCCAGAGGAGGTCAACCAAAATGGTCAAAGGCCTGGAAACGATGCCTTATGAGGAATGGCTAAGGGAGCTGGGCATGTTTAGCCTGGAGAAGAGGAGGTTAAGGGGTGATATGATAGCCATGTTCAAATATATAAAAGGATGTCACATAGAGGAGGGGAAAAGGTTGTTTTCTGCTGCTCCAGAGAAGCGGACACGGAGCAATGGTTCCAAACTACAAGAAAGAAGATTCCACCTAAACATTAGGAAGAACTTCCTGACAGTAAGAGCTGTTCGACAGTGGAATTTGCTGCCAAAGAGTGTGGTGGAGTCTCCTTCTTTGGAGGTCTTTAAGCAGAGGCTTGACAACCATATGTCAGGAGTGCTCTGATGGTGTTTCCTGCTTGGCAGGGGGTTGGACTCGATGGCCCTTGTGGTCTCTTCCAACTCTATGATTCTATGATTGTTGTTAGGTTAAAAAAAAAAGCCCAACTAATTATATGCAAAATTATACCCAAATAAATTACATATATGGGTAATACATATCAAGGAATCAAGTCCCACGTTGTACTATATTTCTACAGTGTTATATTATAAATATATTAATACACTTTTTTTAAGAGTTTCTATCTGTTTATGCATTGGTTACTTTAGGAAATCTGGTGTGCATATGCATATAAACATGCATATAATCAGTGCTATAGCTATAGCTTAGGGCCCCACTCTCTTGGGGCCCCCCAAAAAAATTAGGGGGGGGGACTGTATGTACATTTCCAAAATATAAGATAAAAAAACAAATAAAATAAAACCTACATACAGCAACAGTGTTTGTGTTGTGTAGGCTCCTATGATTTAGGTCAGGCATAGGCAAACTCAGCCCTCCAGATGTTTTGGGACTACAACTCCCATCATCCCTGACCACTGGTCCTGTTAACTAAGGATGATGGGCGTTGTAGTTCTAAAACATCTGGAGGGCTGAGTTTGCCTATGCCTGATTTAAGTAATGGGCCTGCTAGCCTGCTCCCAAAATATCACTGGTTTTAGATACCTATTAGCTCCATAAATTACCACATAGCATATATTCAAAACAATAAACAGCCACAATTTGTTGTTGACAAAGGACAGTTGGGCATATACCTTAAGTAATTTAGGGCCTCATCAAACCTAAATCTGGCCCTGCGTATAATTGTTCATATTTTCAACAGAACTGGGAGGGTTTGTTGCTTGTCGGAATGAAGGATTGAGATGAGACTTAAGAAAAATATATATGCAGATAAACTCAAAATCCAGCAGACAGCAGCAGCACTGCCTCTGAGACAGAAGCAGTGTAGCTCTGCCCTTCACAACCAGCCAGCCAGCCAGGCACCCTTTTCAGGGCTGGGGGGTGGCGTTTGCCCGTTCGTTTGAAAATGTCTGTACAAGAGGAAGAGAAAGGGTTAAAATGTAGACCAATAGCAAAGCCGGAGGCAGAGCCTAACTGTTTATAAAAGGGCTTAGCCCAACATTTGGGTGTGGGTAGTTGGTTGGTTTTAGTGGGTTGGTTGGTTGGGGAAGGCAGTTGGAAATTATTATTATTATTATTATTATTATTATTATTATTATTATAGAGACAGGAAAAAATAAGAGTAAGAAGGTAAAGAGTAACAACATTTGGAATTCAGTTAAAGTTTGTGTCTTCAATAAACTACACTCTTCTTTTTTAACTTGAGAACCTGACTGAGTGATTTACCGGGGAGGACCTGGTTGGTGGCAGCAGATTAGTGGTGTACGGGTCAATAGTCTGTGAGACGACCGGGGGCTCCATATGAACGCCACAGAGGGCTCGGGTGTGGAGGCAATGTATCTCTGCAAAATAGGGTGCCTCGCTGTCTGCAGAGAGGAGGAAGCAGCTTCCACTGCCAGCCGCCGCAATGCAGATGTGCAATGTGACATACACATGCCTACACATAATGTGTGTGATGTCACGCATACTATGTGCTGGCATGTGCGTGTGAAGTTGCACATCCATGTTGTGGCAGCAGGCACCCTCAATTCTGAGGGTGAGTTGGCCCTCCTGGTTGGAAGTGAACCTAAAGAACATCTATTCCAACCACCTGCAACGCAGGAATAGACAGCTGTGTCACACAGGGATCAAACCGGCAACCTTGCCGTTATCAGCACCATGCTCTAACTGACTGAGCTGTAAATCCTCCTGCATCTTATACTTAATCTTTCTATCAGTCCGTGGTTAGGCCTCAGCCCAGGCGCATATTGTAGAATATCTTGTATCTGGAACCCATGTGTTCTTTAAAAATGTTAAGCAAATGTGGAGTTCTTCAGATTTTATTGGTGTGGGAAAATACACTTTAATTAAAGTTTTTAAAGTTGTAGGGGGTGGAAATCCCAGCAAGTATATCAAATGTACTTTTGCAAATGTAGCCCTAAGGACAAGTCTAATTACTTTCTTTCCCACCGTTTTCATCTTTCTGTTTGTTTTGTTGATTATGTTCCAACATCTGATGACATTAACAGAGAGCAAGCTTGGTGACTCATTCCATGGCTCAGCTAGGGAGCCTGATGCTGTTCAGAATAGAGGGGGGTGCCTATCTCTCTCTCTCTCTCTCTCTCTCTCTCTGTGTGTGTGTGTGTGTGTGTGTGTGATAGATTATTTGTGCTATTCTGCTGGAACTCCTACTGTGGCAATCCTTGTTGTGCTTCCACAAGAAAAATACAAATAATACACTAGACCAGAGATTCCTAACTTCTGTATTCTTGAGATACCTCTGGTGTGCCAGATTAGCAGTTGGTTGAAACTAATATTTGCAAATTCTCCACATTTTTATCCATTTAACTAGTCTACTAGGAGCTACTAGGAGCTACTGGGTATGATTCCATGTTCGGAAATACTCAGTGAGAAGGGAGCCCAAGAAGGAGGGGAGTTTCTAAAAGGAGAAATATTGAAGGCCCAAATGCAGATGTTAACAACAAGAAAGAAAAGTGGGAGGCATCTAAGGAAACCTGTGTGGCTGCAGAAGGCACTTATAGATGAGCTGAGAGTTAAGAAGGGCATGTATAAGAAAGCATGTTGTCAGAGCTGCCTCTAGGTCCCAGCTCACAGAGGACCAACGCTAGGCTGTAGTTATGTACAAAAGTCTTTATTGAGGTTCAGTTTCCATTTCAAAGCCGTAGCGTGCAGCTCTACGTCTTAAAGCCTAGACCGGCGAAGTACCGTCTGAGTCTCTCCCCTATGACACCAGTTTAAGATCCTAGCCCTGCTCCACCTTTTACGCTGCTCTCTCCTCCTCTGGGTCCTCCTGCCCGCTGGGGCATTGCCCTTTCTGGACTCTTCCGACGCTGAGTCGCTTAGCTCCTCCCCCTCCCTCCGGCGGGCTTTAGGACCCAGTTCCCAATCCTCACTCTCTGCTGTCCCGCGCTCCTGTACATTTGAACTTGCCTCTCGCGCCAACCCAGTGACCTTCCTCCTGACCGTTACACTACTTCTGTCACTGCTTCCCTCTTCCGGGATACTGGCCGGATCTGACCTCCCCTCCGTTGTCTGACTCTCCGATGGAGGTGTGGTCAGCCCTGCCTTATCTTCTCTCCCTGGTGGGGAATGCACTGGCCCCGATCCTTCGGACTCTTCCCCCCCACTCTGCTCTGGTGGGGAAGCTGGTCCTGATTTCCAACTACTGCTCTGGGAGTCCCTGCTCCCTCCTTGCTCCTGGGGCGTTCCCCTTGGGAACCCCCTACCCCTGGCCACTGGCGCCCCCTTCTGTGAATCTTCCGATTCGCTGGAGAGGCTCATGGAATCCCTCGGTCCACTGTCCTCTTCTCCTACGCTCCCCTCGGATTCCTCCCCCTCGCTCTCCATCTCCTCTCCTCCCTGTGCCTCTGCTCCTGAACCCCTGACACATGTTCTCACTAATAGAGAGCACGTGTTGCGGTGGGGTCTAGCAGGCCACCCCACTGTTGCTGGGCTGATCTGTTGGATGGCCACAGCCTATGATTGGGTGTGTGTGTTTCTGGGGAGATTTTGATGTTGCCACTTTGGGGGTTGGGCTAAAAGGTTTTAAATACTGGGCATGCAGCTTCGAGCGTCCTCTTTTGCTGCATGCATTGAATCACCCGCCCTCCCTCCCTGAAATGGGGATTTGCGCTTGACCTTGCTATGCCTGTCATGGGGTCACCTGCTTTGGGGGCAGGGGCCCAGTAGGAATTTTGTCCATATGGCTGATTGGCTGGAGCCATTTGGTTTTTGCCTACTGCGTAGCAAATCGTCACAACTTGTAAGGTTTCTGGTTAGGCATTGGTTAAAAAATTGGTTGGTGGAGGGGTAAGGGAGCCATTGGGTTTTTGCCTACTGCATAGCAAATCGTCACAACTTGTAAGGTTTGCGGTTAGGCATTGGTTAAAAAATTGGTTGGTGGAGGGGTAAGTGCCTGCCCCTCCAATGCTGGTGCTGCAAGGGAATTCTGTTAAAGGAATCCAGGGGCTTGCCATGCTTTCGTCCAAATCCCTGGCATCAGGCTTGGGCCGTGCAAGGCCTCTGGGAGCATGCGGGGAGAGGTGAGGGTCTGGTGCCCAGCTTCATGTCTCCCCGATATTGTTTTCCCTGACTGGCTTTCGCTGGAATCCAAAAGTCAGTTCTGTCCCTGGGCGGGGGGACAGATAGTCAGAACCAATACCTAAGCAACCACTCACAGATATGTATTTAAAAAAGGTAGTGGCCAAAATTATGCCAAAAACCTCAAACAAAAAATTGTGTGTGATGTGTGAGTTATTGGGATGGCTTGGGAACCTCAACACGCAAATGGAAAAAAGGGGAAATCACAAAGGAGGAGTATACACAAGTAGCCAACACTTGCAAGGGGAAAGTCAGGCTGGCTAAAGCTCAGAATGAGCTTAGGCTTGCAAGAGAAGTTAAAAATAATAAAAAAGTTTCTTTGGCTATGTCTGAAGTAAGAGGAAGAACAAGCAAGTGGTAGTTCCTTTGTGTGGGGGACATAAAGAAATGCTACTGGGTGACAGAGAAACGGTAGAACTACTCAACACCTACTTTGCCTCTGTTTTCACCCAAAAGGAAAGTGACGCCCAACCTGGTGATAACAGTACAAATGATGTAAGGAGGGAGTTGTAGCCCCAAAAAGGAAAGAGGCAGTAAGGGAACACCTAGCTACTTTAAATAATTCAAATCTCCAGGGCCTGATGAGCTGCATACAAGGCTACTAAAGGAGCTTGCGGAGGTAATTTCAGAGACTTTGTCTATTATCTTTGAGAATTCTTGGAGAACAGGTGAGGTCCCTACAGACTGGAGGCAGGCAAATGCCTCCCTGTCTTAAAAAGAAGGGGAAAGGAAGATGCAAGTAACTACTGACTGGTGAGCTTGACATCGATACCAGGGAAGGTCTTAGAACAGATAATTCAACAGTCGGTCTGTGAGCATTTACAAAAGGATGTTGTGATTACTAAAACCCAGCATGGGTTTCTCAAAAATAAGTCATGCCAGACCAATCTGATTTCCCTTTTTTTTCCCTTTCAAAACTGCTTCCCACCCCAACCCCTTATTGACTACTATATATAAATTACCGTATTTTTTGCACCATAACACTCACTTTTTTCCTCCTAGAAAGTAAGGGGAAATGTCTGTGCGTGTTATGCAGCGAATGCCTGCGGGTGGCGGGGGGGATCGGCTGCAGTCGTGAGCAGAGGATCCATGGTTCCCCTTCCTTCCCTCCTCCGTGGTTACAAAGCATGGATCCACATGGATTCTCAGGATTTTTGCATTGGGCTACTCCAAACTCACTGTCAGATCACATGTCTGTGGCCACAGCATGAACCACAAAAATCATATATCCACTATTTCGTTTAGAATATTTTTTTTCTTGTTTTCCTCCTCTAAAAACTACGTGCGTGTTATGGTCTGGTGCGTGTTATAGAGCGAAAAATTCGGTATACATTAAAGTAGGCAAATAATACAGTGGTACCTCAGGTTAAGAACTTAATTCGTTCTGGAGGTCCGTTCTTAACCTGAAACTGTTCTTAACCTGAGGTACCACTTTAGCTAATGGGGCCCCCCGCTGCCACCGCTGCACCACTGCACGATTTCTGTTCTCACCCTGAAGCAAAGTTCTTAACCCGAGGTACTATTTCTGGGTTAGCGGAGTATGTAACCTGAAGCCTCTGTAACCTGAAGCATCTGTAGCCGGAGGTACCACTGTAACTTACATAAAGGATCAATAAATGTGTCACCCATTGTCTATAAACCTTTATCATAATCACATGTCAGATTTTCTTTTGTGAATGAAATACAATGGTTTCAACAATAGCCAATAATCAAATGTACAGCTTGGGGTACATTGGGGTACATTAAAAAAGGCATAGATCAACTTCCCAGATGTTCAGTGTCCAGGGGTTCAATGCCTGGCACCCAGAAATTCATGACAAAGGGGAGTCTGGCACCCACAAACTCATGACATTCCACTTCCTTAAGGGGAACAATTCATATTGTTAAGCAAGCTAGCTAAAGTAATGGTGCAATATCCTCCATTGTGACAGGTCCCCTGCTGAGTGACTTGGCTGAGAAATTTGGGGAAAGCAACTATTTGAGGATAGTGGCTCAGAAGAAAAGAGGCTTTTCAGAAAATACAATTGACACAAACAATGAAGATTTCTTCATCCCGCTTGTAAGTAGGGTCTCTTATTCTTTCCACAATCTATTTCTTTTGCTATCTCTTAAGATTTAGAAATATAGGGAATCAGGTCATGGTTAGATCAATTTTTAAAAATTGTCCTCAGGGCCACCTTAGATGCTTTGAGGTAAATTTCTAGAACCCATTCCCTGATTATTTCCCCTCCTCTTCCCTAGGTTTTGAAGTCTCCAAAGACTCAGTGGGCTTCTGGTCTCCTGCTGCTGTGAACAGAGGGAGGAGGTTGATGTGATCAAAAATGAGAAGAAGGTGGTAAAAATAAGACAAATATATGTAAGGCCGTATGACCAGGGGATGGATGCCACCATGTGCTTCTACCAACGGGGAATGCTGATCATTGTTCATGAAGAACAGAGAGATCAGAGAGAATCTGGATCACAGGGGTGGGGAGGCAGCTCCCTAATTCAAGAAGAGTTCAGGGATGGGATGAGGAAGGGAGAATAACGAAAGCCACCTTGAGATCGTGGCAGAAAGATGGGTTGTCAACATAATAAAAAATGGAAATACTAAGAATTGTTTCTATTCTTTTCTCTGGACTCCCCCTCCCTTTGCCCAGTTCCCCTTCAGAAGAAAATTAAATTAATATATATTTTTAATTGTTATTATAATAAACTTCATTTACAAACATGAACGTTTTCGATCATGATTTTGTGGGCATGGGTGGGAATTTGGGGCCTCGCTTCAGGAGTCTACAGGTTGGCTCCTTCCCTTGTGGGTACTTGCCCCAAAATGGAAAGAAGAAGTAATCCCAGTGAAAAAAGAATGGATACCAAATCTTATGGAAGATGGAGATATAGCAAAACCTT
This sequence comes from Podarcis cretensis, assembly GCF_951804945.1. Taxonomy (NCBI): domain Eukaryota; kingdom Metazoa; phylum Chordata; class Lepidosauria; order Squamata; family Lacertidae; genus Podarcis; species Podarcis cretensis. Next base: position 87,229,538 of record NC_137175.1, read on the forward strand.
CTGGAAAACTAAGAAATCAAGATAACAAACTGTTTATAAAAGAATGGAAATGGTTTATTGAATATTTACAATTAAACTGTAAACATTGTAATAACCTGAAGTTTTATAAGAGTATATATATATTTAAAGTAGATGAATAAATGAGCAAATTAAGTTAATTTGGATATGCAGAAAATATTAAACATAAATTTAAGGAACCACGGGAAAAGGCGGAAGGAAGTTGAGTTCTGAAATGTTAAAATGATTGTAAAATTATTGAAATGTATAAAACTGAAAATCCTAAATAAAATATAAGGAAGGGATAGGATAGATTCCAGGTATATTACTTTTGTAACTTAAGTCTGCCTTCTGGGATCCATCTGTGAACAGAATGTGAGTGAGTAAACTCTTTTGATACTTTTATAGAAGACTACGTTGTGTCTATTTCTTTTATGAGGGACTAAAAGGGAAATTACTAGGTAACTTATTTTAGAGGCTTTAGCGAGCCTGAGCAAACGCATCCGCTGTGTAAGTTTAAAAAGGGGAATGCTACTCTGCTAAATTGTAGAACTTGTTAACATGAGTGGGAAAGGATATAATCAAATAATATATCCTTTCCCACATCCCTGAACATTCCCACAAAGAGTATTCATTAATGGTTCCTCATCATCCTGGAAAAAAGTAGCAAGTGGGGTGTCACAGAGTCCTTTCCTGGGCCTGTTATTGTTCAACATCTTTATAAATCATTTGGGTGAAAGAATTGAGGGGATGCTTATCAAATCTGCAGATGGCACCAAACTGGCGGAGTAGCTAATGCCACAGAAGACAGAATCAGAATTCAAAATGACATTAACAGATTGAAGAACTGGATGAAAGCCAACAAAATGAATGCCAACAGGGAGAAATGTAAGGTTCTGCACGTAGGCAGGAAGAACCAGATTACCTAATATAGGATGGGGGACACCTGGCTTCCTAGCAGTACCTGTGAAAAGAATCTAAGGGTCTTGATGGACCACAAGCTTCACATGAGTCAACAGTGTGATGCAGAAGCAAAAAAAGCTAGCACTATTCTAGGCTGCTTAAACAGAAGTATAGTGTCAAGGGAAGTAGTAGTACCACTCAATTCTGCTTTGGTCAGACCACACCTAGACTAATGTGTCCAATTGCAGGACGTTGGACTAGATTACCATTGGGGTTCCTTGCAACTCTAAGATTCTATGATTCTATGAAATGGATCTGGATCAATGACAGCCACCCACCAGTTTCATATTTAAAACTGATTCCCACCCCAGCCCTTAACTGATTACTATATATAAATAATACATTAAAGTAGACAGATAATAACTTACAAAAAGGATCAATAAACATGTCACATGTCTTATAAATTAACATGTGCCATTAAGGTAAGATGGAAATATGCAGAAGAAATGATTTTGATATTGTTATTGTTATTGTTATTGTTACAATGGAATGGTCTCAGTGGTGGGGTGCACATTTTTATTCTTATTTATTTGTGATCATTACTTTGTCAAAAAATAAAAAAAGAAAGTATAGTGGTACCTCGGGATAAGAACTCCGGGCTGCTGACTGCTGCTGCTGCTGCCACTTCTGAAGGGGAACCAGGGATGTCTGGTGGTACAGATCTCCTGCCCCCTTCCCCCTTTGTTTTGACTGATCGGGGATGGCTCGGGAGTTGTGAGCGGGTGGCCGTTGCCCAGTTTTTTAAAAAACCATTTATGTTTCATAGGGTGCAAAAGAAGAACTTTGCACCTTTATACAATATGCATGTGTGCTTGGGCCCAGGATTGTTTGCTTCACCATCCCCACTACGGGCTCCCTGTTGCTACTCAGCTAAAAAAAAGAAGAAGAAAAAGTGTCCCCAGATTCATTGAAAAAAATCTGGTAACCATATTCTAAATTAATTAAATAAAACCACTTAACCCACTGAAAGATACATTTGAAAAATAATATTAAGAGCAGTGGTGCCCATTGTTAGGCGAGGTAGCTAAAGTGATGATGTCATGTCCTCCATTGTGACATGTCCCCCTGCTGAGTGACTTGGCTGAGAACTTTGGGAAGAGCAACTATTTGAATTTAGTGAGAGAAGAAGAGTGGTTTTTTACATAATGAAGGTTGCTTCATCGTCTCGCTTGTAAGTAGAATCTCTTATTCTTTCCCCTATTTCTTTAGCTATCCCTTAAAATTTAGACACATAGGGAACCAGGCCATGGTTAGATTAATTTTTAAAGATTGTCCTCGGGCACCTTTAGATGCTTTCAGGGAAATGGCTGGCAGTGCAGGGATAGAGTGTATCGAGGAAATAATCCAGTTCGTGACCTTCTTCCTTTTCTTTCCTAGATCCTGCTGTCTGCGCAGGTTTCGAGAGCTGCTGGCCTCCTGTTGCCGCTCCATTAAGATCCATCCCCTGGACGAAGATACAGTAGTGGTTGGTGGAAGGAGAATTAGAGTAAAAATGATTTATGTAAGACCAAAGGACCAGGGGATGGATGCCACCAGTGATTCCACCAGTGGTGAGTGTTGGTCTTTGTTCACGAAGAACAGGGAGGCCAGAGAGAATCTGGCTGGCGGGGGGTGGGGGGGAGGCAGATCTCTGATTTAAGAAGAGTTTAGGGTTTGGATGAGGAAGGGAGAATGATGTGGGCCACTTGGAGATCCTTGCAGTAATAATAAATGGAAATATTAAGAATCTTTTCTGTTCTTTTCTCTTCCAGGTAGCGGCAACAGTGAGGCCAGCAGCTCTCCCCACCAAGGCCCAGTTTCCCCCTTCCCTAATTGATTTTTTTTTATTCTAATAAAGTTTTTTATTGAAAATATGCTGGCCTTTGGTCATTTTTTTTATCCCTGGGACTTCTTTTCCCTAACAGTAGGAATGCATCTACAGCGGCAAGAATGTTACTTGCCCAAAAATGGAAAGAAGAAGAAGAAGTCCCAGCAAAAGAAGAATGGATACAAAAACTTATGGAATATGCAGAAATGGCAAATCTTACCCCAAAAATAAAAAATCAAGATACCAAACTTTTTATATATTTTTATTAGGACAAGAGGGAGGAGAGTACATTGGACAATAGATATTGGTTATAATATAGATGTGGAAGCATGGATATAGGATGTTGATCAGGTCAACCAAAAGTCTGATTAAAAAGAAACATTTTTGCCTGGCAGCTAAAGGTGTATAATGAAGGCACCAGGCAAACTTCCCTGGGAAGAGCATTCCACAATCGGGGAGCACCACAGAAAAAGCCCATTCACATGTTGCTACCCTCCGGACCTCTTGTGGACCCCCAGGCTGGTTCATATGGGGAGAGGCAGTCCTTAGACTCCTTAGGGTAGTGATAAAGAGGGGTATCAGATCCAAACTCCTCCTCCTCCTCCTCCTCCTCCTCCTCCTCCTCCTCTTCTTCTTCCTGTTCTTGAGGTATAGTAGTCCTAAGCCATTTAAGGCTTCATAGGTCAAAACCAGCACTTTGAATTGCGCCCGGAAACTAATTGGCAGCCCGTGTAGTTGGGCCAGGATTGGCGTTCTATGCTGAAACCAGCTGAAGTTTCTGAACCATGTTAGAGAGGCAGCCCCATGTATAACACATTGTGGTAATCTATGGTTGCCTGTATTCTTCCTTCTGTTTATATGATATTCAGTCAAAAATCAGTGATTATTTCTAAATTTTCTTGTATACATATTGTTATGAATTTGATGGGGGTCAGTGTGGATGAAACCCACTGTGATCCTGGATCAGTGGCGGTAGAATGTATGAGAGGAAGCCTGTGGAACCATTTTGTTTGTCAAGAAAATGGCCTTTCATTGGCCGTTAGGTACCCAGCATCATAAAAGACTGAGCTCCATCTTAAAATGGAATTATGTTCATATGTGGTGAGGGTGTAAATATGTAAAAAAAGAATAAGAAAGAAATGGCAAAGGGTGTTTAAGGAGATAACGGAAATCACTGGGTTAAAGCTGACAAAAGTCCAGAGGTAGCATCATTATCAATTTACGATGGGGTGGTAGCTTCACAGGCTATGAAGGACTTGCTCACAAATTTATTGACAGCTGCACGAATTATGATAGCTGAGAAGTGGAAGGGGGAAGCAGAATATAAAATGGAAGAATGGTATAAAGAGGTGTGGGATATAGCTATTAATAATAAATTAACATGTGCCATTAAGGTAAGATGGGAAATATGCAGGAGAAATGATTTTGAGGAGATATGGAGGGTGTTTGTAGAATTTGTACTGTTAACACCCTCCCACCAGATGTCAAAGAGAAAAAACGACTACCAGACTTTCAGAAGACATCTGAAGGCAGCCCTATTTAGGGAAGCTTTTAATGTGTAATAGGTTATTGTATTGTAATATTCTGTTGGAAGCCACCTAGAGTGGCTGGGGAAACCCAGCCAGATGGGTGGGGTATAAATAAATTGTTATTATTATTATTAAATGGAAAGGGGTCAAACCATCGCAAGAGGTGTTGGAATTTTGAGAGGTTGGATAGTTAAAATGGAATGGTCTCAGTTTTTATTCTTATTTATTTGTGATCATTACTTTGTCAAAAAATAAAATAAAAAAGAAAGTACAGTGGTACCTTGGGTTAAGAACTTAATTCATTCTGGAAGTCCGTTCTTAACCTGAGACTGTTCTTAACCTGAGGTACTACTTTAGCTAATGGGGCCTCCCGCTTCCACCACACAATTTCTGTTCTCATCCTGAGGTAAAGTTCTGGGTTAGCAGAGTCTGTAACCTGAAGTGTCTGTAACCTGAAGCCTCTGTAACCCAAGATACCGCTGTATAAAATATAAATAAATGTATAAAATATAAAATATAACACATTGGAGAACTCGGCCGAAACTAGCAACATGATTTAAATAGAGACACATGTAAGGTTAGGCAGGAAGAACCAGTTGCACAAATATAAGATGGGGGACAACCGGCTTCCTAGCAGCACATGTGAAAAGGATCTAAGGGTTGACATAAGTCAACAGTGTGCTGCAGCAGCAAAAAAAGAGCTAACGCTATTCTAGGCTGAATCAACAGAAGTATCGTGTCCAGATCAAGGGAAGTAATAGTACCACTCTGTTCTGCTTTGGTCAGACCACACCTGGAATACTGTGTCTAATTCTGGGCACCACAATTTAAGAAGGATGCTGACAAGCTGGAACATGTGCCGAGGAGGGCAACCAAACTGATCAAGGGTCTGGAAATGAAGCCTTATGAGAAGCGCTTGAAGGAGCTGGGTATGTTCAGCCTGGAAAAGAGGAGACCGAGAGGAAATATGATAGCCATCTTCAAATATCTTAAGGGCTATCACATGGAGGAAGTATCATGCTTGTTTTCTCCTGTTCTGGAGGGTAGGACTCGAACCAGTTGCTTCAAGTTGAAAGAAAGGAGATTCCGACTAAACATTCAGAAAAACTTTCTGACAGTAAGAGCTGTTCGGCAGTGGAACAGACTCCTATGAGAGATGGCAGAGTCTCCCTCCTTGGAGGTTTTTAAACAGAGGCTGGATGACCATCTGTCATGGATGCTTTCACTGAGATTCCTGCATCGCAGGGGGTTGGACTAGATGACCCCTGGATCCCTTAAAACTCATGATTCTATGGAGTTGATCTGAATTAATGACAGCCATCCACCAGTTTCATATTCAAAACTGCTTCCCTTCCCAACCCCTCATTGATTGCTATATATAAATTATACATTAGATACCACTGTAACTTACAAAAAACATCAATGAATGTGTCACCCATTGTCTATAAACCTTTGTCATAATCACATGTCAGATTTTCTTTTGTGAATGAAATAAAATGGTTTCAATCAGTTTCTAAACAAGGCTTAGATCAACTCCCCAGATGGTCAGTGTCCAGGGGTTCAGTGCCTGGCGCCCAGAAACTCATGGCAAAAGGGAGCCTGGCACCTACAAACTCATAACATTTCACTTCCTTGCAACCTTAGGAAAGCTGTTTATTGGTAGAACACACTGGGCAGAAACTGAAAGAAACAGGGGGATAAGGATGTCTAAGGGTGAAGTCCTGCTCCTGTTCATCATAATACTGGACAGATTACTACAGGGTGTTGAGAAGGGTTATTTTTAACTCTTAAGTGAGAAACAGCAGCCATAGTCTAATCCAGAAGTGTTTTCCTTTGGTGACCCTGCTATGTTGAAAAGTGTGTGTATTTCTGTGCATTTCCTGTCCTTTCCAGAAAACCATGGTGTTACATGAAAAGGGGTCTAGAACTTTTTAAAATGAATTAAATAAAACTGCTTAACCCACTAAAAGATACATTTTAAAATGTATATCAAGGGGAGGGATGCCCATTGTTCCATTGTTAAGCAAGATAGCTAAAGTAATGGTGTCATGTCCTCTGTTGTGACATGTCCCCCTGCTGAGTGACATGGCTGAGGACTTTGGGAAGAGCAACTATTTGAGGATAGTTAGTCCAGGCAAGAGGAGCTAGTTTTTGCAACAACAGATATCCTCAGGGCCACCTTAGATGCTTGGGAAGTGGCTTGCCTTCTCCCTTGTGGGCATCATCTCCCAGTTTTGGAGGCTCTTTTGACAAGATGCACTCTCCATGAGAGGTTTCTGAAAGTTTAGCTGCCTGGTGCCCCCAACGCAGTGTAGAGATAGAAAGTGTTGAGGAAATAAATATAATCCTTTTCCTGACTTTCTTTCTTTTCTTCCCTAGATTTCAAAGGCTGTGCAGGCTGCTGGTCTCCTTCTGTGACCCACCGAAACATCATGCCCTGGTCTATAAGGAGGAGGAGGACAAGAAGGAGGAATTAGTGTCTGTGACCAAAAAAAAAAGGGAACTGGTAGTCAAAATCAGAGTAATCCATGTTCGACACAAGGCTCAGGGGATGGATGTCACTAAGGTAAGAGATCACCTGTGTTCATGAGGAACAGTGAGGCCAGAGAGAATCTGGCTCACTGGGGAGGAAGGAGGCAGATCACTGGTGCAAGATCTTCAGGGACATCCCTTTTGAAGAAGAGAGAGAGCCAGTTCTCTTTACTTCTGCCCCTTTCCATTACGGTGTAGTGCCCACTGCAGTCTCTCAGGTTTGCAGGTGTGCCCATTGGTTCAAAGGGTTGGCAACCCAAGTTAGACTGCTGGACTAGGACTAGGGGACCAGAGTTCAAATCCCACCTCACCCATAGAACTGAGTGGGTGGCCTTGGGTGCTCACTGCTTCTAGGCCTACCTCAAAGAGCTGTTGTGAGGATGGGATGAGGGGAGGAGACTCATGTAAGCCACCCTGAGATCCTTGCAGGGAAAAGGGGATATCAATGGAATAATAAATGCATAGTGAATGAAAAAAATAAGAATCTTTTGTTTTTTCTTCCAGGCAGAAAACAATAGGCAGCAGCAATAGGAAGTCCAGCATCTCCAGCCCAGCTCCCCTCCAAAAAGACCCATTTCCCCCCTTCCCCACAATCCAAAATATACAAATAAATAGATAAGTTACACCTGCTTTTGACTTGGATATATTTTTCTTTGATTCTAATAAAGGTCCTATTACAAACATGCTACTCCTGGGTCATGATTTTATCCTTGGAAGTGATTTTTCCAACCATTGTGAGCATGGAAGGAAATCCTGGGTCTTGATGCAGGAGTCAACATTTTGGCTCCTTCCCTTGTAGTCTTGTTGCTCCTAGATGGAAGGAAGTGTGCACGTGTGAAGACAGAGTTTGGGTGGGGTGAGAAATTCCATTCAGTTTGTGCATTTTAAAGCAAGTCTATCCCATTTTGCAACTATATTGTGAGAGGCCATTCCAATGTCTGTTGAGCGATGCGAGGTTCCAGGGGTCTTGGCACTTAACCAGGCTTTGTGCTTCCTTGCAATGAGGCACAACAGCCAATGATATTGTTTTCGGTTGGCACACTTATTTATGGTATGAAAAGGTGAAGGTACGTAAAGGATTTATAAATCATGTAATTAGGAAAAAAATGTATAGATTATGGAATAAATACACAAATCTATTAGAGGCAAAAACACCACTTTGGCTCTCGCCATTGTGAACTATAATGGTAAAGAAAAAGAATATGATCAAAGGTCTGGAAACCAAGCCTAATGAGGAATGGTTGAGGGAGTTGGGTAAGCTTAATCTTTATGATGTTTTAATGTATTTTAAATGTTTTGTTGGAAGCTACCCAGAGTGGCTGGGGAAACCAAGCCAGATGGGCGGGTATAAATAATAAATAAATTATTATTATTATTATTATTATTATTATTATTATTATTATTATTATTATTACTACTAACCTGGAAAAGAGGAGACTGAGGTGGAATCTCCACACACGTTAAAAACATTGTAAAAATGATTTTTTTTAAAAAAAAATGCTTTGCAAAATGCACTGAATTTGCTATAGTTCATAGCATCACAATTGTATATTGCACTTTACAATACATTCAGAATGTTTTATTTGCAGCTGTACAGCTGAGTCCTGAGAGGAGATATGATAGGCATCTTCCAATATCTTAAGGGTTGTCTCATGGAGGATGGAGCAAGCTTGTTTCTCCTGCTCTAGAGGACAGGATCCAAACTGATGGCTTCAAGTTAGAAAAGAGATTCCAAGTAAACATCAGGAAGAATTTTCTGACAGTAAGAACAGTTCAACAGAGGAATGAACTCCTTCGGAAGGTGCTGGACTCTCCCTCCTTGGAGGCTTTAAAGCAGAGGTTGGGTGGCCATCTGTCATGGATGCTTTCGTTGAGATTCCTGCATTACAGGGGGTTGGACTAGAGGACTGTACTGGTCCCTTCCAACTCTACAATTCTCAGATTCACAGCATTTTTCATACGCCGAATGGGAGACGGTTTTGTCTCAGCACTAATTATAGTGAGTATTCTCTCATGCTGGAGATTAAAAGAAAATAAAGCAGCTAGAAAAAGTAATTAGTCTCCATGGGTAATTCTTTACAGTGAAGGGCTATCTCATCATCCTCATTTTAATCCTAGGAAAGCCTCTAGAAAGCCTTTAGGGTCATTGTTTGACTCAGATGTGTAGAACTATAGCAAACAGCATGAGCCCACATGGTCCCCAGGTGAACCACATCTGCACAAGAGTGTTCCAGGTCTCTGAAGCCCATATCAAGGAATGACTGGGGGTTTCCAGATCCCCAACTCCTCTGGCTGTTGTTTTTTGAAAAGCACCCTGCAGCAAGACCTTAAGGTTTCAGATCCAGCTATAACACAATAGGAATCATAGCTCTCTTGAAGTTGTCAGACTCTAACGCCCATCAGCCCCAACCAGCATTGCCAATGAAGGGTGATGGGAGGCGTAAGCCAATGACATCTGCAGGGCCACAGGTCCCCAATCTACATGGTGAATCATTACCATGTGCCAAAGAAGGAGAAAGAAGAAGACCATGTGCCAGAGCAGAAGGACGAAATGTTTGTTTTCTGATCTTTCAACCTATGACCCGGAAGACTAGGAATTTGCAACAGACTCATGCACTCCCTCTCTCCTCACTTGCACACTCAGATTTTACTGCTGACTTTCTGAGTCTGGCAAACTATGCCTTACCATTAACATACAAACTGGGAAGTCCCTCTTTCCCCAGTCCCACAACAAATGTTCTGTAGAAGGGCCATGTCTTTGCGCCATGGAAAATCAGGCGGCCATGCATATATTAACCTGCTGTATCTTCATGGTGAGGGAATGGGGAGAGTGCCTCTGACATTGATGTGACTGAATCTGAGCATGTGCGGCGATGGGAACCTCCCCAAACTAGACGTGAGACAGTGGGTGCAATCTTCCTTTAGCTTTTCATCAAGTAATGATATCCAGTGCTACTTTATTCAGAAGATAACTTCACATGGTTTATTAATTTTAAATATCCATATTTTGCTTTTCTCCCCAAAAGCAGACCGCCAAGGTCGCTGGCAATAAGAGGAAATTAAGTCATCAAAAGCAAAACAAAAATGTACAATGTCAGTGGTGACTAATGAAGGCATATGAGGTGGAAAGTGTTATTAAATGTTTTTAGCCCAGACCTTAAATGGGCAACCTGTTTCTGTTGAGGGCCCCATTCCCTCAAGAATAATTTGAGGGACTAATTTGCTGGGGGCCACATACTACTCTTTCCCCCTTTCCTTTTGCCATCTCCTTCTCTCTTTCTTTTTGACATCCCTTTCCTACCTCTTTCCACCCATATGAGATCAGGTCCTGCAGAGGGATGAAGAGTTACTTTGCTGATCTCATCAAGTGCCTTTTGCCTCCAATGGATTGCTTCTCCTCAGTGGGAACTGCCACATTCATCTTGCAGTTTCATTTGGTGAAATTTGATGTTGGCAATTCTACCCAGAACAATTAGAAAAAGCAAGTCTTCAGGCAAGTTTTCAAAGCATACCTCTTACAAATCATGGTGAAATGAAAGGTGTGATTATCACTTACAGAAACAGTAGTTACAGGCTTTAGAATTTGATTCATATGACAAAATAAAAGTCCTATGAGTCACTATTAAATCCAACATGAAACAGGGAAGAGAAGCACAATGAAGTTAAATGAATTTAGAATTGGAAGATTATTAATGGCAACTCTGTATCTCTATTGCCAATACATTCCTAGGCTGCATAATGATAATGATAATAATAAGAACACCCTCTCATTCAGAGACAAAAAGAATAATAATGCAGAGGTCATTTTTAGGAGGTGGGATTAATTTTGAACCTGGGGGGCATGGAACATCCTGGGGCTCCTCTTTGCTCCTGCAGCTGATGGCCAAATTTTCTATGTGCTCTATCACACCACATAAAAGTCACTTCTGGAAATGTAGCAGAAGTTTAACGTTCATTTCTGTGTTAATTTTTTCAGGGGGGGGGACTGTTTGCAACCCCATTAACTTGGAAAATCATGAAGTACACATGGAGGAGAGAACATGCTTGTTTTCTCCTGTTCTGGAGGGTAGGACTAATAATAATAATAATAATAATAATAATAATAATAATAATAATAATAATTTATTTGTACCCCGCCCATCTGGCTGGGTTTTCCCAGCCACTCTGGGCGGCTTCCAACAAAGAAGATTAAAAATACATTAAAATGTCACACATTAAAAACTTCCCTGAACAGGGCTGCCTTCAGATGTCTTCTAAATGTCAGGTAGTTGTTTATCTCTTTGACATCTGATGAGAGGGCTTTCCATAGGGCAGGTGCCACTACCGAGAAGGGCCTCTGCCTGGTTCCCTGTAGCTTTGCTTCTCACAATGAGGGAACCGCCAGAAGGCCCTCGGCACTGGACCTCAGTGTCTGGGCAGAACGATGGGGGTGGAGATGCTCCTTCAGGTCTTCAAGTTGCAAGAAAGGAGATTATGACTAAGCAGTCAGAAAACTTTCTGACAGTAAGAGCTGTTCAGCAGTGAAACAGACTCCTACGAGAGGTGATGGGCTCTCCTTCCTTGGAAGTTTATAAACAGAGGTTGGATGTCTACCTGTCATGGATGCTTTAGCTGAGATGCCTGGTTTGCAGGGGGTTGGACTAGATGACCCTTGGAGCCCTTCCAACTCAAAGATTTTAGGACTCTATGTCTGAATTCCCAATTCGTTCAAATTTGAGTAGGAGGTTTTAAGCCTCAATATTTAAATGCTTCATCTCTTGATTGTTTGCGTTCTTGGCAGGCTTCAAGAATGAAAAAACCTGTCAACTGTCGAGCAACTCCCCAAATCCCACACACATTTAAATTATGAAAGGAAATGGCTTCCTTTCCCACTGGTTATTTACCAGTATTTAAAATAATGGGCTGGAAGTGGCAGAGAAAGGGGGGGGGTGAAATCTTGTTTCCACTTAAGGGAAAGTAGAATAAAGTGCTGAATGATATTTGTTGCCCTGCACATTGGAAGGACACACTAGCAAATATTAAATCTTCCAATCTATATTTATTTATATCATGCATTCAAATAAATGGAAAAATTCCACTGATGTTTGATGGAGTTCAAAAAAGAACTTACACTGGAAATGTCTAGTAGTTTCTGTAAGAGGCAAGAAAATCTGATATTAGCAATGTTTGGGGGGAAATTCTTCCAAAGTATTAGTACTAAGCTGCATCAAAGCAGATAATTATAGGAACAATTGTGGAATTTAGATTAGCTTTGGACACTTTATAACATAAAATAATGAGTGAGAAAAATGAATTTTGTTGATTAGTTAGTATAAAATATAAACAAAAAAATAGGTGGCCAACTGTCAAATTGCATGCTAATGTCGCATGCTATCTATCATGTGCTATAAGATTAGAAGTACCAGTGAGAAGTCAAGCTTGCCTGGTGTCTGCCCTCACCACACAATTCTACTTCAATTCCACTCAAGTTGACTTCTGATTGGAGTGAATGGACTGCAGGACAGTGGTAGGTGCCAGCCCAATACTTTATCTTCTACCCTAGCAGTATAAACCAGATTTGGGGAACTACAGGCTATGGTTTGGCTCGGTAAAAAGGTAAAGTACCCCTGGACAGTTAAGTCCAATCAAAGGCCACAATGGGGTTGGGGCGTTCATCTTGCCTTCAGGGCGAGGGAGCCAGCATTTGTCCACAGTTTTCTGGGTCATGGGGCCAGCATGACTAAACCAATTCTGGGGCAACGGAACACCGTGACGGAAACCAGAGAACATGGAAACTCTGTTTACCTTCCCACCACAGTGGTACCTATTTATCTACTTGCACTGGTGTGCTTTTGAACTGTTAGGTTGGCAGCAGCTGGGACAGAGCAACGGGAGCTCACCCCATCATGGGGATTCGAACTGCTGACCTTCTGATTAGCAAGCCCAAGAGGCTCAGTGGTTTAGACCACAGCGCCACCCATGTCCCACAGGGTGTGGCTAGGGTGTGTTTGTTGTGGTCCTCCAGGACTCTCTATCTGGCCCATGAGATTCTCCATAGACTCTACACCTCACCAGCATTTGGTATTTCCTGGCTGGAAGTTGTCCTTGAACTTCGCTAATGGCTCTTGCTTGGCTATATGGAGGATGGACAGGGGCCTGTTTGCAGATGTGTAAGGGGGGAGATTTTGTGCTGGTTTCAGGTGGTCAGCAGAAGCTGCTGAGAACCCCTCAGACATGTTCCAAGCGGAAATGTCCAAATTAGCCCTATAAATTTCACTTTGGCCAAAATATGGTGGCGAGAACCTACATGTAAATATAGAACCAGTTCCAACTGTTGCAACGAAGGAGTGACTTCTTCTGAGTAGACATATAGAATTGTTCTATATGTATCATGTCTCCTTCATTGCAACAGTTGGACATAGTTCTATATTTACAGTACATGTTGATAAACAGAGATCTTTTTTCTCCTCCACACACCTTCACGTTTTCAATTTTCTTCTTCATTTGTCAGTACGCTCCTGGGGGAGAAGGGCTCTGCACATTTCACAGTTTATGCATCCTACCTTTCCCCATCTGACAGAAACAATCTATGTCAAAGTCATTAGCTGCCATAACATTTTAACTGTCTCTGTGAGGTGAGGGCCTCAGATCTGGTGACAATAATTAAAAAGGCAAATGCAAGGAGGAAAAACCTGAACTGTAACAGGCGAACTATTATAATGGCAGATTGCTAATTACTTACAGCTCTTTATTGATGACACTTTCAAGAACCATTAGCCACATTCCTTTGTTTCATTAGTTTCATTACAGTTTATCTCCAAGAAACATGTCTGGAGATGTTTTTTAATTGACTTTCTAAAATCAGATCCATTTCAAAGTGTTTATTGAGTCTCCACACAGGAATGCAGAGATACCCACCCATAAACTAGGTGCAGTCAATGTGAACTTTTTTTTTTTTTTTTTTTGCTTCAAGAAAGAAACAGAAACCACATATGGGATTATTGTTTGGAGGAGAGAGATGGGAAGGAGATCGCTTGGAGTAAGGAATGTGAAAGTACATGGAGGTCAGAAGCAACGTGGCATAATGGATAAGAATGACGGATGGGGAGAGAGAGGGAAGTTGTTGGAGGTGAGGTTAGGTGTTAGGAGATTAATAGTTCTTTTCACATTAATCCAAGACTCTAGTTTAGTGTGATTCCCCCATCCCATAATTTATCAGATAAGCAATCTGTTGTTAAATTTGGGTAATTGTCAGTGAAACTATACTGAAAGGGTTTGGAGGCTTACTCTTGTCACAATAAATTGTGGCACTTTTGAACTCATAATCCAAGGATAGCAAACATATGATGCTCCAGCTCTACTTAGTAACAATCAGGTAGTGGACCAAGGTTCCACAATAGCTGTTGTCACCATAGGAACCATTCTACTGAGCAGCTCTCTGGAAAATATATTGGAGGGATTTTTAACCACATAAATGCCGTGCAGAATCTTGTGTTTTGGAACTTTCGCTATTCAGGTGTTTACATTAGTACCAGATTCCCAACTTCTAGCTAGAACAACTTATTTATGAATTTCTTTGGGGTGGAAGAGTAATCATAAGTCAACATGTGTTCAATTCAAATTCTAAGCTGTTTTATTTTTGTGATAAGAAACAGTGCTGGTCACTTTAAGCACTGGCTAAGTCTCATCAGTGCTATCAGATAAAAAAAAAAGGTAAAAGGTAAAGGACCCCTGGATGGTTAAGTCCAGTCAAAGGTGACTATGGGGTTGCAGCGCTCATCTCGCTCTCAGGCCAAGGGAGCTGGCATTTGTCCACAGACAGCTTTCTGGGTCATGTGGCCAGCAGCACTAAATCACTTTTGGTGCAATGGGACAGAAACCAGAGCTCACAGAAAGGCCATTTACCTTCCCGCCACACCAGTCCTATTTATCTACTTGCACTGGCATGCTTTCAAACTGCTAGGTTGGTAGGAGCTGGGACACAGCAACGGGAGCTCACCCCATTGTGGGGATTTGAACCGCCGACCTTCCGATCGGCAAGCCCAAGAGGCTCAGTGGTTTAGACCACAGCACCACTTGCGTCGCATAAATAATATGCATATCGAATATGCAGAGGGTATTTAGGAACTCACAAGAGGGGGCTGAAGGTCTGATATTAAAAACTCAGCAGGAAATGAGGAGACGAGTTGGGGATAGACAGAGGCTGCACTCAGAGAGGTGACCCAGTGACAAGAATGGTCCTTGACTCCTTTGGAAATAAGGGATCCACCAGATGGATCCTAAAGTAAGAATATAATCTAAGGATCTGAATGATCCCTAAAGTTATTCAGGCTACCTGAACCAAAACATGACAGTTTTTTAAAAGTGTTTCTTCAAATTGTGCAATACTTTAAATCTGCATTGAGAGTGGTGCTTAATTATCAACAACCTTGTTTAGACAGGAACGACACACAGAGAAGCAGCATTCTATACAGGAACCCCAGGACTCATGTAGCTGAACCCACTGCCAAAAGATATGGAAAACCAGGGATCCTGCAGCTCAGCCATTTTGGAAAGCAGAGTTGGAGGTGGCATTCAGTTCTCTGTACTTTCCCTTCCAAACCACTGCTCAATCTGATTCCTCTTCCTTTCGTCAGCCGAGATGGTCCATCCATGGGGCAGGCCGAGGCAGCCGCTTCAGGTGGTGGAACTGCAAGAGATACCATCCTCCCAGGCAACCCACCGACTGCCTCCACCACCACTGGAAAAGCAACCAAACAATTAAACCTCTGTGTTGCAAGGAAATATCAGGTGCGTGTCGAGGTCCCCAAGACACCCCAAATAAAAACACAATGACACTTAATTTTTGTTTAAGGTTTTTGGCATAATTTTGGCCACAACTTTATTAAATTACAGCAATGTGAGTGGTTGCTTAGGCATTGGTAGCACTAACTGACCCCGCACGGGGACAGCTCTGACATTCGCACCCCCTGTGAAGTCAGCAAGGGTAAGTCACCTGGGGAGAGAGACGGGACTGGGAACCATGCCTCACCTCTGCCCAGAATGCTCCCAGGGGTTCTTGTGTAGCCCTAGCCCCTTGCCAGGGGGTTTCGGACAAAAGCATGGTGAGCCCCTGGGTTCCTTTAATGGAAAACGTTTGCAGCAGCAGCATTTTGGAGGGGCAGGCACAGCCAAATCCATACCCCTCCACCAACCAATGCCTAACCGCAACCTTACAAGTTGTGACGATTTGCTAAGCAGTAGGCAAAAACCAAATGGCACCAGCCAATCAGCCAAATGGACAAAATTCCTACTGGGCCCCTGCCGCAAAGCAGACGACCCCATGACAGGCACAGCAAGGTCAAGCAAACAGCCTAACATTAGGGAAGGGAGGGCGGGTGATCCGAAGCACGCAGCGAAAAGAGGAAGTGCTTCGCTGCGTGCAATGTATTTAACAAATAGGGCTGTCAATCAATAAATGGCAACATATAAATTTCCCCAGTAACAGCCCGCCCCTGCTTAAAAGATGGCCCAACCTTTTGCCTAGCAACAGTGAGGTGTCTCATAAGCCCCCACCGCAACACGTGCTCTCCATGAGGGAGAACACGCTTTGCCATTGGATCGTGAGATCTCATGAGAGCGTTGCAAGATCTCACCAGAACCTGCCGCTGCCACTTTGTGGTCACTGCTGTAACACCTACCAAAGAGAGGCTTTGGCAGGTGTGGAGTGACACCTGCCCCTTTGCCTCAGGTGGTGATACAGGACGTGCTGCCCCTGTTTCTCAGAGTACACATGTGCCAACCTAGCTAGTGCATACTGTGATGGGCTGCAGCCATTAAACAGAATCGATATTCACTTGCAAGTAACTCCCATTGACCACAAGGGGACATTTCTGAGCACAATATTTCACTGTCAGTGTGATCCTAATAATCTGAGCTTTGGTGCAATAGAGTGAATTCTCCATTCCTCTTGGTTAGCAGTGATACCAACATTTTATTCATTGAGTTTCTGGTTTTTTTCTGGTGATAATGGTAAGCCAACTGCAGCAATGTGGGGGAAATTGTTTTAAAATTATCAGTCACCATTTAGCTGACTTCTGTCATGTATTCCTCTCCTCCAGTCTTAACTTTCAGCTCAAGCAATAACTCCCCTGGAGAAAAGGGGCATACAATGCTTTTTGCGACTGTCATATATCCAATTTGCAGTCTTTTCTTCTCAATTCCATGAAATTTTCACTACTGACATCCATTTGGAAAGGCGCCCCACCCCCCAAGTTTTTGTCTAAATAATTGTGATATTTTTCTCCATACTAATGAAACATTCAATATATATTCTGCTCAACATTTATCTAAAACTAAGGTCAGTCTATGTGAGGAGGAGGAGAAAATAAAAAAAGCTGAGGGAAATATAAAGAGTCCAATAAATTATAAGGATTAGCTTGAGAACAAATAACAGGGGCTAAGAAAGTGGGTGGCCATATTTTGTCTCTTGACAAGTCTGTTACCTAGGAAACAAAAAACCAAATGATTGCTTAAATGACCCTATGCCTGTAGATTTAAATTGATGGAATTATATAGGGCTGCAATCTACAAAGAACAAGGAAATGTATTGTCAGAGCCACTATTTATTAGGTGAAATAAAAAAAAATATAAAAATATGAGAAAGTAATTTTCAATCTGATGAGACTGGGATTTTTGTCTCTCCAGCATTTATTGCCCAAGTCTTTATTATCAGACCCCTGATCCAACCAAGCAGAGGAATTAAAAGCAACCAGTCAACATATCCTGCTGATTAATCACCATTTTTTTTTTAAAGACTTCTGTATAGGAAGCTAATCACCAGCTGAACTCCAAGCTCTCAGCAGCAGGAAGGCAGTTGATTCCAGCCGACATCCAAATGGTATCAGTAGGACATCATTTTGACTTGTGGCAAGAAGTTCATTAATCCTCCTGTGACTGCTGGACTTCCAGCAAAGGTAAGCCAGTATAATTTTTATCCAAGAAAAGCTACGGTGAGCCCTCGCAGTAAACGGCAAACAGATATTGCTCATTAATTTTACAACACAGAAACCTAGTGATGCATCACCCACAATCAGTATAATAACCTTCTGTCAACATATGAGGGAAACCACTAAAAAAAAAGGCAGAGAAAGAATAAACTTTGCACCTGTTGGAAGAAGCAATCTGAGGTGTTTACACAGTTCCCACAACAATCTCCAGAGATAGTGGCCTTTTACACAGTGAAAATCTTCCAAATTGGCTGCATAGGTAGGAACTAGGGCTGGGTGACACTTGGTTTTCAACATTGTGATATATCACCAGCTAAACATTGCAATAAATTGATATATTGCAATGTCTGAAATAAGGATGGAGCTATGTAGAGGCACTGGCCAGCTTCACGGTTTTCCTACATCTTTTTTTTTTTTTTTACATAGCACACAAACATCACGATTCACAATACAGTGGTACCTCGGGTTAGAGACACTTCAGGTTACATACGCTTCAGGTTACAGACTCCACTAATTCAGAAGTAGTACTTCAGGTTAAGAACTTTGCTTCAGGATGAGAACAGAAATCGTGCGGCGGCGGCAGCGGGAGGCCCCATTAGCTAAAGTAGTACCTCAGGTTAAGAACAGTTTCAGGTTAAGAACGGACATCCAGAACGAATTAAGTTCTTAACCCAAGGTACCACTGTATATATCGCCAGGTCAAAAATTATGAAACCAATATCATGATATGGACTTTGAACCAGTTTTGAACGATATAGTGATGTATCACCCAACCCTAGTAGGGTCCCATGGAAAAATGTTCCTGAACTAAAAGCAGAAATGTGTTCATTCAAGACAATCCATCATTCCTTGTTTGATTATTTTAACTCTGAAAAGGCATTCTCTCACACAACGTAGAGCAGGAATTGGGACCCTATGGCCCTCCAGCTGTTGTTGGACTCCAACTCCCATCAGTCCTAGCCATCATGGGCACTGGTCAGCAATGGTGGGATTTTGAGTCTTCTAACACCCTATCCCTGAGATAAAGGATCGATGGGCTGAAAAGTTTATTCATCTTGGATTATGCACACCGGCCCCTTTGAGGATGTGCTGTGTACAAGTCCAGTTCAATGTGGTCTTTAAACTGCAAGAAGGCCCATTCATATACACTTGTTACTTTTATTATTGATCTTAGTATCGCTTGGTTACTAACACAATATTTGACTTGATTCCACCCACATGAGTTAATAGGAATATCCTGACTTTTGGTGTTTGATCTGTGAAAGTTCATTCACACGTGCAAGTTTTAATTTGATGCTGCAGTTATTAAGCCCCGAACATGAGCAAACCAGCTCCAACACCTAAAACTCCCAGTTCTTTCAGACATCTGTATCTTTTTAATACATGCCCTAATACTCTGATCTCCCCAAATTTCAAATCCGTATCCTCTTCTGCCTCCATCCTTTCCGCTTGGCTTATCCCCCTTGATGTTATTAGCAGATCTATAGTGTTGTTGTAATGGACCTGCTCTGGCAGGGAAGTCATGGGATATCTGATCTAAGAGGAGTTGGTGTGCCTTTGCCCAGCTGAGTGTCCATTGAAGCCCTCTAATCTGAATACTGAGATCCACAAACATCCTCTGTGAAATTAAATTTCCATTGCAAATAAAGAGGCAGACACATAAGATGGGGTTGAACTGGCCGACTTTTATTTATTTATTTTATTTAAATTGAAATTGAAATACATTAGTGGGAACTAACGTATTTTTCGCTCTATAAGACGCACCCGACCGTAAGACGCACCTAGTTTTTAGAGGAGAACAAGAAAAAAAAAATTTGGAATCAAATGTTGTACTAAACTATTTAATAAACAACCGAAGGGTTTCATCAGGACACCCTGAACCTTGAAGATACTTATATCACACACACACACACACACACACACACACACACACACACACACCCCACACATCCAAGGAAGTTGCTAGGTAGGCGATCAGGACAGACAAAAGGAAGAACTTTGCACAATGTATGGTTGAAAGACAGAACTTGCTACAAGACTGAACGACAGCTACTAGTTTGGGTAACTTCAAAAGGGGTTTAGAGAAATTCCTGAAGGATAAGGCTATCAATGGCTATCACACAACCACCTCACTACAACCTAGTGAGGTTAAGGTGGCCCTCTCTGCACAGCACCTCTCCAGCAAAGCAGGAAGAGAAACAGAAGGGGCTCCGTTTCTCCTCCCGTTTCGCTGAAGGGGCGCTGCGCAGCTCTCCCTCTCTGCGCAGTGCCATTCGCTCCATAAGATGCACACACTTTTCTCCTTACTTTAAGGAGGAAAAAAGTGTGTCTTATGGAGTGAAAAATACGGTAAGTTAACTGTATAACTGTAGCCATTGGGCGACTTGCCCTTGCCTAAGGAATTAGGGCACAGCTTCCTAGCCTGCCCCAATTCCCGGGCAATTCCTGGGCCACCACCACCACCCCGATCACAGAACCCCAGGTAGATGAGGGAGTTTGGCCTCAAAGGAGTCCCCCACCTCACCGTCTGAATCACAGATTCCGAGAAGTGAGCCTCGGGGCTGACCCATCACCTGAAATGTGCCTAAAGGGCATCACCAGGCTAAACCAAACTATTTCTCTTCCCACACCTAAACTGCCAATAATAATACCTTTATTGTCACTGTACAACCTGTGTACAATGAAATGAAAGGAGCCTCCCTCCCACCCCAAACACTCAATCTCCATGCTATTTAATGGGAAGTAGGCAAAAAACCCAATCTGTGTTCCAAAATGGAGACTGGGAAAAATTCCTTCATGGCCCCCTAGTGGCGACCCCAAAGCACACTGGGAAACAGGGATGGTGCTGCTGCTGCAAACGGAGAGGCTGGTGGGAAACCAGATTATCCCTTAACTCACTCAAGTCCTGGCCACTCACTCAGGCCACCTTAGAAATGCACCAGTCAGTGCAGGGAATTAAACCTGCTCTGCCTCTCTTGCCCAACAGCTCTCAAAGGCATCCAGCTTTCCTGGCACCATCTGGGCATTTTGGCTGAACATCCTTATCTAGGACATGGTGTTTTAGGATTTCAAAATAAACCTTGCAGGTGCAGATTCATTGAGCAGTTGTAGTGGGGTCTTTTTGTTGAAGCAGACAACACTAGCTGCTTTAAAAAAATAAAAAAAATATTATTATTGTGTTGTATAAACAAGAATAATATTATACAAATAAATATACCAAGTTTTCTCATGTCATTTCTGTATCACAAAAATACCATAATAAATTTACAACATATGTTCCGTTGATGTTTAGTCATTTAGTCGTGTCCGACTCTTTGTGACCCATGGACCAGAGCACACCAGGCACTCCTGTCTTCCAATGCCTCCCGCAGTTTGGTCAAACTCATGTTGGTAGCTTCAAGAACACTGTCCAACCATCTCGTCCTCTGTCGTCCCCTTCTCCTTGTGCCCTCAATCTTTCCCAACATCAGGGTCTTTTCCAGGGAGTCTTCTCTTCTCATGAGGTGGCCAAAGTATTGGAGCCTCAGCTTCAGGATCTGTTCTTCCAGTGAGCACACAGGGCTGATTCCTTCAGAATGAATAGGTTTGATCTTCTTGCAGTCCATGGGACTCTCAAGAGTCTCCTCCAGCACCATAATTCAAAAGCATCAATTCTTTGGCGATCAGCCTTCTTTATGGTCCAGCTTTCACTTCCATACATCACTACTGGGAAAACCATAGCTTTAACTATGCGGACATTTGTCAGCAAGGTGATGTCTCTGCTTTTTAAGATGCTGTCTAGGTAATAATGAAACTGTATGTTTCATTATCAGTGGTCAATGAGTTATTGGTTTATGAATTGGTTTAAACAATTAGGAAGAAGAAGAACACTAGCTGCTTTTGATCGCAATACCAAAGGTTTATTTAGACTAAAAAGAGTGACACCTAGAAAATTATATTGGCTTGAAAGACTAACTCACAAGAGGTGCAAATTCAACCCGTACTAGAAATTCTGTGATAGCTTGATGGTGACACTTGATCTGGAGCTGGGCTGAGCTACTCCAAGTCTCTTGTGAACATCTTCATGGTGATACCTGATCTGGAGCTGAATTACTAAAAGTCTTGTGAACATTTTCAGTGGTGCTCAACAGCATTTCACGTTTTCTGTAGAATTATTGCCATTCCTTTCCTTTGGGAAGTATATTTTTTTTCACTTGCCCTTACTCTCAATTGTTTTTACTTGCGCTCTGTGACATTGTCATAGTGAAATCTGATGACCTAGTATGTTGACATCATCTCACCCATTGTGTACCTCCTTAACTGGATGGATCACCATATGCCTATGAAGCTGCCCTATCCTGAGGGTAGTGCACTATCTTGGACATTAGTCCATTGATCACAGTGTTGTCTTGTTTAAACTGTCATCAGTCCTCTAGGGTTCCAAGCAGGGATCTTATCACTTTTTTTAAAAAAAAGCTGGAGATGTCTACCTGCAAGCACTGAGTTGCAGACAAATTTAAGTAAGAGGAAGTAAACAGTGGCAGAGAAAAGCAGGACTAGAGTAACAGCAGCAGCCACCATGGAAAGAGCAACAATAGCACCAAAGTCTAGATCAGGGTTATTCCTAGTCTTTACCCCCCAAAATAAACTAGAGATTTTTGGGCACTGCTCCGATTTGTGTCAAGAAAGGAATGTAAGGATGCTAAGCATCTGAGAGGGTTTTTTTCTTTTAATTAAAAAAAAAATGCAGGTTTTTAAAACATAACCAGACTTGAGATAATGAGAAATAAATCATTGCCATTGCCCGAAGTCAGGGCAAGAGCTTACATCTCTTTTATCTTACCTGAGAAATGGAAAACTGAGTCTCCCTTTTCATCATTTTGGTTTATATCCCCCAGTAATATGCAATGCCAACCTCTCTTCTGCATTCTCTGTGGCTTTTGTTAATTATGTGATCACTTTTTATCTTCCACTTAGGGTACTGGCCTTTGTTTTTCACATACGGCTTGGGGAGGTAGAAATATTCCACCAGGTCTCACTAATTGCTCCTGCTCTTCTTTGTGTTTCATTATTTTTTCAGTGCTCGGAGTTTACTTTATTCCGGTGTTTGTATATCTTATTTCAGTTATTAATTTTGCAGGTGAAGCTTTGCTTTTATAAACAAAGTTGAGATGTCTGAGTGCACAGGGACCTAGCTGCTCTTTAACTGCAAAAATCACCTGCTAGTTCCTATAATGCTTAACTTCTAACATTAAAGGTAAAGGTACCCCTGCCCGTACAGGCCAGTCTTGACAGATTCTGGGGTTGTGCGCCCATCTCACTTAAGAGGCCAGGGGCCAGCGCTGTCCGGAGACACTTCCGGGTCACGTGGCCAGCGTGACATCGCTGCTCTGGCCAGAGCCAGAGCCAGAGCCGCACACGGAAACGCCGTTTACCTTCCCGCTGGTAAGCGGTCCCTATTTATCTACTTGCACCCGAAGGTGCTTTCGAACTGCTAGGTTGGCAGGCGCTGGGACCGAGCAGCGGGAGCGCACCCCGCCGCAGGGATTCGAATCGCCGACCTTTCGATCGGCAAGCCCTAGGCGCTGAGGCTTTAACCCACAGCGCCACCTGTGTCCCTACTTCTAACATTATCTTCCCACAAATCCAGCTTATTATAATTTAAGTGAGTGAGAAATGAGTTCGTAAACACTTCTCAGCCTCCTTCTATGGATGACCCTTCCTTGAGGAATGCAACATCCATGTTTCTTTTCAGTTTCCCAATGATGATCATGTATGGGATGCAAAGAATTCAAATTAAGCAGAAACGGTGGTGTCCTTATAATGGTATATAGCTCATCTCCAGGCTGTCACCTCAAAAGGAAATTAGCCTGACTTAATTAACTTTTAACACTTGTTGATTCCCTAGGATTAAAGACGTTTCTGACGCACAGCCTAATACACACAGGTCTTGATTAGATTCTAACACATGGTGTCTGACACATAGTTTTAACACACAAGCCTTTATTAAATTCTAACACTAGCTTGCTCTGGTATTTAGCGTTTCTTACACCGACAAGTGGGATGCGGGTGGCGCTGTGGCTTAAACCACAGAGCCTAGGACTTGCCGATCAGAAGGTTCCCTGCGATGGGCTGAGCTCCCGTTGCTCGGTCCCAGCTCCTGCCAACCTAGCAGTTCGAAAGCATGTCAAAGTGCAAGTAGATAAATAGGTACCACTTCGGCGGGAAGGTAAACGGCATTTCTGTGTGCTGCTCTGGTTCGCCAGAAGCGGCTTAGTCATGCTGGCCACATGACCCAGAAGCTGTACGCCGGCTCCCTCAGCCAATAAAGCGAGATGAGCACCGCAACCCCAGAGTCGGTCACTACTGGACCTAATGATCAGGGATCCCTTTACCCTTTACCTTCACCCACAAACCCCTTCAGCCACAAACCCTTAACAATCTCGGTTAAAATGTAAACAGAGAAACAATGCTCAAGACAAGTTGCCTTGCAGAGTATGAAATGAATAGAAGGGAGGTGATAAGTTAGAAGTTAGTGGGCGATAACTGCCATAAAGTAGTATGCAGAACACCTGTTCTGGGTTGCTATTCAAACTGAGCTGATTTTATTGGATTGCACAAAAGAACAAGAGAATTGCATTTAAATATGGCATTTTCAGTATGCAAGGCTGAGGTGGAGGAAATGAAACTGGCTAGCAGCCGATATCACTGGCTCCAGAAGTTTGGCAGGAGAGAGGCGCAACAACAAGAAGATACCTCCAATACTGCCCAAGGCAGCCTTTCCATTAGTATGCAACTTGGCCATCCTCCACAATTCCATTCGACCTACCCATGCCATTGGTCTTGGCAGTTCCAGCTCGATAGTCATTGACTTTGTGAGCATTGCAGCTGGTCTTTGGTTCAGATGAAGATCATTTAAAAATTAAACAGAATTACATTGCCCTCACCTGTTTTGAAGCACGAACCACAGCAAGGAACCACAGCTGTCAAAAACAGAGCCAGCACTGTCAGTACTTAGGAAGACATTTCAGTAGAAATAGAAGAGGAAATGAAGGGTATTTTGTTCTACTTCAGGGTTTGCCAAATGTGATTTCTGTCACTCTACATCTAGTGGCCTTGGGTGCCAGAAGACTCTGCAGATTCTTACTCTCTTCACCTTTTGTTGACCTCTGACAGCCATTCCTCTCCTGTGTTCCCCTACCTCTTCCTCAAGGATGTTCAATATGTCCACAGCCTGTTGGGTTTACCAACTAATTTGTGGGCAGGAACCTTCAGCTATGAGGACCACTGGCAAAATGCTATTTTGGTGTGCAACTTCCAGCATGATTGGGCCTCTCTGGCTGTAACAGTATTGTGACCTATGGTGGGTGACTGTGAGCAAGAATAGGGAAATATAGGGAAATCTGTCCATTTCAGTTTCTCCCTATTCCTCATCTTTCCAACAAATTTGTAAATTGATTTTTGAAGAAGCCCTCATGAAAATTAATCAGCATTTCAGAGTGATTTTCTCCTAATAATACAATTTGTTTTGTTTGCAATTTGTCCTGGGGCTCCCACTTGTGGACACAGTACTTGGACTCTCACCTTGATTATTCCCAACAGCTTTATTCAGAAGAAAAAAAAATTACATGGTTTAAACATAGGTCAGGCTACAGATTGCATGGTTCAAGAGTTCAAAGCAGAGCTCTAAGCTAGGAACATGCTAAGATGTTTTTTCAACATGTGACATGCCCCCTTTGCCCTTCTTTTGAAGAGCAGGACAGGCACAGCCATTCACACATTTTATCTCTGGAGCAATGGGGCTGGGGCAAGCAAGCAGGCTGGGTTTGTTCATGCTTGTGCATTCAACAGAGCATTCTTGGAGGTGGAGGCAAGTTCTGCCCATCCAACTCAATGTGTTATCAGACACTTCCCCAGTTGCCAGAGTGATTTCACTAGTAAGAGGCAGGGCAGGGGCTGATTCAGATGATTCTCTCTCCTCTGCTGAGACATCCAACACCAGTGAGATGGATATGCCTCCTGATAGATTACTTGGCTTCTCCCCAGCATCAGCCTCTGCGCTCTCACCCAATTCCTTCTCCCCCTCTTCCAAGTCCTGCTGAGAAGCCTCATGTCAGGCTTCAGGGAATCAGCTTCCTCCACCCCTCTTAGCAGTAGATAAGCAGAACAAAGGAAAATGAGTCTTCTTACCAGTTAGAAACTTTTACGATCATGGAGAGAGAACAAAGAATCCATTTCCTAGAAATGGTGGTGCTCCCAATTAAGAGTTCCACCCATTTCCTCCCTATAGTCACCCATGTCATGACTGCGTCTTGTAACCTGAGCTCGTAACCTCTGTGATTTCTTCTCATCCTTGGGCAAGGCGGAGGAAGGTAGACTAATATTCATTCTTCCATACTTTACTTTCCACCTGTCTTCAAGTCCTGGGGTGGATGTTGGAATCCTGGTCTGGATCAAGGAATGGATCTGCCAATTATTTGTTTGTTTGTTTTATTTTTACAACCATTCCCTTTTAATTCCGCTTTCCCTTTCAGTTCATCATCAACCAATATGACCACCTATCCAATGGTAAAGGAAGCCATGCCTTGCCAAATGGGCACGGATTCTGTGATACATTCATTTCAGTTGTTGTTGTTGTTGTTTAGTTGTTTAGTCGTGTCCGACTCTTCATGACCCCATGGACCAGAGCACGCCAGGCACTTCTGTCTGCCACTGCCTCCTGCAGTTTGGTCAAACTCATGCTGGTAGCTTCGAGAACACTGTCCAGCCATCTCGTCCTGTGTCGTCCCCTTCTCCTTGTGCCCTCCATCTTTCCCAACATCAGGGTCTTTTCCAGGGAGTCTTCTCTTCTCATGAGGTGGCCAAAGTATTGGAGCCTCAGCTTCACGATCTGTCCTTCCAGTGAGCACTCAGGGCTGATTTCCTGAAGAATGGATAGGTTTGATCTTCTTGCAGTCCATGGGACTCTCAAGAGTCTCCTCCAGCACCATAATTCAAAAACATCAATTCTTCGGTGATCAGCCTTCTTTATGGTCCAGCTCTCACTTCCATACATCACTACTGGGAAAACCATGGCTTTAAGTATACGGACCTTTGTTGGCAAGGTGATGTCTCTACTTTTTAAGATGCTGTCTAGGTTTGTCATTTCAGTAGCCTTCCTTAAAAGTTCTAAAAGGATCTGTAACAGAAGTGCATGTTCTGGCTTCCCATTTGAAATTCTACTCAATTTCTCTGTATTTGCCTCTGCCCCCATCCAAATTACAGCAGCTCAGAAGACACACCAATTAAGGCTTTCTGTGTTTATTTTCTCCCCCCGCCACACACACACCTTGATCCACATTACTCTTTTATTCTGTGACAAAAGGCAAAACTTCAAACCAGGCATAGCCGTTTTGAGATCAT
Source organism: Podarcis cretensis (assembly GCF_951804945.1). Taxonomy (NCBI): domain Eukaryota; kingdom Metazoa; phylum Chordata; class Lepidosauria; order Squamata; family Lacertidae; genus Podarcis; species Podarcis cretensis. The sequence continues at coordinate 87,256,714 of NC_137175.1, forward strand.
TAGTAGATCGCACCATGACAGTTACTTTACTGCTGCGGTATCGGTATCGGCAGCGAAATGAAATTACCTGACCTATCAGGGGATGTGCAAAGCGCTGTTATTTACATATGTAGCCTCCTCTGCCAATCTCAAGTAGGTTTTAGCACTCTACAAGTATGCTGGTAAAACATGCAGTAAAAATAATGACAGCCCTCAACTGACCTATGCTCCTATTGTTCTTACTCCATAAATTCAGTCAGTGAACTGGAACAGTCTGAGAAGGGAAAAGTCTTGTTTATGCTGTCAAGCTTCTCAACTTCATATCCCGATGACACAATATTATTTACCAAGTTTATCATTTTATAGTTGACTGGCCTACTGGGAAGAGGGGGGGGGGGGTGGACCAAGCACAGTGCTTCAAACAATTGATGTTTGAAAATGTCCAAAAAAACAACAGCTCATTTTTGACAAAATGGACCATAAGCAAAGTGAGCAGAATGGATGCCCACTATGAAATGTGAGCATATTTTCACCCAAACTTTGGAACTCCCTGTTTAGAGTTGTTTATTTTGCCTTTTACTTATTGGCCTTCAACCTCAGGTTTAAACTCTTCCCGTTTAGGAAGACTTTGGAGCATGGATAGGAAGTCTATGACCCTTCTTACCAGATATTTAAGTATGTCTGTACACACATACATGTGAAGCTGTATCTTGCATGCATTTCGACAGAAAATTATAATTTGGGGGATTAGCAATACTGTTCTTGGGATCTTCACTGAGATAGCAAATGAGATTCTGGGAGCTAGTGTTTGCCACACCAAGGCTGCTATTGTTCCCTACCCCTGCTCTAAAGTACAATATAAATGTTCCATATTGGTATTGTTTCATAAAGGCAGGAAGTATCAAATTCATTTTGGAGAGTTCATCTTAACAACTCTTGTTTGCATTTGAGTACCCTCAAAACAATATTGCTACCGGCTCTGTAGGTTTCAAGGCATTCTTTTTCAAGTATAACATCCAGCCAGCTGTAAATGCTTTTTCATTCCAACAAGTCATATGGTGTAACAAGAAACAGATCACCAGCTGGTGTACTTAAAATCCTAGGGATGGGTGGGTCAGAGTCTGGCAATTTTGTGCTCACCTGCTATGAAAAATGATGTGTCTGGTGTCCTAGTGGTATATATTTAGCAACTGCATCCTCTTTCTTCATGGTACTTTAGTACTGGACACACTGAGTTCAATCACAGCTTCTGAGTGTGTTCGCACATTGAACCCACACTTTACAAGTGAGGGTCATGAACTTTTTCACTGCAGTGTCAAACGGAAAGGAGGTCCATGGAATAATTCTGTCTTTCTCTTCCCAGTCAACTAATCAAAATAAGCTTCCCTGAAATGGATATGTTTCCTTCTGAACCTGTTCTCTCTTTTCTGGCTCATCATGCAATCCTACGTACATTGAAGTCAGTCCCATTGAGTTCAGTGGGGCTAGTGCAAGGAAAGAGGATATAAGAACCCATAAGGGACAAACGAGGGAAATATTTTCTTTGGGTAAATTAATACTCCATCTCAAGGAAACACTTTACAGTCGTACCTTGGTTCTCGAACACCTTGGTATTCATCTGTTTTGGCTCCCGAATGCCACAAACTCGGAAGTGAGTGTTCTGGTTTGTGAACGTTTTTGAAAGCCGAACGTCTATTTTCTGATGAGAGCAGCTTTTGCATCTCTTTTGGAAACCAAGGACCCAGAGTCTGGAGGAAGAATGGGGAGGCACACGATGCCAGATGCTTGAAGTCCAGTGTGAAGTTTCCACAGTCTGTGTTGATTTGGGGAGCCATGTCATCAGCTGGTGTTGGTCTGCTGTGCTTCATTAAGTCCAGGGTCAACGCATCCGTCTACCAGGAGATTTTGGAGCGCTTCATGCTTCCTTCCACCAATGAGCTTTATGGGGATGCTGACTTCATTTTCCAGCAGGACTTTGGTACCTGCTCACACTGCCAAAAGTATCAAAACCTGGATCATTGCCCATGGGATTACTGTGCTTGATTGGCCAGCAAACTCGCCTGACCTGAACCCCATAGAGAATCCATGGGGCATTGCCAAGAGAAAGATGAGAGACATGAGACTGAGCAATGCAGAAGAGCTGAAGGCTGCTATTGAAGCATCCTGGTCTTCCATAACACCTCAGCAGTGCCACAGGCTGATAGCATCCATGCCACACCACACTGAGGCTGTAATTGATGCAAAAGGGGCCCAAACCAAGTACTGAGTACATGTGCATGCTTCTACTTCTCAGAGGTCCAGTATTGCTCTATTTGCAATCCTTGTTTTGCTGATTTCCTTTAATATTCTAATTTTCTGAGATTGTTAATTTGGGGTTTTCATCAGCTGTACGCCATGATCATCACAATTATAACAAATAAAGGCTTGACATATCTCACTTTGCATGTCATGAGTCTATCTCATATATTAGTTTCACCTTTTAAGGTGAATTACTAAAATAAATGAACTTTTCCACGATATTCTAATTTTCCGAGTTTCACCTGTAGGGCCTTTTGTATCCAAAGCAGATGCCCTACCACAGAGCTTCCCCCAACTCTTATTAGCCCCTGCCAGTATGTCCAATGCAGGGATGATGGGAGATGCAGGTCTACTGAAATATTTATTCATAAAAGTTAAAAATAGAACACTGGACTATAATGCAAGGCTACCACTAGAACATGCTTTTCCAAACTTGGATACCCAGCTGTTTTTGGACAACAAGAACAACACGAACAACAACAACAACTTATTATTGATACCCTGCCCATCTGGCTGGGTTTCCCCAACCACTCTGGGTGGCTCCCAACAGGATTAAAAGCACAATAAAACATCAAACATTAAAAACCACCCTAAACAGGGCTCCCTTCAGATGCCTTCTAAAAGTCAGATAGTTGTTTATCCGCTTGACATCTGATGGGAGGGCGTTCCACAGGGCGAGTGCCACTACCGAGAAGGCCCTCTGCCTGGTTCCTTGCAACCTCACTTCTCGCAGGGAGGGAACTGCCAGAAGGCCCTTGGAGCTGTACCTTAGTGTCTGGGCTGAATGATGGGGGTGGAGACGCTCCTACAGTTTTCATCATCCCTGACCACTGGTCCTGTTAGCCAAGGATGATGGGAGTTATAGTCCAAAAACAGCTGGAGATCCAAGTTTGGGAAACCCTGCACTAGAAGCTACTTCCAGTGCTGTGTTGAAACTTTTCGTCCGGTTTCCTGAAAGTTTTCTTTCCCTCACGAAACAGGCTTCAGTTTTTCTGCTTCATTTGCAGGCTGCTTTAAATTTGTGTTAGGCTTTCCTCATCACTTCAGCAAGTGCAGGGTTGAGCTTACCTTATCGTTATGAGGTAGCCGAAGGTGTTATACAGATTTTTCTTCCCATTAAACATTTCTCCAGGGCTGTTCAGCCTTTCCAGCAGAGCACAAAACTCTGGGGAATAACATTAACATTAGACACATCACGGGGCTGCTGTTATTAAGGAGTGGCTGTCCTTGCTTTTACACTGGCAGCTTGCGTCTCCTCCTCCCTCCCAACCACATAACTGTGTGAGGTCCCCAGACTGGAAAAGGGTACAGATCCAGGTTGAGCTGACTTGTCATAGAGCATCCTGGTTTGGATTGGAGCCTTTTCAAAGTGCTCAATCAGGCTCTGAATTTGATCAGGGTCCCTATGCACAACCTTGATAAGTACTACCACCTCCCCACCAATGAACAGTTCTAATCTTCATCTTGCTCTGGAATGTCCCTATGAACCCAGCTTATCCCCAACTGGCTCCTTAATCTCAGCAAGAAGTGAGTATTCCACCCTAAGTTCCACAAAAAAAGAGCAGTCTCCACATATTCTATACATTATTATACGTATAATATTATATGTATACATAAACTCCACGTTTCCAAAAGTAACAGGTACAGTAACTAGGAGTGGGACGCAGGTGGCGCTGTGGGTTAAAGCCTCAGCGCCTAGGACTTGCCGATCGAAAGGTCGGCGGTTCGAATCCCTGCGACGGGGTGCGCTCCCGCTGCTCGGTCCCAGCGCCTGCCAACCTAGCAGTTCGAAAGCACCTCTGGGTGCAAGTAGATAAATAGGGACCGCTTACCAGCGGGAAGGTAAACGGCGTTTCCGTGTGCGGCTCTGGCTCGCCAGAGCAGCGATGTCACGCTGGCCACGTGACCCGGAAGTGTCTCCGGACAGCGCTGGCCCCTGGCCTCTTAAGTGAGATGGGCGCACAACCCCAGAGTCTGTCAAGACTGGCCCGTACGGGCAGGGGTACCTTTACCTTTACCTTTTACAGTAACTAGGAGTTGGGAACCTTTGGCTCTCTTGATGTTGGTAAACTATAACTTCCATCAACCGTAGCAAGTAGAGGAAATGACCAGGGATGTTGGGAGATCTTGTTTTCCAGCATCTCAAGGGCCAATGCTTTCTCACTCCTTTCAGAGCCTCGGAAAGGGACCGGAGAACTCAAAATTCAGTGTCGCTGAAACCAGTGCCCAAAATCCCCTCTCAGGCTTCTTCTGGGGGTGCATAGCAACCTTGTGCTTCCTCCCTTCACCCCTTGACGATCAGACCTCTCTATGGGGATCAAAGTCCTCGCTCTGCAGCCATTAGCGATAACCCGGAAGTTGGGCCAAAGCTTTCTCACATCTGTCATGAACAGAAACATACAAAAATGTGCATAACTGTATATAAAGTACATATGTAGTCATACATTAGATGGAGAGAGAAATATGCTGCAGAAATGAAGTACAACAAGGGGCTTGATTCATTTCTGTATGCTATATACAGTCATACCTCAAGTTACATACACTTAAGGTTGCATATGCTTCAGGTTACAGACTCTGCTAACCCAGAAATAGTGCTTCAGGTTAAGAACTTTGCTTCAGGATGAGAACAGAAATCATGCTCCAGCGGCGCAGCAGCAGCAGGAGGCCACATTAGCTGAAGTGGTGCTTCAGGTTAAGAACAGTTTCAGGTTAAGTACGGACCTCCGGAACGAATTAAGTACTTAACCCGAGTTACCACTGCATATTGCCAACCTAGCAGTTCGAAAGCACATCAAAGTGCAAGTAGATAAATAGGTACCGCTCCGATGGGAAGGTAAATGGTGTTTGCGTGCGCTGCTCTGGTTCGCCAGAAGCAGCTTAGTCATGCTGGCCACATGACCTGGAAGCTGTACACCGGCTCCCTCGGCCAATAAAGCTAGATGAGCGCTGCAACCCCAGAGTCGGCCACAAGTGGACCTAATGGTCAGGGGTCCCTTTACCTTTACCTTTACCACTGTATTTTTATTTTTGCATATGGTTAGTTAGGCTGTTCTTTAAAAACAAGAAAGTGCACCAGTGGCTCAAATATAAGTGGGAACTTGATGCAAGAGGTGAACACAAAGTTCCATTGTGTCAGAAGAACCATCTGATTCTGTGTATACATCCTTTTGAGAGATATTCTTCCTCTACCCTAGTGGACAGAGTCCTAAAGGGGTCCTTTAGACTGGTGCCTTGCACTCTTCTGCTTCTAAATCAGCTCCTGCTGACTTAAATCAGCTCCCGTACAAGCTCAGTGTCAGGCCCAGAGTCTGGGTTCAGCACCTCTTCAGCTTGAACTGCTGGTCTTCCTGACCCAGCTGGTTCCTCCCTCTCTTTGTCAGAGGCCTGCCTGCTGCTCAGGGTCAAAGTCATGACAAGTTGCATCTCTGATTCAAACAGAATCCGAGGAGATAATTGCAAGGGGAAATGCAAAGAATGATCTTCATTGTAAAAGGAAAATTAGCTCTGAAAGGAAGCTACCTGAAGGAAGAAGCCACTTAGTCCCAAAGACAGCACTAAAAATACATTGAGGACCAGAAGGCTGCAACCAATTTCTCTATTTCCAATGCACATAATTAGCATACCTGTCTCCCGTCCCTTATTTGGTGGGAAAGTCCTTTATCCCAGCGCTGTGTCCCGCTGCTGTCCCTTATTGATGATGTCCCTTAAATTTCCCGCGTTTCAAAGGAAGCAGCTCCTCTCCCTCCCTCCCTGCCAGCCAGGGAGGAGGGAGGCTCCAACTGGGTTGCTTGGCTGCGTTGCTCACCCAATAAGGAGTCTAAGAACGACTGGGGGGGGTGGAGCTTGCATGCCTTGTGCCCGGTCGCCTTGCCTGGGGACTCGCCTTTGCTCAGCACTTCCCAGCGGAGAGGTGATGGTGGTTTTCCTTGCTGCATCCCCTTTGCAGGGGTTGCTGCGCTGTGGGAACCACCGCTTGAGGCTTCGTTTGGCTGTTGACTGGGCTTTCTGCCTTTGGCTTGGAGGGGCTCAGAAGCTGAACATACCTATGCCTGGAAAATCCCTTATTTTGGCTGCTGGTCTCTTATTTTCAAATCTGTAAGTTGACAGCTATGATAATTAACCTCAGATGGCATATTAGGGTTTATAGCCATTTTGCCCCCATTCTACTATTCCCCCCCCCCCCGAATCTGTGACCTTCAAATTGAGAAAAAGGCCAGAACGTTGCAACACAGAAAACAAGCTAAAACAATATGAAAGAATTCTGCAATGCTTAATTTTGACTGCTGGATCGAATTCCATGCTTGCCAAGCCAAATTACAGACCTGTGGCACACACACTACCTTCCCAACAGGAGAAAAAAAAATGGGCACAATTTTCATTCCCCAGAATGCTCCGCCCAAATTCCTCTTGCAATACAGGGATGTCTCTCATCTCTCTATTCTAAGAGGCACATCCTGCCAGCCTCGAGACGAGAAGAGAATGTGCACTGATTCCCAGCAGGGGATTGCGGCATTCAACATCAAAGCCCCCAACAAAAGGAAAAACCAAAGAGCCGCAGCATATTGTTGTGTTCTCCAATTCGTCAAACTTTCACACTGTGAAAGCTGGAGGCTCCTTATCTAGCAGGTACAATCAGGCACCATTCCCCTCATGTGTCGACAGTGACCCTGCAGTTGCTTGTTTTTCTCTATGTATAAAGCTCTGCTGGTAGAGAGAACAGGTGCTCCCATAGAGTTTGGAGGGAAACAAAATGACTATATTAAGCTTGGAATTTGTCAGCAGAGAAGCCCAATAGGAAAGAGAGAGAGAGAGAAAGAGAGAAATACATTTAATGCAAATGTTACAGGCATTACTAGTGCTTTGAAGTCACTGTGGGAGTGGAAGACAGTGTGACTGAGGGATATTACCTCCAGATGAACATTTTTTTCAGATGCAAATGTGTGGAGTTTGCACAGTCTTTGTACTGACATGGTATAGCCTTCAAACAATTCTGCTATTAAAACTTGCACAATTCAGATTGAAGCTAGAAGTTCAAACAAGCCTGCAAATGGTGAATAAAATTCTACTGGCCTTATAAAGTTCCACAATGCTTTCTGTGGGGCAAACCTTTCACCATTGGAGTTCCAAGGCATTCCCACCTTCACAGTATTCCAGTATTTGTTCTATGTCCTTCTAATAGCTTCCTTTTGTACACACCAAAGCATTAAAACACTATATGCTGCTATTCAGGCTCTGGCCAGATATGCTTATGCAGCAAATATGCATCATTCTATGTTTCCATATAATTTTAATACAGCTCCCACTGTATGGGAAGACATTATTAAACTTAATGCCACAACTTCTGTCTTTGCATTTAAGTGTTAGGTAACAATGAGCATTGTGCATAGCAATTTCATGATGACAATAATTTGCTTCTAATGAGCAACTGAACTGAAATAGGGACCAGTTTCTATCCAGTGAAAGCTACTTCAATGTAGTGGCCGTGTGACTGAGCTGGGCAAGAAACTCCAAGCTTAAATTCCATCTCTGCTGTAAACTCTGGAAGTGGCCTTAGCCAAGAAACAAGTTTTTAACCACAGCCTCCATGTACAATATGAGTATAATAATACTGATTCACCTTACAGGATTGTCAAAAGGATGCCCAAGGTAATGTGAAGAACATTGGGTGTTATGTAAATGCTAATTCTTCTTAATCTTCTGTTGCTAAACTAGTATTAATATGAATGACATAAAGCAACCTTCCTCATCTTGATGCTGTCCAGATGTTGTTAGACTGCAACTCCCATCTGTCCCAGCCAGCATGACCAAAGGACACTGATGACAGGAGTTGTAGTCCAACAAGATACCGAGGGAACCAAGATACCGAGGGAACATTTTCTACAAACAGATGGTTCAGAACTTCAGTGGCTAAAGTACAATCCTCTTATAGCATTGCACCACAGTGATTTGTGAAATCCAACCAGGAAATTGTGGGTGTCTTACCAAAACATTTTGGCTTCCCTAGAAACTTATCATATGCTTTATCTGGAAGACAGCCCCACCCCAGTCCTCTTGGATTCTAAGTTTGTGTTCAGTGGAATTTCAGCACCATGGACAGGGAAAGGAGCACTATTTTTCAGTTCATTAAAAACTGCCTCCTGGAAGCAGACTCACAGTAGCCAGGCTTGGGGTGTGGCGGGTTGGGTAAAGGTTTCCCTCTACCCAGCTCTCCCAGCTAAGATGGATTCTCACCAGGCAATGAAGATGTTGACAGGTGGGTGGCCCATCGGTGGTATCCACGCCAACAGGAGTCAGTGGGAAGTCCAGAAATGGGGTCTTCCAAGGGCAGGGAAGGATGAGGCTGAGCCAACAGCATCAGGCCTGATCATCCTATGCTCCCACCTTCCTCTCGGGATGGGCACTGACTTCTCATTCCTGCACTACATCCTCTAATGCCAAAATCTCTAACACTTTGGACCCCAGACTGAAATGAACACAGCAGAAGGCCTTGGCTTCCCATTAGCCCAGTTGCTGCTGAGGACTCATGCCTATCTTCTGCTCTTTGCTACCAATGTGGATGTCGGGGACTGCACAAAGGAGGAATGGTGGAGACCATCTCCCCCAGCCTGACCCTTCCAGACAAGAAGAAGACTGTACAGAATTGCAACAGGGGTTTGAGGGATATCACAGCTCAGGGAAGATGAGGGGAAAAGTTAGGAAGTCATGGGAGAGGAGGAGGAAGAAGAACCCAACAAGCCTTAAAAATAGGAGAGCAAAGGGCTCAGAAGCAAACAGTCTTCAGCGCCACCCATAGAAGAGATAATGAAAGAAGAAGGGGAGCAGAGGTTTACTTGGACGCAATGCCATTATTCCAAGAGGCTGCTTTCCCAAGCCTCTCTCTGTAATATTGAATAAAAGCAGATAGTAAGGATTTTTCCTTGTCTTATCTGTTCCTGGCAACCTGCCATGGGGGTGGGTTCCTTTGCTGCCTGACAGTGTAGGAACTTAGGAAGCTGTCTTATACTGTGTCCAGCCATTGGCCACCTTGCTGATTATTGTCTACACTGACTGGCAACAGCTTTCAAGGGTTCCAGAACAGGAATCTTTTCCTGCCCTACTTGGAGATGCCTGCGATTGAACCCAGGACCATCTGCATGCAAAGTAGATACTTTACCACTGAGTGATGTCCCTTCCTTTAGGAAAGCATTTGGCCAGATATGCAGAAATTTCCTGCAGAAATTGGAGCAAGGCTCCCACTCCTGCCTTCTCCCTCCTCCGTACTGAGTATTCAGTATTCTCCATGCAAGAAGCCCTCTTTACTAATATGCGGAGTGAAACGACTTACTTCTGTTTTCGCTTTCTGCTGTTCCCAGTAGATTCTTCAGTTTCTATGGAAACTTTATATTACCCTTAATGAAACTTTTAATACAAACCTAACAAAAGGCAGAAACTTTCTCGCAGACATGTTCTTGCACCTGAAAGCAAAATGTGAAGGACAAATAATGAGAAAATTATCCCTGCTCCTATGTGTGGGTGTGAAGAATGTGTCTTTGGGAAGCTGAGCTAAAGTAACATTTTTCCCTTCAGAGTGAACCTAAGAGTTTAGCAGGTAACAGCAGAGTGCTCCTGTACTCCAATAAACCTAATTGCTTCCACCATCATGTCATTCTTACTGGATTTCCACACAATACTTCTATAGAGAAATATTACAGTGCTTCTAACACAAGACACCATTCATGCATTATTCTGAAGTCCTATCAGCATTACTACCATACTTGGCAGAGTGCTTGAATGGCAATGGGGAGTGGGGCAGCCCCCTTACTTAGATGATGGCCTCTGAAAAGGTCAATGGGGCTTTCGAGTTTCATTGAGCATCCCTCTGTCTTTGCTCCCATAATTGACTCATTGGTATGGTCTCTCTTTTCAGTATGTGCCCATTCATTTAGTTCACTTTTAAATAGCAGGCTTTGCCCTTGCCATATGCCTGCTTCATCTTCACTGTTGGTTTCAGCCCCCTCTTATCTTCAAAAGACAGTGTCACAATTTATTTCTTAGGTTGGCTTCAAATAGCTTTGGGAGACAGCACAACAATTCCATATATGCACACCATGCAAACATAGGCTCATTTCTCCCTTCCAGGCATAGCCCCCTGTATTTATTGGAATGCTACTCTAGCACAGAGCACAAAGCCTAGAACTTGCTGATCAGAACGTCGGCAGTTCGAATCCCCACGATGGGGTGAGCTCCCGTTGCTCAGTCCCAGCTCCTGCCAACCTAGCTGTTTGAAAGCACGTCAAAGTGCAAGTAGATAAATAGGTACCGCTCCGGTGGGAAGGTAAACAGCGTTTCCGTGTGCTGCTCTGGTTCGCCAGAAGGGGCTTAGTCATGCTGGCCACATGACCCAGAAGCTGTATGCCGGCTCCCTTGGCCAATAAAGCGAGATGAGCGCCGCAACCCCAGAGTCGGCCACGACTGGACCAAATGGTCAGGGGTCCTTTACCTTTTACTCTAGCACAGTGATGGAAAACCAGTGGCCCTCCAGATGTTGCCAGACTACAAATCCCATGATATGTGGCCATTGGCCATACTGGGAGTCCAACAACATATGGAGGGCTACAGGTTCCCCATCCCTGGTCTGAAGCCATGTACAAATATCCACAGAAACCAGCATAGCCATAATACTGGCTTCTCTTAAGGAGTCGGTAACTCATCCAGAGAGGAGAAGCTTTAATTCTGTCACTTTGATTGAAATTAGTTATTTTCAGCAAAAGAAAATGAACCCCGCCCTCAAATTAGTAGCTATTCCAAGTTAACGTAAAACTGCTAAGATAGAAAATGAGCTTCATGGAGGATGAATAGTCCGCGAGACTCAGGCCAGATGGGGAATTAGCTTTCTAGTGGTATTTGCTCAACAGAGCTAAGAACAGGGGAAGTATAGCAAATATGAAAGGGGGAAAGGGTCACTATAAAAATGATTCAGTTAAGCCACTGTGACTCCTTAATCCACATAAAAGATTAAGTTGCCATATGTGATAGAATATAAAACATTGAACAATGTGGCTTTTCTAGAGGTCAACAGGGAGGGAGAAATCCACAAGCAGTAAGGAAACGAGTCACATATAGTCAATAAGCTTGGTGACGAACCTTCAGGTATTACTTTTGGAAGAACTTAATCGGAGGTATTAGACGAGTCAATAATAGGAGACATATTAGAGGAACTGAGTTCTGCTCAAACTGATGAGCTGGGAGACTTTTAAGCCTTGCTTTCTGCTTTATTGCTTTTATTTTGTATTGAGTACAGAGCCTGTAGTCAGTGAAGAAATTAACCTCAAGGGTATCTCTTGACTTATACTGGAGACCAGAGGCTGCCCCCTGTTACCCCTAAGCCCTTGAGTGTCATTCACAAAGGCCCTAACAGTTGACTGCAAAATATAACTCTGCTTTTTCCAAATAGTGTAGAAGTCATGTATGCCGAGATCTATGGTGGAACCTGTCATTTGACAGGGTGGGAAAACTAAGATGGGTGTGACCCTAACAAAAGTTCATGGGGTGCTTTCGCACAACACCAGTGGCTGCATAAAATTCCACTTATAAGAAAGATTAGCTGAATTCTTGACAGTTTTCGTTTTCATGTTGAACTTTAATGGTTACCAAATATTGGACAATAGGTAAGAAAGACATGGCATGCATAAGATCATGACTTACAAGCATTCTTTAAAAGGAAAGCAATTTCTCTATAAAGATCTCTTTAAAAACAATCTTCATTCATGAACACCTGGAATGGAGATAGATCAACAGAATTAACTGGCATGGATCTGATGCAGAGTGAACATTTTTTATATATATATGAGGTTGGAGAACTTGAGTTTCTGTGCAATTTTGTTAAACTGGCTTAAAAAAACCTGCTGGAAATAAACCAATTTATTGTTGTTATTTTATGTTCTGGTAATAACCAATAAAGGAATTAGCTTGATTGATTAGTAAGAATGACCTCTGTGCAAGTAAAGGTCAGGAGCAGGAAGGATATGGAGCCCATGGACATAATCTCGAGCTCTTAGCACATATATATTATTTATTTCCATGATGACTGTCTTCAAAGAGCTTATGAGAGATAGACCAACAGAACTGGATTATTATTATTATTATTATTATTATTATTATTATTAAAAAGGAGTGTCTGTTTTATGAACAAGTACAAAATCGGTGGTACCGTTGAATTTATTGCTGCATTTTAAATATATATCTAAAACAAGGAGGCATTTAAAACATCCTCTTGAAAATGTTTTCACCATAAATTCACATACTCAGCCACTCTTCTTTGGTGGTGAAGGAGTGTGAACAGAAGAGAGCAACACATCTAATTGTGTAAGGGCAACATTGCCACCGTCATAATTGTTGTGCAGGACAAATAGGCTGCAAATGTAGAAAGGAACTGTATAATACGAGGTTTGATGTATTCCTCCCATCATGAAAGTTAATGGAGCAGAGATTAAAGTCCAAAGCTAGGTCTAGTAACATCTGTTTAGTCTAAATTTGACTCAATCTGCACATTTGCTATGTAGTACATGAAGCTCTGATGGTCCCAGGGAAAGGCACAGATTAAACAGTATATGTGGATCCGTGCTGTTATGAGATGGATCTACAATAGAGATCTAGGTGTTGATGAAAAAAGAGCCATCAGATTATGTTCCATGAAACTGTGATGTTCTGTAATAAGAGACAGGCATTTCACTCTCTAGGGTTCATTGTGGAATTTGGTACAGTCTGAAAATAAATGTTCCTTCTAACAATGGCCATCTGGACCATTTATTTCTGTATAACTCTATCTTCCCCCACCCCTGAACATTTTATTTCACCTTTGTTGGTCTAATGACATACCTGCCAACATTTTGCAGATGAAATCAGCAACTCTCCTGTATCACGGTCACTTTCTTGATATCGAACCACTGCCTGATCATACCCAGTACACATTCCTCCTGCAACAACCTGTTCTACACCAGCTTCTGAAGCAGATGTATTAGCAAACTGACCTTGAGATGTATGAAAATTTCCTAGAATGTTTTCTCACAATGGCTCTGGCTCTACATGTGGCACCAAGTTAGTATAGAGTAGCTGGAACTCAAAGCACATTGGCTTGGAGTCTAATCCAAGTTCATGGAATGGATCCAATTTCCCCATCTCTTCTTTCCTACAGCCACTTGCAGTGCTGTTAAAACTTCACTGGAGGGGGGGGGGGGCTCAACAAGAAGAGTGGAATGCCAGGAATTGGTTGTGGGTGGAAGAGAGAGGAGCCATTTTGTGAACTTCTTGAAGTTAACTTACATTAGAGTCACAAACCATTCACTAAAAGGTATTTGAAGGAGCACCTATCTCCATATGTGCCTACTAGGGGTGTGGAGAAACCACAAGATTAGATTTGTATCTTTTGTGCTTGGAAGCATCCTGAATGGTTTTGTGTTGTTCTGGTTTGCTTTATTGTTAGGGTTCAAATATGATTAGTTAAATCTGAAGCTCTCTTTCTTCTTCTTCCTGACTATGTTGCAGAATCTAAAATCTTTCCCCTTTTAGACACAAGATCTACCCACCCGGGAAGAATGGCAGATGAAGGTGATGGAGTACATGGAGCTGGCGGAAATGACTGGCAGAATTCGAGACCTGGGAGAAGAGTCGGTAGAAGAAGATTGGAAGAAATTTAAAGACTATTTACAAAAATATTGTAAAATTAAGGAATCTTAGAAGGATGTTGGAATTAAGTTATGTGGTTTTAGCAGTAATGTTATAAAGGAGTATTTAAAGATGGATTGTTAACAGGTGAGAATGTAAAGTTATAATATATTAAGATAAATTATTAAGATAAAAGCAAAAATGGAAAGGATTTGCAGAAATAACTAATTGAACTAGAATACAAAAAAGGGAGGTGCGAGGAGGTCAGGGAAACAAGTAAATGAAAGTCAAGACATGGAAAGGTTGATTTGTTTTTAATTGTTTTTACTTTTTTGTATTTTGTATTTTTTGCTGTTTTTGTTTTTCTTCTTCTTTTATTCTTGTAACTTTTTGAAACTTTAATAAATATTATTAAAAAAAAAATCTTTCCCCTTTTAAAAATTGATTTTTCATAAAGAATGTACAAGCTAACATATAAGCATGTAAACAATAGCAGAACCATACACAGAAAATATGCCATATAATTTTTATTACAGGTATAAAGTTAAATATAGCAATTTTTAAATATAGGTCTGTGTAACCCAACCACAACAAGGAGTGAGTCATGAGAGGAGTGTTTATATGACTCTCCCTATTTATATAATTTATATAATCAAATAATAGTAAGTAGTCTGCATCAAAACTCTCTGATATGGCTTTCTCCCAGCCTTCCTCTTCCCTACATAAGTGGCTGAAATTTGCAGCCATAGTTGTCTATTCTGATGGACACCCCTATATTTAGAAATGTAGATGTGGCAGTTCTTCTGCAAGGGCAGACTTTACTAATTGGGCTGAGAAAAAGAAATCATGTTCCCTCCCCTAGATTTTTTTGTGGAGGGAATCAGCTTGAAAACTGAAAACATTAGGGAAGTTTCCCTTGGTAAGTAACCTGTCAAAGTTCAGACAAATAGATCCAGGGGATATTGGGGTAGGTGATTTTACTTTGATTATTTTTTTAAAATGGGAAACATCACTGTTTTTATCACTGCCCCCCTGCTTCCTGGAAGAGTTCTCTCAAAAGAAAAAAATGAAAAGTAAGCAAGCTATGGGTTGGGTTGGGTTGAGTTGAGTTGAATTGAATTGAATTTCTTTGCTAAGAAAAATGTGGAAGAAGCAAACTACCCCTATAATGTTATAGAACCTTTAAATACTTGCTCTCACACCCAGATCTCAGAGGAGAATGATGACCCATATGAAGAACATGTTGCTTACCTCAACATGCCCCCCGCCCAAGTCACTGCTATTAAAATCTAGACCTGTCCTTCAAAATGAAAAATTTCCCCCTCTCCAGCCCCACTACCCTTTCCTTTAGCTTCATCTAGAGATCTAGTTTTGTTTCATTACAGGAGGGTGATAACATGTTATTAACTCTCTCTCTCTCTTTTGGAAAAACCAAGACCACAGAGCACCTCAGACGCTTTGGGGATCCCTGAGATGCCTTGAAACACCTATTTTACAGTGTGATCTGACTCAGGAAAGTAAGGTCATGACCCCAAGCTTTTAGGATCCCAAGCTTTTAAGGTGCAACTAACTGTTTTATGCAGCTTTGATGTGCTTGTGGTGTTCATTTACATTTCAGTTGTTTTATTCCTTTTGCAAACTATTTTGGGAATACAATGGATGGGTGGCATGAAAATACCGTATTTTTCACTCCATAAGACACATTTTTTTCCCCTCTTAAAATCTAAGGGGAACTGTCTGTGCGTCTTATGGAGCAAATGTCTTGTGGAGTGAATGGGGCTGGTGGTGGCTTTCCCCAAAGAGCTGCTCCCCGGGGCTGGCGGTGAGGGAAACTCAGCTTTCCCCACCGCCAGCCCCACAAGCTCCGGGAGCAGCAGAAAGGCTGCAAGCAGCCTTCCCGCTGCTCCCTGACCTGCTCTTTGGGGCTGGCGGTGGCTTTCCCCAAAGAGCAGGTTGGGGAGCAATGGAAAGGCTGCTCCCCGAGCTTGTGAGGCTGGGGGGGGGAAGCTGCGCTTCCCCCCCGCCAGCCCTGGGGAGCAGTGGGAAGGCTGCACGCAGCCTTTCCGCTGCTCCCCGACCTGCTCTTTGGGTCAAGCAGCTCTGGGGTAGCCCGCGAAGCCTCCACAGGGCAGCGGAGAGCCTTTATCCCACTGCCCTGGGGAGGCTTCGTGTGGCTATCCCTGGCTTTTGCGGGAGGTGTGGGAAGGGACAGAGCGAGGCTCTCTTACTTTCCCCTCCTCCCGCAAAAGCCCCCAAGAGCCGCATATTTTTTCCCCTTGAATTTCCCCCCCCCCCAAAAAAAAGTAGGTGCGCCCTATAGTCAGGTGCACCTTATGGAGCGAAAAATACAGTACATGTAACAAAGAAAAAATCCAGCAACGTTTTACTCTCCTGATAGACATGGGTGGAAAGAAGCTTGCGCTCTTTGAAGCAATGTGTGCACAGGGGAAACACTTTGCTGCCTGTTTCTCATTTCAAAGAATGGTTCCTTGATTAATAATGCTTCATAAGGAATTGGTGGGAAGTCCAAGCAGGGGAGACAATTGTACATGGATCAAGGCAAATCAGGCTTCCTCTGTCCAGTCTAACTTGGATCTCCTTGTTTGATTTCTGATCCACTTTGTTCTGTAGACCTTGTCCTGCAGGAGGGAAACTGAGGGCTACCAGTTCATGGATCTGGTGCCAATAATATCAGGACCAGTCTGAATGAGACCCGTGCTGGCCTGGGTCTCAGAAAGGCTGCTTGGGTAACCATTCCAGTGTGCAGCTATATGAGAAAATAATACAAATCTCCCTTTCTTCTTTTTTAAAAAAGTAGAAGGAAGCAATCACGTACTTGAATGGAAAGGCTGGAGAGGCTGAAAAGAAACAGGAAATGATTTTAAAGATGAACCCCAGAAGACTAACATTTGCTTTGCAAGTTTGCCAGTCATCTTCTGCAGTTAGCCTGTGAATGAAGATAAACTCAGCTTAGGAGAGAAAACCAAAGAAAAATTCAGCCATTTAATCTTCTTAGACTGATTATTGCAAGCTGTGATAATTCTTTCCACTATGTGCTTTTAGTACTTTCATATGACAAGGCTTAGGAAGCCCTTCGTATTTTAGCTCAAATAAATGCTGACAGTTTTAAAGCCTGCTTTTTGATTGGCATTGCAGTTTGCATTCTCTCTTCTACACCAGAGATTTCCTCTTTCCTTTCCCTTTTTAGATTACTGGGTTCATTCTTTGGGCACAGTCTGTGCACCTGCAGTGGTTGGATTCTTTGAAGGCTGATCTCTCAACTGATCTGTCAACAACTTCTTGTCTTGGCTACTGCAACATGGTGGGGCTGCCCAATAAGGTAGAGCAGAAATTGCAGTTGATCAAAAATGGTATTAACCATTAGGGCATATAGCACCTATAAAGAAAGAGTTCCACTGGTTGCTAACATATTTCCAGGATACAAGTTGTTACACTTAAGGTTCTTTGTTCTGCATACCTTAGAGAGCTCATTCTAGTGTGTAGGTGTGTTACATGAATGCTTCCAGTGCTCCTTCTGGGGCTGTAAAGTGGTTAGTTTAACCTCTGGTTTGCTAGTAAAGCTGAATTACTGTGTTGCAGAACGATGCATGTCTAAAAACTGTGTCACCAACATGAAAATACAGTGGTACCTTGGTTCTCAAACTTAATCCGTTCTGGAAGTCCATTCCAAAACTAACGTGTTCCAAAACCAAGGCATGCTTTCCCATAGAAAGTAATGCAAAATGGATTAATCCGTTCCAGACTTTTAAAAACAACCCCTAAAACAGCAATTTAACATGAATTTTACTATCTAACGAGACCATTGATCCATAAAATAAAAGCAATAATCAATGTACTGTACTATAAAATAAACAAGACAGTATTGTAGATGATAAAAAAATAAAATTATTATTATTTTCTTACCTGCACTGATGATAGTCATTGTTTGGATGGGGGGCTTTAATCCATTTCCACAGTCACACAGTCAATCAATCAGTAGCTGAACTGGGTTCCACACAGTCACAAAAACAAATTAGCCAAAAAAGCCTCAAAAACAAAAACACAATATAAACAGCAAAAACAAAGGGTCCAAACTTAATCCATTCTAGATATTTGTTTGACTTCTGAAATGTTCAGAAACCAAGTTGCAGCTTCTGATTGGTGCAGGTGCACCAGAAACAATAGCTGACAGCCGCATGGGACATTCAGATTCTGAAAAACATTTGAAAACCGGAACACTTACTTCCGGGTTTTCAGCATTTGAGAACCAAAGCGTATGAGTACCAAGGCATTTGAGAACCAAGGTACCACTGTATATATCTGTGGCCAGCAGCAGACAGAATGATGCTTACTTAGCTTACCTCCAGCAGAGCAGCTGCTGCAAACTGCAAATGAGAAGGGGAAGGATGAGGCATCAGCAAGCTCAGCATGGTACAAGCATGTTTGACATGAGCAATGGACTGACTCTACCAGTGCATTTGCACCACTCAAACCTTGCCCCTATTGGCAAAACCTATTTGGTGTTTTGCAACTTTCTGACTAGTTGCAGGACCTTAGCCAGCCCTAGCAGAGTAAATGCAGGATCCACAGAAGCAATTGGCGACTTGGCTGCAGACAGGATAGATGAAGCAGGAACCAGGAACTTGTAGTTAGGTGGTTATTATATACAGTGGACTATTTACAAGAACAGAACACGGATCTCTTGCTAGCTCTCTCTGACACGACTCACAACTCCTACACTGACACACAGAACTCTGAACCTCTGAACTCTGACCCAACACATTGCAGTTAGTAGGCCATTAATTATCACTCCCTTGAGAGAGCTTGACCAATCAGGGAGCTGTTTCCATGCCTCTGTTATCACCAGGCAGACTTACTCCTTCACATGACCTTCTGGCTGTCTGCCAAACCTTAATTGACTCTGTGTGAGTAGTTGCATGTACACAGTTTCCCAACAGCCCCTCCCTCCTCTGTCATGGTATAGGGCAGCAACTCAGCTGAAGGGAGGTCAAGTATGCGGTGCAGCCCCACTGTGTCATCTGCTATTGCCTGTGACCCTCCAGATGTTTTTGGACTACCCCTCCCATCTTCCCTGGCTTTTGGCCTTGCAGTCTGAAGCTGCTGGAGACTGGAGACCAACAGGATCTGATGTCAGGGACTGGCTTGTTGAGGAGGAATAGTGAGAGGCTACAGCCAGGGAGAAGCATCAGAGGAAGAATGGTGGGAGGCTCCAGCTGGGGAACCCCCAGGGAAGCATCTGAGGGTGTTACATGTAGCAGAACAAAAGGCATGGAGAGTCCCTCCCTGAAGGAGTTTGAGACTATTGGGAAGACAGCCAGCTGGAGAGGAGCCTTCGGAGGAAGTGGGAGACTCAGTCCTGGTAACTGCTTCATCAGGCTTGTCCTATCGTGGCATTCTCTGTTGTGTTTTGTCTCTCTGAATAAAGAATCATCCTTACTGCTCATCTCTGAATTTCTGTGCTGAACTGCAGCTGAACCAGCCTTGACATCTGGTGGACCACAGATTCCCCATCCATGATAAATGCCGTCCCATTTGTTGAGTCCACTAGAGAAACCTTATTGCAGGTTCTACTCCCATTGAAATGGGTTGTTCTCGGCTCTTAATGAATCAAGAAGAAGAAGAAGAAGGGGAGGAGGAGGGGGAGGAGGAGGGGGAGGAGGAGGAGTTTGGACTTGATATCCCGTCTTTCACTCAACGTAAGGAATCTCAAAGCTTCTAACAATCTCCTTTCCCTTCCTCCCCCACAACAAACACTCTGTGAGGTGAGTGAGGCTGAGAGACTTCAGAGAACTGTGACTAGCCCAAGGTCACCCAGCAGCTGCATGTGGAGGAGCGGGGAAGCGAACCCGGTTCATTAGATTACGAGTCCACTGCTCTTAACCACTACACCATGCTGGCTCTCAATAATGACCTCTTGTGAGGAGGGATCTAGCTGATTTGGGAGGACAGTTAAAAGCTCTCTATCTGAGTCTTTGGTGTTCCTATGTTTATCCCAGGCTTCTGCCAAGGCTCCCATCTCTCAGCCTAGCAATCTCAGGAGCAGAATGACTCAGGGAGACGGGTAGGCAGGAGGGAAAGCTGAGACAGCATTCTCTCAATTTCTTGACCTGAGTCTCCTGCTTTAATTGTTGTGCTGTTTTAATGGGATTGTTTTAATCCATAGCTTAACCATGGACATTTATATTTCTGTGTTTCAATGTGATTGTTTAATTGTGCATTTCAATGATGGATGTATTCTTTAGATAGTATGTACGGTATTTCATCCATGTCCTGCATGGTTGGTTTTAATGTTTTATAAGCCGCTTATACGTCATATTGGCATATATAAACAAATAGACCGTCATAATAACTGGCAGTTATGGCATTCCAAGGGACGCAGGTGGCGCTGTGGGTTAAAGCCTCAGCGCCTAGGGCTTGCCGATCGAAAGGTCGGCGGTTCGAATCCCTGCGGCGGGGTGCGCTCCCGCTGCTCGGTCCCAGCGCCTGCCAACCTAGCAGTTCGAAAGCACCTCCGGGTGCAAGTAGATAAATAGGGACCGCTTACTAGCGGGAAGGTAAACGGCATTTCCGTGTGCGGCTCTGGCTCGCCAGAGCAGCGATGTCACGCTGGCCACGTGACCCGGAAGTGTCTCCGGACAGCGCTGGCCCCTGGCCTCTTAAGTGAGATGGGCGCACAACCCCAGAGTCTGTCAAGACTGGCCCGTACGGGCAGGGGTACCTTTACCTTTACCTATGGCATTCCAAGGCACCACAGCTGTGGGGAGTACCATTAAGCAGGGGAAGTAGGCCGAGGATGGCAAGAATTAAGAGGACTGGTAGACAAAACTTAGTGGTGAGTTGCCATTCTCCCACTCCACAAAACCCCCAGACTAACTCTGCATCATGTCAGCAGCATTGATTCAAAGGGAGAAGGCAAGGCGAGGGAATGCACAGCTTGTAGTAGAAGCAAAACAATATTTTTAAAAAATAAAAAAGAGGAAAACTACTCCCCCCCAAAAAAAACACACCATGTAGCTTCTATTGTTTTATTGTGTTTATTGCAGACCCACAGCCAGTGCAAGATATTTTGTGCTCACTTGAGGAGTAAAACAGTGTGGGGGTCACTGTCCTGAGTGAAAGAGAGAAGGGGAGGTATCTGTCATCAATGAGCCAGGCACCAGGGAAGGGTTGCAACCAGATCCCAATGAAGCTGAAGAAAGCTGCCAGGAACAGAGGGGGTTAACTGCCAGGTAGGATGAGCATCAGCGAGTGCCAACTCCCCCACCCCTTGGAATGCCAGTTGATAAGAGAATGGCTGGGAGTCAGCCGGAACCCAGCCAATGCTCTACTGGCGTGAACAGGGAAGGAAACAGTTTGTCAGAATGGGAAGAGATTGGAGCTGAGCCAATCCCTCCTAAGAATAGACTAAGGGGGTGGCTGTTAGACTGGAAACAAGGCAAAAGGCACAAAGTGAGAAAGTTCAATATCTTCTGTAACCAGAAAGGAAGCTCAGAAGGGTCATCATGATTGATGAGATTGGCAGCTTGTTAGAGCCGTCCGGAGAACTCTGTTTCTTTTTGCAATAATTCTTCCTTTTTAAATCACTACACTTGCTGTGTTTTCAAGACAGGAACTGGGACTCCTGAAAACCTAGTATCTAAAAACCTAGACTGGTGATTTTGGAATTGTATACCTTTTAAGCCCCAGATTCAAAATGTTTAGCAAATGGAGGATAAGGCTATCAATAGCCACTAGTTGGAGTCATTATGTCTCTGGATACCAGTTCCTGGGAATCACAAGTGACAAAAGAAATGTTGCAGTCGAATCCTGATTCCAGGCTTTCCATTGGCATCTGGAGTGGATCTACACACAGTGGAAAACCCCCGCTATAAGTAAGTCAGAAATTAAATTGTTATAACAAAAGGGGGGGGGGGAAACACTATGGAAAATCAGATAGAAATTTTCTTTTGCTCTCCAGTGCCATCTGGTGTTGCATGTTTATAACACATTCAAAACACTGTTGTTGTTTTACTAATGTAGCTGAATCCTTGGTTGGCCACTGTAAGACCAGGATGTTGGGCAAGATGGTGTGATCCAGCAGGGCTCTTCTTATGTTTTTACATCTCTTCCCTATGTCTAGTTGACACACATATTTGCCTTGGACTATAACCGACAGAGAAACAGGCCATATATCTCATACCCTTGAACATTCTGAACTACAACAATGCTTTGGGAGCTTCTATTAAATGACTTAGCAGATGCAATCTTATTTCTTTTATAAAAATAAATGAAGACAAGACAGGAGAGAAGATCAGATAAAATAAAACTGGCAGAAGTGGTCTAAAGGTTGACTTAACCTTTCTGCAGGTGCTATAAAGGATAAGTCATCAGTTTAAAAAGAAAAGAAAAAAATTCAATGAATGCTCCAAATGTTCTTAAAAAGGCATTTTCATTAACTTTGGTTTCCTTCAAGGCTCCTCTAATAATTCATTAGAGGCATCACACAAAATGAAATGAATGGCACAAAAAGTGAGTTGTCTGTGGCAGAAATTATATTTGTGCCAGGCTTTTGTGGTCCTACTTTATTATAATAGATTAGGATCGTGGATGTATGCATCAGAATACCCTGGGTAGCCTCTGGGAAGAGGGACCCAATCCTTTTCAAGGTTGGAACAAGTGTTTCCCCGTGATCAAAACAATCCAAACCTGACTGTAGACTGTAGTATTGACTAGAATAATTTGAGCCAGTACAATGATTGGGGAATGACATTTCCCCCTTCCACAAGTTTGGAGAAGAAAGTTCTCTGCTGAAGGCTTTCTACTCTCAACTAAGCATTGCAATGTTTTACATTTCAAAAGGAGCTTCAGGAGGGGGCGGTTCAAAGCAGAGAATTGATAACCCTTTCCCCATCCCTTTCCCCATATTTCTCCACTTCAAATCAACACACACACACACACACACACACACAACAGTTCCCCCTAGGAATCCAAAATTGGTTTTAAGAACCCACCTTCACTCACTACTTCTCCAAATTGAATTCTCCCTTTCTGAAGTAGTACTCCCCCCCCCCATTTATTTATTTATTTTTATTATTATTACAAAAGCCAGGACTGAATCTTTTCCTACCTAGGGATGCCATACATCTGGATTTTCCAAGACATTACCAGGATTTCAAAGATGGAACTGACAACCAGGGGGAGGGGAGATTCCCGAAAGTTGGCAACTCTATATTCCTACCACCAGAGGAATACCAGCAATCCCAGTTACCAGAGGCAAGGGAAGTGAGTGTGGCAGAAACAGTGGCTGCGGCAATGGGACGGATTTTCTGACAGTCCACTGTGGGATAAGGTGTGATCTGACTCACCATGCCATACAACTTGCTGCAGATTAGGGATACAAAGTCTAGCAGTTTAAAAAATGCCCCGGAAATGTATCTTTATATCAATGGAATCCCCCCCCCCCCATACCAATTCAGAATCTCACAATGTTATTTGCAAGTGTTATTTTACCAAATGCCTCAAGGAAATCAACAATCATCTGACTTGCAGAAGACATCTGAAGGCAGCCCTGTTTAGGGAAGTTTTTAATGTTTGATGTTTTATTGTATTTTTAATATTTTGTTGGAAGCCGCCCAGAGTGGCTGGGGAAACCTAGCCAGATGGGCGGGGTATAAGTAAGTAAGTTTCTCTTTGTTCCACACTTGGTTCTTCAGTATGGCCTCCCCTAAACTTTAGAAGCCCCTGCCCACTGATATTAGGCAAATACACTCACAATATTATTTTTGGTGCCTGCTTTAACCTTTTTTAGTTAAGCAAGCCTGCTAATACCTGCACATTTGAAATGTATCTTAATATGTTACTGGATGGCAGCTATTAAACTCTTAACAAAGCAAAACAAAAAGCAAAACAAAACAAAAATCCCATGGGTTTTATCATCAGTTGCGCAAATTTCTCTGTCACCTCCCGTCCCTGCAGTATGATAAAACACCTAAAACTATTTTATGAAGAAGAAATTAAGAAGAGTAGTTGTTACCGTACCCAAACTTTATCTAATTCAACCACAACTCTACCTTCATCTTCATTAACTCAAACTTTCTCTAGACATTAAACTAAATTAGGCCCTGTATTATCAGGGAACTGTTAAGATTAATTTTCAGGAAAACACTATTCTAAGTGAGGGTCCTTTAAGTGAGCAAGCGTACAATCTGTCTACAGCAGTAAAGTTTTATCCACAGTAAAACACCTGAGTAACAAGAGGCAAGAAATAAGGCCATTTCATCATTTAAACTGCAACTACCTCTTTATTTCCCGCTACACTTTTTTTTAAAAAAGGCTTGGAAATGTTTAAAATTGAGATGGTTCTCCCACTGATAAAATACAGTGAAGTGGAGGAAAAAGCAGGAGGGGAAAATCAATACCCAAAGAATTACTTACTACTTTATTTTTCTCCCTCTAGATCTTATGCACTTTCTCATACTGTATGTGGTTGAACAGTCGTCTTCTTCTTCTTTTTTAAGTGACATTATATTGTATTCTTTTTTTTGCGCCTGTCCTTTAGGGCAAGAATATATTTTGTAGATGCAATTCTTTCTTTTCTGTTTCATTTTTATTTGTTGTATGGGAAATGTTGTATGAGGGGTGGGCTTTCTGTTCCTTTTCCTCTTCCCATGTAACCCCAAAATCTGCTCCAGAGAGCCCCCCAAACATTGGATCTGATTTTGAGGGTTCAGGGGGCTGGTTTGGAAGGGACAGGAGAATTGGGCAGATGGAAATTGCTTGCACAACCAGAGCTGCAATGTTGGATACTGCTTATATTTTCTAAGGGGGTGGGGAACTACTTACTGTCTGGACTAGAGCAATCTTCTTTCTTTCTTTTTGTGAAGCCCCAGACATGCTTGGATTATAAAACTGTGGTGTTGCTTTTGAAAAATGTAAGATATTGATCCCAAACTTGGAGCATAGCAATTACCTCTTATTTTCTTCAAAGTTTCATCACATTTTGAAAGATAGGCATTCCTGAAGCATTGTCAAAGCCGCCACCAATGATTCCTTTCTGGTGCTCTAAAACTGGGTTGTACTGGATGATTCAGGAGGAACACACAGCAGTAAGCTTCACAGGCACACTGGCAACTTCTTACCTATAGCACAGATCTTGCCAAGCCACTATCTTTCAAAAGGGCAAAGAGAGAGGAAAAAGGAAGGTCGCAGTTCTGTGCGCATGTGACTATAGTGTCATCAATGTGGACACAGCTAACGACAAAGCATTTAATGTGTGGAGGGTCATGACACAGTGGCAAGACATAGAGCAGGGGTCGGCAAGGCTTACTGGGCATGGGTTGGATCACTGGGCCGGACTGGTGCAGCGCAACACCGGAAATTGCATCTGTGCATGTCTGTGGCGCCAAAAACCGCTTCTGCGCATGTCCGGATGCTGAAAACCACACCTGTGCAGAAGCGATTTTCGGCATCTGGGCATGCGCTGAAGTGATTTCTGGTGCCGTGGACATGCACAGATGCAATTTCCGGAGTCTGGGCATGCGCAGAAGTGGTTTCCAGAGCCGCGGAAGAGAGTCCCCGTGCCGTGTTGCGCCAGTTTAGTGCAGCACACGGGGACTCGCCAAGCAGGTGACTCAGTTCAGGGGCGGCTTGTGGGCTGGTTAAATGGCCTCTGTGGGCTGCTTCTGGCCCATGGGCCACAGGCTGGGGACCCCTGACATAGAGGATAGAGCTGGTATGCTCACTCCCATAAGGGGAGTACAGTCGTCCTTGGTTCTTGAATGGAATCCATTCCAGAAGTCCGTTCGAGTTCTGAAAGCGTTAGAAAACCAAGGAGCAGCTTCTGATTGTCTGCAGGAGCTTCCTGCACTCAGGCAGAAGCTGCAAAAGCCACATGGATGTTTGGCTTCCAAAAAATTTCACAAACCAGAACACTCACTTCCGGGTTTGCAGCATTCAGGAGCCAAAATGTTCAAGTCAAAGGGCATTCAAAAACCAAGGTACGACTGTACTAGCTTTTTTCCTGAGTCATGCAGAGTGATACAGTGGTTTCACCCTTGAAGCCCTGTTGATGAGAATTTGAAGATGACTCTTTATTTGCAGGATGGCAACTAGTAGCAACAGTAGTATTTATGCATACAAAGTCCAATGCAATGTGTTTCTTCTTGCTTCTTGCTTCCAAAACTCCTTCATACCCAAGCATATGCTATCAGTCCATTGCTGGCCTGTGTTCACGCTCAGCAAAACAACGGCGAAATAACCAGCTAACCTCCAATTTCCACCCCTCCTATCTAAAACACACATGCACGCTCACTTTTAAAGGGAGTTAACAAATTAACAAGGCAATGATGCAGCGTTTCTGTGAGCTTAATTGGAGTCACAAGATTTTGCAGTTGTCACATTACGTTGCATAGGTTTTCTTTTCCCCAGTGCAATTTATTCTTTGCAAAATACATTTTCTAACAAATACAGTACAAATACTAAGAGGGCGTAACACCTGAAGAAGGTTCTTAACTCATATATCTGTTGAGGAATATTTTGTATAGTTAGGAAGAACAGGGTTGACCTAACCCATTTACATTTGAACAAATATGACGTTCCCACCATTGCTCTGTCTCTCAAGTATTTTTTCCAGTGTGTGTTGGCAATAGAACCTGGATGGGTGTGACCACACAAGAAATAATAATAATAATAATAATAATAATAATAATAATAATAATAATAATAATAATTTATAAACCCCCTCCCATCTGGCTGCGTCTCCCCAGCCACTCTGGGCGGCTCCCAACAGAACTTTAAAAACACAGTAAAAGATCAAAAATTAAAAACTTTCCTAAACAGGGATGCTTTCAGGGATCTTCTAAAAGTCAGACTAAAGGTGCATTCAGAATGGGTATTATTGCTTTAGTTTTCCTAGTTATAATGCTAGCAATTCTGTCCCTGTTACCAGTGTTTTACTCTGCATTGTTTATTCTATTATGAAACTGCAGTGTTTTGATCAACAGACCACCATGGCATGCTAAATTTCATTCATGCCAGTGGGCATCATGTGACAGAGCAGCAGAAGTCATTGGAGATGGTGCCACCCGTTATGGGCATGTCTGTTGTGCCATTACTAACCCATGAAAATGGCAGGAAACAACAGTATGTTGGAATACTGCCTCAGTTTTCATCACATGGCATGATCCATGAAAACAGTGGGAAAATTACAGTTCAAAAGTACAGTACTTCATGATTTCCCAAGCTTATGGGGTTGCAAACAAGGTGTGTTTTTCCCCCCTTCTGGAAAAACTTAACTCAGAAATGAATGTTAAACTTCTGCTACATTTCCAGAAGTGGCTTTTACATTGTGTGATAGAGCACATAAAATGTGGAAATTATCAGGTAAGGAAATGTCAGGAAAGTGGGATAAAGTGCTGAACAGCTTTCCTCCTGGTAACTATGAATAACTTTAGGTTTTAGAAGAGTCCTAGAGTGCAGTCCCGAGGGACACAGGTGGTGCTGTGGGTTAAACCACAGAGCCTAGGACTTGCCTAGGACTAGAAGGTCAGCGGTTCGAATCCCCGCGATGGGGTGAGCTCCCGTTGCTCTGTCCCTGCTCCTGCCAACCTAGCAGTTCAAAAGCACCTCAAAGTACAAGTAGATAAATAGGTACCGCTCTGGCGGGAAGGTAAACGGTGTTTCCGTGCGCTGCTCTGGTTCGCCAGAAGCGACTCAGTCATGCTGGCCACATGACCCGGAAGCTGTATGCCGGCTCCCTTGGCCAGTAAAGTGAGATGAGTGCCACAACCCCAGAGTCGGTCACGACTGGACCTAATGGTCAGGGGTCCCTTTACCCTTTACCTAGAGTGCAGTCATATATATATATATATATATATATATATATATATATATATCCAGAAATAGGTCCTATTGGGTTCGATGTGACTTATTCCCAAGAAATTGGGCATTGCAACCTTAATCTCATACTGTAGGGAACCTAATTTCAATATAACATCTGATTTTAATTGCTGCCTATTTTTTGCAAGTATTACATAGACAGGATTAGGCCTTTTTGAATTTTTTTTAGGGGTGTGTGTGAAGGCAACACCCACTAGCAGTACTGCAGGAATATTAATTTTCCAATAAGGCCCAGGAAAAGATAATAATTTAGCATTAGAGAGTATATATATATAGTCTCAACTTAAGTTAGCAACTGTTTAGTTGAAACATTCCTAGGCTAAGCAAAAAAAAAAAAAAAATGTCCCTCTCCTGTCATGACCCCATTCCAACACTGAAAAAAGTGTTCAGTGATGGGGTGAATTCTGAAGCCACATAAAACTGCAGTCCACTTAGTTCACCATGTTGTTGTTCTTGCTGCTGCTGTTTTTCATTTCCCAATAATGGTATGAAATTACATCATTTTGAAAAGCAATCTGTCACAAACACACCACAACCCAACATCCTGAATGACATTTGTCAGAACCCTGCGTAGCCTTGTTCTGGGGCAAGATAGAAAATTTGGTCATCAACTGCAGGAGCCAAGAGGAGCACAAGGATGTTACATGCCCCCCCCCAGCTTCAAAATCCATTGCACCTCAAAAAAGTTACCACTCCATTATTATTGTTGTTGTTGTTGTTGTTTAGTCGTTTCCTTGTGTACAACTCTTCATGACCCCATGGACCAGAGCACGCCAGGGACTCCGGTCTTCCACTGCCTCCTGCAGTTTGGTCAAACTCATGTTCGTAGCTTTGAGAACACTGTCCAACCATCTCGTCCTCTGTTGTCCCCTTCTCCTTGTGCCCTCCATCTTTCCCAACATCAGGGTCTTTTCCAGGGAGTCTTCTCTTCTCATGAGGTGGCCAAAGTATTGGAGTCTCAGCTTCAGGATCTGTCCTTCTAGTGAGCACTCAGGGCTGATTTCCTTAAGAATGGATAGGTTTGATCTTTTTGCAGTCCATGGGACTCTCAAGAGTCTCCTCCAGCAACATAATTCAAAAGCATCAATTCTTCGGCGATCAGCCTTCTTTATGGTCCAGCTCTCACTTCCATACATCACTACTGGGAAAACTATAGCTTTAACTATATGGGCCTTTGTTGGCAAGGTGATTTCTCTGCTTTTTAAGATGCTGTCTAGGTTTGTCATTGCTTTTCTCCCAAGAAGCAGGCGTCTTTTAATTTCGTGACTGCTGTCACCATCTACAGTGATGATGATGATGATGATCTCTGAATGAGATGGTGTTCTTTTTTTATTATGCAGCCTAGGAATGTATTAGAAATAGAGATGCAGAGTTGCCATTAATAATCTTCCAATTCTAAATTCATTTAATTTCATTGTGTTTCTCTTCCCTGTTTCATGTTGGATTTAATAGTGACTCATAGGACTTTTATTTTGTCATATGAATCAAATTCTAAAGCCTGTGACTACTGTTTCTGTAAGTGATAATCACACCTTTCATTTCACCCGGATTTGTAAGAGGTATGCTTTGAAAACTTGCTTTTTCTAATTGTTCTGGGTAGAATTGCCAACATCAAATTTCACCAAATGCAACTGCAAGATGAAGAGAAACAATCCATGGGAGGCAAAAGCACTTGATGAGATTAGCAAAGTAACTCTTCGTCCCTCTCTGCAGGACCTGATCTCGTATGGGTGGAAAGAGGTAGGAAAGGGATGTCAAAAAGAAAGAGAGAAGGAGATGGCAGAAAGAAAAGAGAAAAAGAGAGAGAGAGAGAAGGAGATGGCAAAAGGAGAGTGGGAAAGAGTAGTATATGGCCCCCAGCAAATTAGTCCCTCCAATTATTCTTGAGGGAATGTGGCCCTCAACAGAAACAGGTTGCCCATTTAAGGTCTGGGCTAAAAACATTTAATAACACTTTCCACCTCATATGCCTTCATTAGTCACCACTGACATTGTATATTTTGTTTTGCTTTTGATGAATTAATTTTCTCTTATTGCCAGCTACCTTGGAGGTCTGCTGTTGGGGAGAAAAGTGGAATATGGATATTTAAAATTAATAAACCATGTGAAGTTATCTTCTAAATAAAGTAGCACTGGATATCATTACTTGATGAAAAGCTAAAGGAAGATTGCACCCACTGTCTCTTGTCTAGTTTGGGGAGGCTCCCGTCGCCTCACATGCTCAGATTCAGTCACATCAATGTCAGAGGCACTCTCCCCATTCCCTCACCATGAAGATACAGCAGGTTAATATATGCATGGCCGCCTGATTTTCCATGGCGCAAAGACATGGCCCTTCTACAGAACATTTGTTGTGGGACTGGGGAAAGAGGGACTTCCCAGTTTGTATGTTAATTGTAAGGCATAGTTTGCCAGACTGAGAAAGTCAGCAGTAAAATCTGAGTGTGCAAGTGAGGAGAGAGGGAGTGCATGAGTCTGTCGCACATTCCCAGTCTTCCGGGTCATAATTTGAAAGATCAGAAAACAAACATTTTGCCCTTCCGCTCTGGCACATGGCCTTCTTCTTTCTTCTTCTTTGGCACATGGTAATGGGAGATTCGCCCTGTGGCCCTGCAGATGCCATTGGCTTATGCTTCCCATCACCCTTCATTGGCAATGCTGGTTGGGGATGATGGGCGTTAGAGTCTGACAACTTCAAGAGAGCTATGGTTCCTATTGTGTTATAGCTGGATCTGAAACCTTAAGGTCTTGCTGCAGGGTGCTTTTCAAAAACAACAGCCAGAGGAGTTGGGGATCTGGAAACCCCCAATCATTCCTTGATATGGGCTTCAGAGACCTGGAACACTCTTGTGCAGATGTGGTTCACCTGGGGGCCATGTGGACTCATGCAGTTTGCTATAGTTCTACACATCTGAGTCAAACAATGACCCTAAAGGCTTTCTAGAGGCTTTCCTAGGATTAAAATGAGGATGATGAGATAGCCCTTCACTGTAAAGAATTACCCACGGAGACTAATTACATTTTCTAGCTGCTTTATTTTCTTTTAATCTCCAGCATGAGAGAATACTCACTATAATTAGTGCTGAGACAAAAATGGCTCCCATTTGGCGTATGAAATATGCTGTGAATCTGAGAATTGTAGAGTTGGAAGGGACCAGTACAGTCCTCTAGTCCAACCCCCTGTAATGCAGGAATCTCAACGAAAGCATCCATGACAGATGGCCACCCAACCTCTGCTTTAAAGCCTCCAAGGAGGGAGAGTCCAGCACCCAGTTCATTCCTCTGCTGAACTGTTCTTACTGTCAGAAAATTCTTCCTGGTGTTTACTTGGAATCTCTTTTCTAACTTGAAGCCATCAGTTTGGATCCTATCCTCTAGAGCAGGAGAAACAAGCTTGCTCCATCCTCCATGAGACAACCCTTAAGATATTGGAAGATGCCTATCATATCTCCTCTCAGGACTCAGCTGTACAGCTGCAAATAAAACATTCTGAATGTATTGTAAAGTGCAATATACAATTGTGACACTGTGAGCTACTGCAAATTCAGTGCATTTTGCAAAGCATTTTTTTTTTTTAAAAAAAAAGCATTTTCACAATGCTTTTAACGTGTGTGGAGATTCCACCTCAGCCTCCTCTTTTCCAGGTTAATAATAATAATAATAATAATAATAATAATAATAATAATAATTTATTATTTATACCCACCCATCTGGCTTGGTTTCCCCAGCCACTCTGGGTGGCTTCTAACAAAAGCTTAAAATACATTAAAACATCATAAACATTAAATATATCCAACTCCCTCAACTGTTCCTCATTAGGCTTGGTTTCCAGACCTTTGATCATATTCTTTTTCTTAACCGTTATAATTTACAATGGTGAGAGCCAAAGTGGTGCTTTTGCCTCTAATAGATTTGTGTATTTATCCCATAATCTATACAATTTTTTTCCTGATTACATGATTTATAAATCCTTTACGTACTTTCACCTTTTCATACCAGAAATAAGCGTGCCAACTGAAAACATTATCATGGCTGCTGTGCCTCATTGCAAGGAAGCACAAAGCCTGGTTAAGTGCCAAGACCCCCTAGAACCTCGCACCCCTCAACAGATATTGGAGAGGCTACTCACAATATCATTCCAGAATGTGCCTGTGGGATAGGCCTGCTTTAAAATGCATGAACTGAATGGAATTTCTCACACACACACCCCAAACTCTGTCTTGTTTTCACACATGCACAGTTCCTTCCATCTAGGAGCAACAAGACCACAAGGGAAGGAGCCAAAATGTTGACTCCTGCAGCAAGACCCAGGATTTCCTTCCATGCTCACAATGGTTGGAAAAATGACTTCCAAGGATAAACTCATGACCCAGGAGTAGCATGTTTGTAATATATATTTGTATTAGAATCAAAGAAAAATATATCCAAGTAACAAGCAGGTGCAATTTATCTATTTATTTGTATATTTTGGATTGTGGGGAAGGGAGAAAATGGGTCTTTTTGGAGGGGAGCTGGGCTGGAGATGCTGGACTTCCTATTGCTGCTGCCTATTGTTTTCTGCCTGGAAGAAAAAAGAAAAGATTCTTATTTTTTTCATTCACTATGCATTTATTATTCCATTGATACCCCCTTTTCACTGCAAGGATCTCAGGGTGGCTTACATGAGTCTCCTCCCCTCATCCCATCCTCACAACAGCTCTGTGAGGTAGGCCTAGAGGCAGTGAGCACCCAAGGCCACCCATTCAGTTCTATGGGTGAGGGGGGATTTGAACTCTGGTCCCCTAGTCCTAGTCCAGCAGTCTAACTTGGGTTGCCAACCCTTTGAACCCATGGGCACACCTGTAAACCTGAGAGACTGCAGTGGGCACTACACCGTAATGGAAAATGTAATGGAACATGATTCTCTCTCTGCTTCAAAAGGGATGTCCCTGAAGTCTTCTTGAATCAGTGATCTGCCTCCTTCCTCCCCAGTGAGCCGGATTCTCTCTGCCCTCCCTGTTCCTCATGAACACAAGTGATCTCTTACTTTAGTGACATCCATCTCCTGAGCCTTGTGTCGAACATGGATTACTTTGATTTTGACTACCAGTTCCCCCTTTTTTTGGTCACAGCCACTAATTCCTCCTTCTTGTCCTCCTCCTCATAGACCAGGGCATCATGTTTTGGTGGGTCACAGAAGGAGGCCAGCAGCCTGCACAGCCTTTGAAATCTAGGGAAGAAAAGAAAGAAGGTCAGGTAATGGATTATAGTTATTTCCTCAACACTTTCTATCTCTACACTGCATTGGGGGCACCCAGCGGCTAAACTAGCATTCAGAAACCTCTCATGGAGAGTGCATCTTGTCAACAGACCCTCCAAAACTGGGAGATGATGCCCACAAGGGAGAAGGCAAGTCACTTCCCTCAAAGCATCTAAGGTGGCCCTGAGGATTTTTGTTGTTGCAAAAGCTAGCTCCTCTCGCCTGAACTAACTATCTTCAAATAGTTGCTCTTGCCAAGTCACTCAGCAGGGGGACATGTCACAACGGAGGACATGACACCATTACTTTAGCTACCTTGCTTAACAATGGAACAATGGGCATCTCTCCCCTTAATATACATTTTAAAATATATATTTTAGTGGGTTAAGCAGTTTTATTTAATTCATTTTAAAAAGTTCTAGACCCCTTTTCACGCAGCACCATGATTTTCTGGAAAGGACAGGAAATGCACACAAACACACACTTTTCAACATAGCAGGGTCACCAAAGGAAAACACTTCTAGCCTAGACTATGGATGCTGTTTCTCCCTTAAGAGTTAAAAATAACCTCTCTCAGCACCCTGTAGTAATCTGTCTAGCATTATGAAATACTAGAAATGTTATGAGTTTGTGGGTGCCAGACTCCCCTTTGTCATGAGTTTGTGGGCACCAGGCACTGAACCCCTGGACACTGAACATCTGGGGAGTTGATCTAAGCACCCCAAGATCTGGGGAGTTGATCTAAATGCACCCCAAGCTTTACATTTGATTATTTGCTATTAGAAACTGGTTGAAACCATTGTATTTCATTCACACACAAAAATCTGACGTGTGATTATGATAAAGGTTTATAGACAATGGGTAACACATTTATTTATCCTTTTTGTATGTTATTATTTGTCTAATGTATAATTTATATATAGCAATCAATAAGGGGTTGGGAAGGGAAGCAGTTTTGAATATGAAACTGGTGGATGGCTGTCATTAATTCAGATCAACTCCATAGAATCATAAAATCTTTGAGTTTTAAGGGATCCAGGGGTCATCTAGTCCAACCCCCTGCGATGCAGGAATCTCAGTGAAAGCATCCATGACAGATGGTCATCCAGCCTCTGTTTAAAAACCTCCAAGGAGGGAGACTCTGCCATCTCTCATAGGAGTCTGTTCCACTGCCGAACAGCTCTTACTGTCAGAAAGTTTTTCTGAATGTTTAGTCGGAATCTCCTTTCTTTCGACTTGAAGCAACTGGTTCGAGTCCTACCCTCCAGAACAGGAGAAAACAAGCATGATACTTCCTCCATGTGACAGCCCTTAAGATATTTGAAGATGGCTATCATATTTCCTCTCGGTCTCCTCTTTTCCAGGCTGAACATACCCAGCTCCTTCAAGCGCTTCTCATAAGGCTTCATTTCCAGACCCTTGATCAGTTTGGTTGCCCTCCTCGGCACATGTTCCAGCTTGTCAGCATCCTTCTTAAATTGTGGTGCCCAGAATTAGACACAGTATTCCAGGTGTGGTCTGACCAAAGCAGAACAGAGTGGTACTATTACTTCCCTTGATCTGGACACGATACTTCTGTTGATTCAGCCTAGAATAGCGTTAGCTCTTTTTTTGCTGCTGCAGCACACTGTTGACTTATGTCAACCCTTAGATCCTTTTCACATGTGCTGCTAGGAAGCCGGTTGTCCCCCATCTTATATTTGTGCAACTGGTTCTTCCTGCCTAACCTTACATGTGTCTCTATTTAAATCATGTTGCTAGTTTCGGCCGAGTTCTCCAATGTGTTATATTTTATATTTTATACATTTATTTATATTTTATACAGCGGTATCTTGGGTTACAGAGGCTTCAGGTTACAGACGCTTCAGGTTACAGACTCTGCTAACCCAGAACTTTACCTCAGGATGAGAACAGAAATTGTGTGGTGGAAGCGGGAGGCCCCATTAGCTAAAGTAGTACCTCAGGTTAAGAACAGTCTCAGGTTAAGAACGGACTTCCAGAATGAATTAAGTTCTTAACCCAAGGTACCACTGTACTTTTTTTTTATTTTATTTTTTGACAAAGTAATGATCACAAATAAATAAGAATAAAAATGTGAACCCCACGACTGAGACCATTCCATTTTAACTATCCAACCTCTCAAAATTCCAACACCTCTTGCGATGGTTTGACCCCTTTCCATTTAATAATAATAATAATAATAATAATAACAATTTATTTATACCCCACCCATCTGGCTGGGTTTCCCCAGCCACTCTAGGTGGCTTCCAACAGAATATTACAATACAATAACCTATTACACATTAAAAGCTTCCCTAAATAGGGCTGCCTTCAGATGTCTTCTGAAAGTCTGGTAGTCGTTTTTTCTCTTTGACATCTGGTGGGAGGGTGTTAACAGTACAAATTCTACAAACACCCTCCATATCTCCTCAAAATCATTTCTCCTGTATATTTCCCATCTTACCTTAATGGCACATGTTAATTTATTATTAATAGCTATATCCCACACCTCTTTATACCATTCTTCCATTTTATATTCTGCTTCCCCCTTCCACTTCTCAGCTATCATAATTCGTGCAGCTGTCAATAAATTTGTGAGCAAGTCCTTCATAGCCTGTGAAGCTACCACCCCATCGTAAATTGATAATGATGCTACCTCTGGATTTTTGTCAGCTTTAACCCAGTGATTTCCGTTATCTCCTTAAACACCCTTTGCCATTTCTTTCTTATTCTTTTTTTTACATATTTACACCCTCACCACATATGAACATAATTCCGTTTTAAGATGGAGCTCAGTCTTTTATGATGCTGGGTACCTAACGGGCCAACGAAAGGCCATTTTCTTGACAAACAAAATGGTTCCACAGGCTTCCTCTCATACATTCTACCGCCACTGATCCAGGATCACAGTGGGTTTCATCCACACTGACCCCCATCAAATTCATAACAATATGTATACAAGAAAATTTAGAAATAATCACTGATTTTTGACTGAATATCATATAAAGAGAAGGAAGAATACAGGCAACCATAGATTACCACAATGTGTTATACATGGGGCTGCCTCTCTAACATGGTTCAGAAACTTCAGCTGGTTTCAGCATAGAACGCCAGTCCTGGCCCAACTACACGGGCTGCCCTCTTTATCACTACCCTAAGGAGTCTAAGGACTGCCTCTCCCCATATGAACCAGCCTGGGGGTCCACAAGAGGTCCGGAGGGTAGCAACATGTGAATGGGCTTTTTCTGTGGTGCTCCCCGATTGTGGAATGCTCTCCCCAGGGAAGTTTGCCTGGTGCTTTCATTATACACCTTTAGCTGCCAGGCAAAAATGTTTCTTTTTAATCAGACTTTTGGTTGACCTGATCAACATCCTATATCCATGCTTCCACATCTATATTATTACCAATATCTATTCTCCAATGTACTCTCCTCCCTCTTGTCCTAATAAAAATATATAAAAAGTTTGGTATCTTGATTTCTTATTTTTGGGGTAAGATTTGCCATTTCTGCATATTCCATAAGTTTTTGTATCCATTCTTCTTTTTCTGGGACTTCTTCTTCTTCTTTCCATTTTTGGGCAAGTAACATTCTTGCCGCTGTAGATGCATTCCTACTGTTAGGGAAAAGAAGTCCCAGGGATAAAAAAAATGACCAAAGGCCAGCATATTTTCAATAAAAAACTTTATTAGAATAAAAAAAATTCAGTTAGGGAAGGGGGAAACTGGGCCTTGGTGGGGAGAGCTGCTGGCCTCACTGTTGCCGCTACCTGGAAGAGAAAAGAACAGAAAAGATTCTTAATATTTCCATTTATTATTACTGCAAGGATCGCCAAGTGGCCCACATCATTCTCCCTTCCTCATCCAAACCCTAAACTCTTCTTAAATCAGAGATCTGCCTCCCCCCCACCCCCCGCCAGCCAGATTCTCTTTGGCCTCCCTGTTCTTCGTGAACAAAGACCAACACTCACCACTGGTGGAATCACTGGTAGCATCCATCCCCTGGTCCTTTGGTCTTACATAAATCGTTTTTACTCTAATTCTCCTTCCACCAACCACTACTGTATCTTCGTCCAGGGGATGGATCTTAACGGAGCGGCAACAGGAGGCCAGCAGCTCTCGAAACCTGCGCAGACAGCAGGATCTAGGAAAGAAAAGGAAGAAGGTCACGAACTGGATTATTTCCTCGATACACTCTATCCCTACACTGCCAGCCATTTCCCTGAAAGCATCTAAAGGTGCCCAAGGACAATCTTTAAAAATTAATCTAACCATGACCTGGTTCCCTATGTGTCTAAATTTTAAGGGATAGCTAAAGAAATAGGGGAAAGAATAAGAGATTCTACTTACAAGCGAGACGATGAAGCAACCTTCATTATGTCAAAAACCTCTCACTAAATTCAAATAGTTGCTCTTCCCAAAGTTCTCAGCCAAGTCACTCAGCAGGGGGACATGTCACAATGGAGGACATGACATCATCACTTTAGCTACCTCGCCTAACAATGGGCACCACTGCTCTTAATATTATTTTTCAAATGTATCTTTCAGTGGGTTAAGTGGTTTTATTTAATTAATTTAGAATATGGTTACCAGATTTTTTTCAATGAATCCGGGGACACTTTTTCTTCTTCTTTTTTTTAGCTGAGTAGCAACAGGGAGCCCGTAGTGGGGATGGTGAAGCAAACAATCCTGGGCCCAAGCACACATGCATATTGTATAAAGGTGCAAAGTTCTTCTTTTGCACCCTATGAAACATAAATGGTTTTTTAAAAAACTGGGCAACGGCCACCCGCTCACAACTCCCGAGCCATCCCCGATCAGTCAAAACAAAGGGGGAAGGGGGCAGGAGATCTGTACCACCAGACATCCCTGGTTCCCCTTCAGAAGTGGCAGCAGCAGCAGCAGTCAGCAGCCCGGAGCCAGCCTGGTAGCGCAGTTGGCTCTGGCTGGCTTCAGGAGTAGCTTGCTTCTGTGGCACCCGCCAGTTTCCTTCCCGGAAATCCCCATATGATGTGTCTTGTGCACAACACATCATATGGGGACTTCTGGCAAGGAAAAATGATGGGCGCCATGGCAGCAAGCAGCAAGCAGCTCCTGAAGCCAGCCAGAGCCAACTGCGCTACCAGGTTGGCTCTGAGCTTCTGAGGCTGCCGCTGCCACGTTTCCCAGGGACAGATTTGCAAATCCGGGGATGTCTTGTAACCCTAATTTAGAAAAGATCCACAGCTGGCTTCATGCAGCACGGTGCATTTCTGGACAGGACAGGAAACACCTTGCAAACATACACACTTTTCAACATGGAGGGGTCACCAAGGGACAACACTTTCGGCCTAGACAACGGCTACTGTTTCTCACATAAGAGTTAAAAATAACCCCTCTCAACAACCTATAGTAAACTGTCTAGTATTATGATGGACAGGAAGAGGACTTCACCCTTCTACCTCCTCATCCCCCTGTTTCTTTCTGTTTCTGCCCAGTGTGTTCTGCCAATAAACAGCTTTCCTTAGGCTGCAAAGAAGTGAAATATTATGAGTTTGTGGGTGTCAGACTCCCCTTTGCCATGAGTTTGTGGGTGCCAGGCACTGAACCCCTGGACACTGAACATCTGGGGAGTTGATCTAAGCCTTGTTTCAATGTACCCCAAGCTCTACATTTGATTCTTGGTTATAAAAAACTGTTTGAAACCATTTTATTTCATTCAAAAAAGAAAATCTGACATTTGGTTATCTTAAAGGTTTATAGGCAATGGGTGACAGGTTTATTGATCCTTTTTGTAAGTTGTTATTTGTCAACTTTAATGTATTATTTATATATAGTAATCAGTTAGGGGCTGGGGTGGGAAGCAGTTTTAAATATGACACTGGTGGATGGCTGTCATTGAACTTAATTCTTAACCTGAAACTGTTCTTAACCTGAAGCACCACTTTAGCTAATGGGACCTCCTGCTGCTGCTGTGCCGCCACTGCACGATTTCTGTTCTCATCCTGAAGCAAAGTTCTTAACCCAAGGTAATATTTCTGGGTTAGCTGAGTCTGTAACCTGAAGCATATGTAACCCAAGGTACCACTGTATATTGAAAAATGGGGTGATATGAATTTTTTTACCAAATTCATTCAGAAGTGAGTAGATTTTAGTTAGCATTTCACTGATGAAACTTGGGTTCATGGAAAAGATACCGATTTTGGGGAAGAAGAAAAAACACTTTTCAGAGTTGCAGGGTATCTTTAACAATCTTTGGGGATTTGAAATTCTACATTTAAAAAGTGAAACCTAAAACTTAAATTTTGTGGGATCAGCTTCAGTTGTTCAGCCTGAGATTGTAGACAGGACTTTTGCAGCAGTGTGTCTAAGTGCCCTCTCAATTCTTGCTCCTCATGGCTGATAAAATCTAGCAGGAGGCGAGTGATTGAATGGGTTAAGCAGTGGCCATTACCTCACTGTGAGGTGATTGAAAGGGTGATGGCCAGCCATCCACGGGATGAATTTATTTTTAAAAAACACATTACTGATGGTTGCTCCTGGCAACCCTGAAATGTTGTCTGAGAGAATGAATCTTTTAAACCATTTTTTAAGAATGTTTTTAATTATGTGTTTGCTTCAACTGATGTGTTTGCTTTCCTAGGCTCCTTTGGGAGGGAGGGTGAGATATAAATTGAATAAATAATATTTTTGCGTGTGAATTATTACATATATTTATGCAATTTAGCCTCTCTCTTTTTGTAAGATTTCCTTTAATATTTCCTATCATAGTTTCTCCTAGTACTGTGGACTTTAGTTATTATTCTGACACCGTTGGTGAAAATTGAACACCCATCTCTGACATCAGAAGATTTTTTTATAAGTTATTAGTACATGGTATGGGTGGTGGGAGGATTTCTGATGGAATTGTAGCTGGGGATGGAAGGTTAAATCTGAGGGCTGAGTGGAAATGATGTCCCCTCCTGAAGCCTGAGATTAAAGGTTTGCAGTTTCTAATCTCAATTGGATTATAAATACTCCTTCCATCCACTTCCAAATTTGTCACTGTATTTAGTTTTTGTCTCTTCTTCAATTGCCAAGCCAAAAATTTACCACATTTATCTGCGGATTCAAAGGTCTTCTGTCTCATTTGTTTGATTTTCCATTCTATTTCTTGATTCATCAGTTCCATATACTGCATTTGATATAGTTTAATTTCTCTCAAAATCTCCTGAGACTTTGGTTTTGATCTTAATTTCTTTTCTCCTTCTTTTATCTTTTCCAAAATCCTTTTTCACATTTTGGCTTCTCTTTTTTATTGCATTTTGTTGTATCAAGAAACCTCTCATAATGGCTTTGCTTGCATCCCAGATTACTCTTTTTTTCAACATTAGTCCTCATATTAATCTCAAAATAGTCTCTCAATGTTTTTTGGGCCTTTTTGCAGAATTCTTTATCTCTGAATAAGGTGTCATTCATCCTCCATCTGAAGGTGCCAGCTGTTGTTTGATTCATCTCCATCTTCACGGCATTATGGTCGGAGCATGTTTTTAATTTAAAACATTCTCAAACATGGTCATAAGTCATTAACATAACATATAAGTAACACAATTGTGTCTCGAGTCCCCAAGACCCACCCCCAAAATAAATACACACAGACACTTATATTAGTTTAAGTTTTTGGGCAAAATTTTTGGCCATAACTTTATTGAAATACAATCACATGAGCGGTATTGGTTTAGGCATTGACTCCCCACTATAACTGGCTCCACCTCTCAGGGTGATCGTCAAATGGGGTAAACCAAACGAGGGAGCTAGGTTGATGAGGACCAACCTAAGCTCACACTGAGGTTCCTGTGGTCCTGGCATGGCCCTAGCCCCCCAAGCGGACTTCGGACGAGATCCAGGACCCCCAGATTCCTTTAACGGAATACCCAGTTCCTGGAGGGGCAGGTGATGGCCGCACCTCCCCTCCCCACAATCCAACTGAGCCAATGCCTGACTGCTACCTTACAAGTTGTGACAATTTGCTAAGGGGTAGGCGAAAACCAAATGGCTAAAAGCCAATCTGCCAAATGGAAAAATTCCTACTCAGCCCCTGTTCCAAAACAGGCGACCCAAACCAAAGCAAGGCCAAGCGACTCTAACTAAACTAGGGAGGGTGTGCGGGTGTTCAACAGTGTGAAGCAAGTGC
This sequence comes from Podarcis cretensis, assembly GCF_951804945.1. NCBI lineage: Eukaryota > Metazoa > Chordata > Lepidosauria > Squamata > Lacertidae > Podarcis > Podarcis cretensis. The sequence goes on from NC_137175.1 coordinate 87,297,919, forward strand.
CCCTCCTTGCATCACACTGCTGTTTTTAAAGCCCCTGGGATCATGCCACCTACTGGCTATTGGCTAAAATCGCCTGGTGTGATCCCAGGGGAATAGCCAGGACTTCCTCTCCTCCCCCCCCCCCATTTTAACCATGTCAGGTGAGCTCTTGGGTCCTGCATGCAACCAGGACCCTCTGTTATGAGGACCCCATTTATTGACACTTGGACTTATGGGCCAGAGAAGTGTGCTCTGCTTGCCTAGAATTCACACCAAGTTCAGATAAGAGTTTGAGTGGAAACCGAATAAATCAGTCCAATTCACCTCACAACTTTTCCTTAATGAAACCCAACATGCAAAATTGCCCGCATAACAACAATCAAGGTAGGAAATAGATCACCCCTCAAAGTTTAAAAATAAATCCCTAGCTGTGCAATATTAACAATTAACCATTTATCTAAAAATTTGAGGTCAGCTTGCCCCAGAAGACTGAATAAAATGTGTCCAGATGGATCTCTGAGTACCATTAGAAAGCTGGAGCTTGGCAACATGCACGCCAACTGCTGTTTTAAATTGGCATGTGAGGCCAGAGTAATGCATACCCAGTGTAATGACTGCAGAAGAGCACAGTGTGAAGCTCAGTAGCAAATAGTTTTGAAAACTGAGGTAATTTTTTCTCTGCGAGTATAATGTCTTGAATGGCAAATGGAACTATTGGACTGTGTGACATGTTCTCAAATGGGAAAAAAATATATCATATTGCTGAAAGTATGAAGACCAACTGATACCATTAGTTTTTGGAGAAGTCAACAGGCATTAGTGGGACACGTTTTTTGTGCTCGGCTGTCACATCATCCCGAGCAATATATCATTCCAAGGCTCTTGTGACATTCCCCTCCCCTCCCCCCCCACCTCATCTCAATTCAATATTAGGAAGACCAACATTTCTTAAGAGGTTTGAGGACTTACTATTAGTATTGACAGCAGTTACTTGACTGTTTTATTTGCGTGGATAGGCAATGGCCCCCCAACCCTGGGCGACACCCGCGTGGAACAATAACTCAAGACAATGTGTTATGGGATTAAAATTTGTCCACGACTTTATTAAACTTCAGATGTTGGGAGACCTTGGCTTAGGCATTGGGCTTTTATCCTTCCCAGTCCCCGGCCTGGGATCTGGGGAACATCAGGGTTATCCAGAATGTGTAGGGATTGGGCTGGCTCTGGAGAACATCTGTTCTGCCCCCCATTTCACCCACTGTTGCAGGGGAGAGCAATAACAACCTAATGGTGTATGGCCAATGCCTCCCCTCAAAACAACCCCTTTAATGGGGAACCCTGGGATCACTGCCGCAGGGGGGGGGCGTGGGTCACTGCTCCACATACACACCCCATTTAGGGAAGATAGACTAAATAGATTCCGCCCAAGGCCTGAAACCGCCAAAGTTGTGACGTTTTGGTACAGGGAAGGCAAAACCTGCCAATGCAGGAAAATTCCTTTCCGGCCCTTCAACAGCAACCATAACATAGCAGCACCCGCGTACCTGTGAAGAAGAGGTTAACCTGCAAAAGAAGGCTTAACTGAGGGAGGGCAGGGTGGGAGAAGCTCTGAAGCCGACTGAGAACTCCCAGGTAAGTTCCGCCCACTATTGTGTGTGCAGGGTGATGCCTCCCCTTACCTGGCCAACTCTTTCCTGGCAACACCTCCCCAGTTAGGAATTGGGTAACTAGCAGAGGTAGGCGGCTACCTCCAGGTGTCCAGCTGGGGGGGGGGAGGCGAATCCAGGCTGTACAGCTAGGAGCTGCATGGGATCGGGGGGGGGGCTGCACACGACCTCACAAAAGGTGCCCCCATTTGATGTGGAGAGCAATCATTCTTTCCTTCTTTTTTACAATATATGGTTGCCTTTTGTGACAGCACAGAGCTGTTTTCACTGATTGCCAATAGACAGCAGCCACTCCCCATCACTGAATGTCCCAGATTCAGCATTATTCTTGAAGAAAGTAACACCTCCTACTGGCAACAGTCATCCCTCTTCCCCCAACACAAAAAAATGTCCTGGAATGAGGTGTGTGTGTGTGTGTGTGTGTGAGAGAGAGAGAGAGAGAGAGAGAGAGAGAGAGAGAATATGTGTATGTCTGTGTAAAGTAAAGAGGGAGAAGGACCTGAAACCCATGTGGCAAGCAACAATCTTACAAAAGAAAGATTGACTGCTGCTCAGTTTGCTCCTTGTTAGTTTCACCTCCAAATTTCTTCCATCCTTCATGTTGGTTCATGAAAGCTCTTATTGAAGACTTTTGGCTCAACCATACAAGCTTCTGACATAGCCTTATACATCTAAAACTGTGAGGTTCAACGTACCTCAGGACACTGGAAAACATTGGGCTTGATCTCACATACTTTACAAAGTTAAGTCCCTTAAAACAAACACTCCTCTGTCCAAGCTGATCAATGCAATTTCAGTGTGTCATACTATACTTGTATACTTATTACAGTGGTACCTCGAGTTACATACGCTTCAGGTTACATACGCTTCAGGTTACGGACTCCGCTAACCCAGAAATAGTACCTCAGGTTAAGAACTTTGCTTTATGATGAGAACAGAAATTGTGCAGCAGCGGTGCGGCAGCAGTGGGAGGCCCCATTAGCTAAAGTGGTGCTTCAGGTTAAGAACAGTTTCAGGTTAAGAATGGACCTCCAGAACGAATTAAGTTCTTAACCCGAGGTACCACTGTATTTAGTTTCCCTACTGATGACTGTTGTTGTTGTTGTTGTTGTTGTTGTTGTTGTAATATCCCACTTTTCCTCTCAAAGTAGTTGACAGTTGTAGAATATATTTACTACATTATCTAAAGTATATGAAGACCATGCACAGGGAAAAGGTAAAGGACCACTGGATGGTTAAGTCCAGTCAAATGCGACTATGGTTGTGGTACTCTTCTCGCTTTCAGGCCAAGGGAGCCGGCATTTGTCCACAGACAGCTTTCCAGGTCGTGTGGACCATGGTGGAAACACTGTTTACCTTCCCGCCACAGTGGTACCTATTTATCTGCTTGCACTAGCATGCTTTTGAACTGCTAGGTTGGCAGGAACTGGGACACAGCAACGGGAAAGCAAAAGCTATACACACAATGGAAGTTCCCAGCAAGCTGCGCTGGTATGTAAACAGACATGTGACATGCAACAGTTCCATGTCTGCAACTAAAGGTGGAATGGAATTTTCCAACACATTTGCCTTCTCAAATGCCTCAGAATCGCATTGCGATCTCTTGTGTAATCTTGAGGGAAATGGTAACCTGACCACTGAGAGTAACTCCTCCTCAGCCTCTTAAATTTGAGAATGAAAAGTGCTGCTGCTGCGTCACTACCTCAATGACAATGGTAAGCCCACTACCTCTGAACCCTTAAATCACAACAAAAAGACTCACAAGGAAAAAAAATGTCCCTAGTTTGTTTGTTTTTTAGTCTACTGGTAAGACGCCACCCCCTGAACATTTTAAGTCAGAAAAAAATGGTAAGACCAACCTCTGGTAGCAAAAGGTAGATGCATTACTAAATTGGTGATAAGAGAGGGAAAGCATACTAAAATTCAGAAAAAAAACTTCCCCATCAAAAATACTTCCAGTTTTGGTGCTTTTTGGCCCTGTACCCCAAATTCAGGACAACCTTTCTCTGCTACCTATTGTGGAAGATGTATTAATGTGCCCAGACTCAATTCTCTCCGACCTCTCTATCAAATCTTCCAAATACAATCCAAATATTTTATAAAGGGGGTGGGCATTTTCTCAGTGGAAACATCAGGGGGCCAAGGCAGTATCCCTACAAATGATAGGTTCCCCCCCCCCATGGTTCTAACATTGCCAGCAGCCCCAATTTAAATGTGACACCAACTTCACAGAGCTGTACATGGATCAGTTGTTTTATGCACTTTGTACCACATGTTAACCAAGCATAGTCACTATGCTACACTGCTTTCAATAATAAATACCCAAATATAAACAACACAGCATGAGCACCCTATCTGGGACTCTAATATTCAGCACAGTTGTCCTTGACATGTTCTACCAACATTGGTAAGCATAGTTTGAAAAGTCTTCCCCTTTAATGAAACAATGTCTCTGAAGTAATTTCAAAGTGAAAAGAAGAAAGTAATAAGCACAGTGGTTGGTATATTGGAGGCTGTTGGAATAAGAGTGTTCAAAGCAAAACTCTCTTATCTAAATGAAGAGAAATGAGACGGCAGCAGTAAAGAGAGAAGAGCCATAATGTAGCTAGATCTATTTTGACTCAACTTATTTTCCCCATCACCGAGAAGGGGCAACTCCGCCATCAATCATGGTCAGATCATTTTTATTTATTTTTTGTAACCCCTCTGTGAAAGAGACAACTTGTCAGGCAGGTTACTAAATGTGTGCCACGCTTCGGCAATGTCACTTAGGAGCAGAATCAACATACTCTCTTTGACTTTCACAATGCAGCAAGTTGACACTAAGAGAGTATTGCAATGCTCAATAAAGCTTGGAGCAGAGTTGTTAAAGAGACAGTCGGCAAAGGCAAACAATGGTTGGCTGAAATACTTAAATAATAAAAAAAGTATTAATGGCATGGAGAAGAATGGGGGTGGCAGGGAGAGAAATCAAGCTTCTCCAGCAACTGATGTTTTACTTTGCTTATGAGCTGCAGAGGTTTTGAGCTCAATTATCACAATGAACTGGGATTCAACCAGTTGGTTTTGCTTAGTGAAGGAATCTGAACACAAAGCATTGGAGGTAGAGGCATTTTTGCTCAGTCCAATAATAATTGAGGACCAATGAGGTCTTCTGAGGATCCATCAGAGGTCCATTGGTAATGAGGAGCACGTGAAGAGTCCTTGAGACTTTCTTGTGCCATGTACCATCACCAACCTCAGTGAAATGGGGTCACATGGAGGGCAGAAAAGATGGGGTGAACTGCTAGGTGCTGCAAATGACAATAACAACAATAACAACACCCTGATATCTGTTTGTAGTATCGATGCATTTCAAGCCATTGTTCTTCATTGGAAGCACTCATACCTTCAAGTTTATTTGTTGTTTTATTTAGAAGCATTTCTAAACCACTTAATGTTTAAACATCTCTAAGAGGTACAGAAAACAATCTCTTGAGAACAGAGATACAGAATAAAAACCAGTTAGGGAGTATTATAAAAAAGAAAGAAAGATGAAAACATTATGTTCTCAGAGGGGTCTGCCTTCCGAGAGTCACTGTTCTTGGTGTGTCTTCTCCCACAACAGGGAGTTCTATTGTTTCCTTGCATTGAACAATCTAGTTGGAGAAGTGGATTAGCATCAGAAGAAACAGAGCATTGCATCACACAGGGAGCCCAAACCTAACTGGAGACAAGGCTGTAGAGTGGGCTGCAAGTCCATAACCAAGTGGTAAAAAGAGAGGCTAAATTGTAGGACATACTTTGATACAAACTGAATTCCATGCATCTATAAACCCATGGAACCCACTGACTAGATTTGGTGCAATTTTCTAGAAGTATTTAGAAGCAAAAGACTGTCCCCCCCCTCCCGACTGCAAAAGGTTTCCCTATACCTGCTTTAGAGAATTCTAAATTCATCACATGCAGTTAATCATATAAAATGATGGAGCGTCTCCACCCCCATCATTCAGCCTGGACACTGAGGTCATCTTCCAAGGGTCTTCTGTTGGTTCCTTCACCACAAGACACAAAGTTACAGGCAGAGGGCCTTCTCAGTAGTGGCACGCTCCCTGTGGGACACCCTTCAGATGTCAAGGAGATAAAGAATTACACAACTTTTAGAAGACACCTGAAGGCAGCCCTGTATCAAGAGGTCTAATGCTTGATATTTTTATTATGTTTTTAGATATGCTGTAAGGCACCCAGAGTGTGATGTAGGATGTAACAACAACAACAACAACAACAACAACAATTTCAGATCCCTCTTATCTATCAGGGAGGGTTGTGGCTCATTTGTAGAGCGTGTCAGGCATGGAGGATCCTCTCCTCCCCCAGTTGCATCAAAGGCAAAAAGAACAAGCAAGTTCATATTTATGGTCTTTATTCAGTCATCTGGTTGCAAGACAAAGAATCCATGTTTCCATGCAAAGGCGATGATGCCTACACTAAGTCCCTCCTCTTCCGTCCCCAACAACATCCTGAGTACCAGGAGTCACACTCTTCCGCATTCTCTGTTCTTGAATGTGGAGTGATTGACTGGCCCTTGGAGAAAGAGGATCTCCCAAAATCTTCAGGGAGGTCTCTGCTGGCTGCTCTCTCACTACCACCCCCCCCCCATCTCTGTCAGGAGTCCCGGTTCCCATTTTGATAACACAGGAAGTGTGGTAAATTAAAAAGGAAGATTTATTGTAAAAACAGAGTTCTCCAGATGGCTCTAACAAGCCTCCAGTCTCATCAGTCATGATGACCCTACTGAGTTTTCCTTCCGGTTACAGAAGATATTGAACTTTCTCACTTTGTGCCTTTTGACTTGTTTCCGGTCTAACAGCCCTCCCCTTAGCCTATTCTTAGTAGTAGTAGTAGTAGTAGTAATAATAATAATAATGATAATAATTTATTTATACCCTGCCATTCCTGGTTTAAAAACCGGGCTCAGGGTGGCTAACAGCAAATATAAAACTTTGATTAAAATGTGACTTAAAACACAGCATAAAACAGCATAAAATACAACATAAAATGCAGCATCAATATCAATAAAATTCAAAAATTCAGGGGTCATGGGACGGGGCGGGGACCCAGTCAGTAGACATCAAATGAGCACCAGGGCTAACTGGCCAAGTTGGTCCTACGAGGGCCAGCAAGGAGACCAGGAAAGAATTTAAATGTGGGGTCCCAGAAAGGGTTTCTTCATAGAAGAGGAAAAGGGAAAGGGAATAGAGGATCAGGCTAATTCAAATTGAAGGCCAGGCAGAATAGCTCTGTCTTACAGGCCCTGTGGAAGGAGATCAAGTCCTGCAGGGCCCTAGTCTCGTGGGACAGAGCATTCCACCAGGTTGGAGCCGTCACTGAAAAAGCCCTGGCCCTGGTGCAGGATAGTCTGGCTTCCTTAGGAGGGATTTGCTTAGCTCCAATCTTTTCCCCTTCTGACAAACTGTTTCCTTCTCTGTTCGCCCCAGTAGAGCATTGGCTGAGTTCCGGCTCACTCCCAACCATTCTCTTATCAACTGGCATTCCAAGGGGCAGGGGAGTTGGCATTCAGTGATGCTCAGCCTGCCTGGCAGTTAACCCTCTCTGTTCCTGGCAGCTTTCTTCAGCTTGTTGCAAACCTTCACTGGGATCTGGTTGCAAACCTTCAGAGGGGGCTGGCTGCAAACCTTCCCTGGCGGCTGGCTCATTCATGACAATCTTGTAACTTCATTCAGCTGTAATTCAGCCCTGTCTCCTTCTCCTCTTCAAACTGCTGGAGACAAGGGGAGTGGGAATCTTCCCCCTTCCCCTTCCCCTCCTTGTTCGAGAGGGGCCGAGCAGACCGAGGTGACATTTCCCAGCCTTCCTGTTCAGTCCAGTCTGTGACAGATCATGTGCTTTGCATCTACAAGGTCCCTGGTTCAATCCTCGGGTTCAGTTCCCAGAAGCTTCAGGTAGGGCCAGGTGAAACCCCTGGAAAGCAGCTACTAGAAGATTGAGCTTGATGGACTCAGTATGAATATGTGTTCCTTATAATTTGTTAATTTTGAGGGTTTTCACCTAAGACAATATGACTGTATAACTTTTTTTTTTTAAATGTGGGGAGGCAAACTGTACCACTTTATTAAGGATAAGAGAAACATGATTTTCAACACACATCACTTTTAGCATATAAAAAAGGCTAATTTATATCCACTGTAATGAGCTGTACTGTAAATGCTAAAAGGGTTCTATTATACATGGAGGGAAATGTTTATAGCTAAGTAGAGGACACAATATATGTGTGCAAATAAAACTTCTATAAAATACCTAATTACTCAAGGAGCTGGTTTATCCCTCTAAGGTGAATTAATGTTCATTCTGAAATCCACTTTTATTCAATTCAGTTTAAAATATTATCTATTTCAAAACAGTTTATGTGGAGTAAAAGCTATGGACATTTGTTTGTCTCCATGTGGACATCATAATCCAGGGACTCAAATATCATTATTGTTGACTTTGCTAAATTCGAAGCTCTGGATAAGAATGAGAATTGTGACACCTGAGCCAAGGAGAAAAGAAACTATATAACCTTTAGAAGACATATGAAGGCAGTCCTCTTTAGGGAAGTTTTGAAAAGTTTAATGTTTTATTTATTTATATGTGTGTGTGTGTGTGTGTTGGAAGCCACCTAGAGTGGCTGGGGCAACCCAGTCAAATGGGTGGGGACATTATTATTATTATTATTATTATTATTATTATTATTATTAAGGATGTCCCTATTTTCATCAAATAAATTTTGGAGGGTATGCCAGGTGAAGAACATGCCTGTGTGGACCAGCCTTCAGTCAATGGATTATAACCCATTCCCCCATGATAAAAGGGAGAGGCAGGCTTCTTGGACCACAATGAGCTTCGATGTCTCAGAGCAAAAAACTATGCCGAAGGTAGGATAAATATGGCTTTCTGGTGTAATACATAGAAGTCTCCTCCATGTTTTGTCCCAGCAGTTCTAGCAAATCTAACTCCAACCCAGTTCCAGCCCAGATTTTAATAGGACTCTGTCTGTCTCCACCCAAGCTAGACTGAATCAACTGGCCATGAAAGTTTCTGATAGGCCACAAGTATTTGTTTATATGGAAGTCGTTTTAGTAAAACCATACTCTCAGTAGTGATCTGTGGGGTGATGAAGGTGTGGCAGTGTTGCACACCTGGCTTCTGCCGCTGTCACTTCCTGGGAGTGGGAGGGCTTAGATGTGGAGCAATGTGGTGTGGACACAATGCCTGTCAGGAGTTCAGCCTACACTCGAGTAGGACCCTGGCAGAGACACATGCCCAACTGGCATGTTCCCTCCCTCCTGGTTGATCATTTGGGAACTTCATAAGCTTTCTTCAGCCCGAACCGACACTGGCACACTTAGGGATCCACAGAGTTTGCGCGACAGACCTCAGCAACTCAGCATTTTGGCTAATCTACTTTATTTACATGTAGACACACACGGAGCACTGCAACATGGCTCCCTGTCTCTCTAGCATCAGACAGCAAAGAGAAAAAGAACAAAGGACAATAGTCCCACTTCACAGAACACAGTAACACATCACTTCCCACACTTCCCATCACTTCCTACTCTGTGGAGTCAAAACATGTGAGAAGACAACAATCCCATGACTGCAATCATAGATAAGGAATTCTAACATCCTCCCCCAATTCATGATCTGTGTTGCGGTCATCAGAATTCTAACAGTGCCAGGAGGGTCAGATTCATGGCAGGTTTATCCAGCCATTCCTGCCTTCCATTCCAGCTATCGTGACCGTTGTGTGATAAAGAACAACGTTGTGTTCGGCCTTTGCATCAACATTAAGGGGATTGAAAAACCACCGAGCACTATATCCCATACTACTGCTGCTTTTGTAATACCCCTTGAAGTCATTAAAAAAGGCACTTTCCAGGAAGGACTTGCGTCCATCCTGACAGCTGACATCATCCCTCTGCAGCTTGTGAATCACTGCTGTCTTATAAAAACCTCTAAGGTTGCAACAGCGTCCTGTAAATGAAACAGTTTCTCAGAGCAAAACTTCCCAGTTTCACAGACAACCAGGCCTTAGCAAATTTAGGATTTTACATACTAACGTCAAAATTGTTCTCTAATTAGAAGCTAGAAGGCAGTCAATTTCAAGTTCATGGAGCATGGATTATGTGCATTTTGCTGCACCATTTAATAATGACAGCCATAAGCTGACATGTTTTGTTTTAGTTGCGGCTTCCAGATGGCCTCCACATATCACATTTTATTCACCCTGCCTTGATGCAGGCAGCAGTAAGGAAATCTCTTTGAAAGGAAAGGTCATATTTGTCTCCGCTTATGACGAATATGCTTTCTTTCAGCATACTAGCCTTCCATTTTAATTTCTCATGACTGTTTCCTTTGCTAACGTTTCCAAGCACAATATTCTAATATTTCTAATATATCTAAGCTTAATATTTCTGATCTTGGATATGCTCACCTATGTTTTCAACACATTGATATTTTCCTTTGGAGGAGTCAAAAAGCACAAGCTATCCTCCCTGGGGCCCACCTGTGTACAGTGGGGTAGGTTGGCATATTAATGGAACCCTCTGCTAACTCCCCACCCCTTCTTCAGCCAATGCACACACTTCCTATTGTGAGCATCAGTGAAATACACAGAAACAGAGGGAACCACCTTGTATTGAGTCAGAGCAATGGATCAGCATAGACAGTATTGTCTATACTGACTACCTGGAGATGCCAGGGACAGGACCTTGGACTGCCTTGTTGTTGACATTCATCTCTCTCAAGAGCAATGAAGTGCACCTCCAGAGATGTAGTCAAACCACTGTGTTAACAGCCCCAAGGTGACCTCCCCGGGTCACAAGCCTGGGCAGTGTGTATGGAGGACCTTGGCTGCCCTGATGACAAGACTCCCCTCTTGACCTTGCTTATGTGGTCCAAAGGAAAGCAGAGCAATGTGTTTGGCCCCAGCTTGGCTGCAGGAGTTGCTGGAGGGAGGTGTACAGGGCACCATCCCACTGTGTTAGGAACTCCACTCCAGATTTGGGTTTACTCTTTAGCCTTTTCTTCTCTTGAAGATAAACCTAAAGGCAGTAGAGATTTGGGATATGAGTTTCCCCTTCTCCTAGAGAGCCTACATTCCCAGGTTGATGAGCCCTATCTGGCCCTCACTTCCTTCTACAGCATATGCAGAAACTGCCTTCATGAGCATTCGACCCCTATTGGTCTCATCCAGTCAATCCTCCAGACTCTTTCTTCACATGCAAAGTCTCTTACTCACTGATGTTTTGAGATTCATTGGCTACTCTCAGCTGGCTTGGCCCACCAGCCAAAGCCATTGCCAGGGTGTGGCTGCTGTCGCATGCTGAGAGCTTCTAGGAGTACAAAGAGGGGACCAAAGATGGACTGCTTATATGCAAAGTAAATGCTTTACCACTGAGCTATGGTCCCTCTTCATATGTACTGCTAGTCAGAGATATGGAGGAAGGGAATGAACTTTATAGGGTCCTGTGTGTTCCATCAAGGGTGCGTTGAGATAAGCTCTGCCTTTTAAACAGCTGCATAGCCCCAGGCAGCAGATTTATACTTTTCACCTCAAGGAAGTGTGTGTTCCTACCAAGGCTGAATGAGACTAGTTCCAACTCTTCTGTAGGAAACTGTTAAATGTGCTATTGCCTGGATGGCCATAAAAAATGAACAACTAAAAAATAAAAAAAATAAACAACTAAAAAATAAGCTAAACATCACAGTTACACCAAAAATCATATTATAGTATTCACAAAGTACAACAGCATTCATATCTATAAAACAACATTAACAACATTGACAAAATAGCAACAAAAGCAAACAAAGCCCTGTTGAATTTGTACACGTGCTCTCCCCTCCGCCATGACTGATAAACTTTCATTCTATTCAATGCATCAAAACACACCTGTACATAATGCTCCTGGCAGCAATTCCCTTCTGAAGGATCCTTGCAACGGAGGTGGTCAGCACAAAGACTCTCTGTTATGCTTTGTGCTTCATAACAATGTGTTGTAATATATCTTCTTGTGTGGCTATTCCCTCCCCCCCACAGGTGGAATAAATGAAGACAACGGACACAGAGTTTTAGGTTAATGGGCGAAAAATGGCCACAACTTTATTGATTACAGGAAAGAAGGGTATTGGCTTTAGGCATTGGCCCTAACCGACTATCCGGTCTGACCGGGAAGGGTTAAACACCAACAGGGGGAGCCACCCGAGATGCATATCCCTGGGCGCTCCCCAAGGGGTTACCGCTCGGGGGCGCGCTTTAGGCCCTAGCCTCCGTAGGTTTCGGACGAGGCGTCGCCCCTCGGAGTCCTTTAACGAACTACCCTTCAAGCATTGGGGGAGGTGATGGCGTTCCTCCCCCCCAACCTCATCTGCATGATAATACCCCGGGCCAATGCCTACCGCCAAAACCGAGGGAGTTGTGACGATTTGCTACGAGGTAGGCGAAAAAACCAAGTGGCTCACAAAACCAGCCAATTAGCCAAATGGAAAAACTCCTACCAGGCCCCTTGCGGCGACCAGCCGAAGCCCATAGCAAGGTCAGTGGCAAAACCTAAAGGGCGGGTGGGTGGGAAACTGCGTCGTCTCCAGGGAAGAAAGGGGGTGAGCCAGGGGCTGCCCTGACCTTAAGTGGCCCTAGGAAGGCCCGCCCCTGCCGCCAGCCAATTGGCTGGCGCCACAGGGTATGCTAATTGGGTGAATCCCTGTCTCCTGCGAGGCTGACGCCAGCCTCGCAGAGTGTGGGCGGGGTCGTGATCCCACAACCCCCCCTCCTCCTGAAGGTCGGAAGGGGCATTGTAAGCCACATGGTAAAGATTTGGATCCTGAAGGTGAGATATAAGTAATTGTAGTAAAGCCGAAAGCTACCACTCATTATCAAAAGGTAAAGGCATCTTTAATAATTCCCTTTTCATTCTCTTTCATAGTATCAGAACCAAAGCGGCTTCAGAATATGAAAGGAAACGAGTGTACCTTTAACTCCTAGCACCAACAATTAAAAGGTGCCCTCGCTGATTAAAATTGACAGCTACCAATCAATCAACTAAACCTGTAGTTGATTACTCTACCAATTGAAGCTTGTGGCTCGAATTAAAATTGGCATGCAGTATAATGAGAAGCAATATGTTACAATGGTGCACAGTCACTCTGAAAAATGGGACAGAGAGGTTTTTGAGAATGAATAAACTGACTGAGGGAGCTTTACCTAAGTAGTAAGTATGTTTGTATATGGCTATTGGGCTCATCTTTGCTCTGCATTTCTAGGCACAAATCCCGGCTTTCCAGGTACATATCCATCATCGTCATCAGCGGTGTCTCCAAAAATTTTTACACATCACTTGGGAAGACAAGCAAACTAATATCAGTGTACTGGAAGAAGCAAAGATCACCAGTGTTGAAGCAATGATTCTTCAACATCAGCTCCATTGGACTGGTCATGTTGTGTGGATAAGAGAAACATGATTTTCAACACACATCACTGTAACTTAATTTTCTGAAATTTGCATGCAGGAGGTCTCAGGTTCAACCTACAGCATCCCTAGGGACAGACACTAGTCTAGAAACTCAGAAAACCATTGCCAGTCAGTGCTGAGTTAGACGGACCAGTGTTCTGACTCAGGGTAAGGCAATTTCCTATGTTCCCTCCAATTTTGCATTAAGCACAATTCAGTGATAATGCTACAAATTATTCATATGAGGAAGGAAGGAAGGAAGGAAGGAAGGAAGGAAGGAAGGAAGGAAGGAAGGAAAGTGTCACCACATTCCACACACTGGAAACCCTTTTTTAATGTCATAATTGTCACTCCTGCATTATTTCCTACTTAGGTTGCCTCCCCCTCTCTGAACCTGCATGGCTATAAATCCTTCTTATGAGTTTACCGACTTTCATTTCCTCATACGGACTGTAAACTCATGCATTCAATATATTGCATTATGGTAAAACTGAGTCTCTAGCCAGCTTGTTCTCTGCTAACTGACAGACAGCAAATATTTAATGACTTCATTATTTTACTGTTTTGGAGCACAATATGTCACCTCAACTGTAAAATTTGTTGTATACCTCATTAACGGTCATATCCGGGGTTTGTTAAAGAGCATGCCTAGGATGTAAGTACCAAAAGCTCATGCACATATAACAACACAGCAGCAAACTCAAGCAGATGCAACACTATATTCAACTGCACGCAGAGACTAAGAGAACCTTTCACAGATGGAGAGCATGTTTGTGTGCTACCACCTGAGTCTGCTTCCTTTACCTTGCCCTCCAGTTAGGAGATGGAGAAGCAACTGCCAGGTCACCTGTACCCTGTTGTTGTCCTGGGTGGCAGCCATAGCATTAAGCTTTGAGGGAAAACAGCTGAGTCTTGTTTGTCCTGGAAATGACTTCTTGTAGCAGGAGAATGAAGCCATGTTGTTGTAGTTTAGCTGTTTAGTCATGTTCAACTCTTCATGTCCCCATGGACCAGAGCACACCAGGCACTCCTATCTTCCACTGCCTCCCGCAGTTTGGTCAAACTCATGCTGGTAGCTTCGAGAACATTGTCTAACCATCTCATCCTCTGTCATTCCCTTCTCCTTGCACCCTCCATCTTTCCCAACATCAGGGTCTTTTCCAGGGAGTCTTCTCTTCTCATGAGGTGGCCAAAGTACTTGAGCCTCAGCTTCAGGATCTGTCCTTCCAGTGAACACTCAGGGCTGATTTCCTTCAGAATGGATAGGTTTGATCTTCTTGCAGCCCATGGGACTCTTGAGTCTCCTCCAGCACCATAATTCAAAAGCATCAATTCTTCGGCGATCAGCCTTCTTTATGGTCCAGCTTTCACTTCCATACATCTCTACCGGGAAAACCATAGCTCTTACTATACGGACCTTTGTTGGCAAGGTGATGTCTACATGCCAACAAAGCTTGGTGTTGTGGCTGCTAGTAGGAAGAAGATGCCATGAGTTATTCTTCCATCTCTACCTCTTTTTCCTTCCTGGGACGAGCTTCTCTGTTCACTTGAGGCCTTGCCCCATTATTACTGACATGTCCTTTGTACAATCACCTGATTTAGAAGCAGTAGCAGTAGCAGTGGGGTGGGATGGCAGTGGCATCTACTGATCTCCTATGCTTGGTGTTGCTGTGGCTTGCCAGGAAGGAGAGGGTGCAAATGCACCTGTGGAAGCACCTCATTGGTTCTAGAAAAGACCATGATCAGCTGCATTTGTTGCCAATGAGCTTCCAGGCCACAGTGTGCTGGTTTGAACCTTTAGACTACTGCACTAAACAATTTGAGCAAGGAGTACCTTACCCTTCTAAGGCCTGTCAAAGAGGCTCTCCTTGTTCGTCCACAAACTAAGTCAGCAAGATTGGTAGGCCTAAGGGAGAGGGTTTTTTCTGTGGAACATTTTAGCTGTTGACATCTGGAAGTCCACCCACTCCAGTTTTTAGACAAAGTTGTTCAGCTGCCAGGGGTCAGGCAGCTTTTATTGCTTATTATATGAACTGTGCTTATATAATTTGTTATCTCAACTGTGCATTGGGATTTTTGGGGAGATTTTTATTCTGTGCTCTTATTTTAATCTAGAAGTCGCCTTGGAGCATATTTATTCAGAGGTTATTTAGAATTTTATTCTCAGCAGGCTGCAAAGGTGGAGAGAGACTTCTGGTCAGGCTTGACCTCAGATGGATGGGAAAGGACAAAGAGACAAATAGAGTGGCTCTAGTTTGGGGTGTAGGCCCTTGAATCCCTGCTTTGCAATGAATCTCATGGGTGACTCTTAGTAAGTCATCACAGCCCTACATAAATGTCAATTCTAGATAGAAATGAAACATGGAGGAAGTTTAGGAATCAGGCCTTTTATAAAGACTTTCTGTTGAAAAAGCACATTGAATGTGTTGAGGTGAAGGGTGAAGCTGGTGGACATCTCGATCTCCACCCCTTATTTATATGTGTTCAGAATAATAACATTCACAAATAATCTTTCCTGCTAGTGAAGGTAAAGAAATGTTCACACAGATGATATCCTGAGCTTCTGCGGTGGAATGAAAGACACCCAGAAAGTTTGCCAGAGACATTAATAGAAGAACAAGGTGTCCTGGCTCTTTTAATTGCCTGCTGAAATATAAAAAAGATAGCAATGAATCAATGACAGGAAAGGTAAAATATGAATTACTAGATCACATGAAAAGAGATAAATTAATAGAGCCATGCACATAATTAAAATGCATATGGGTTTTAAAGCTACATTTCTTTTACTTTTGAAATAAGTATATAGTGCCCTTCCAAAACAATTCAAAAGGTTTTTACACGTGTGTGTGTGTGTGTGTGTGTGTGTGTGTGATCTTGATTTTTGACTGCAGTATTCTCTTTTGGGTCCCATTAGCTAGATAGCTCAGTTAGTTACAGTGGGTGTGCTGATAAGGCCAAGGTTGCAGGTTTGGACAGCTGCATATTCCTGCATTGCATGGGATTGGACTAGATGATCCTCAGGGTGCCTTCCAACTCTATGATTCAAGATCTGCCTTAATCCTAGTCCCTTAACATTCAGGCACACAACTGTCCATTGCCTCAGTGTTCAATTCCCTCTGCTTGCCAGTACATAAGACTGCATAAGAGTTGCAATTTGGAGTTTGGAAACTCAAGTTGGTGATGAGTCTCCAGGGTTGTTGTTGTTGTTGTTGTGTTTTCCACCTATCACACACTGATCCAAATACAGCAAACATAAAAAGAGCCTGCTGGACCAGGTCAATGGCCCATCTAGCAGCTGCTATCGATTGCAGCTGCAGTATGTGTGAACGGGCATTTGGGTGAGCACTTCCAAGGCATCTTTTGAAGTTGAAGGTTTGCATCCTTAGATCTGCCCCCTAAGCCTATGGAGCTAAAAGGGATAGGGACAGGAGCTCTGCTTAGGATTTGTCTAACTTCCCCATCCAAATCCACGAGGCCTGCATGGACCATCATGGGGAGCCCTCCCTTAGTCTTGTGACTTTAGGGACTTTAGGGCTATCAATGATTATCAGCCAACAATATAGGGGCCCTGAGCTAGGGACTCCTGCTTAGTCAAAAGGCTGATGCTGAAGAAGGAATGTATTGATGCTTCAGAATCAACAGGGACATGCACTGTGTCGTATTCTTGTACACTACATCCCTCCAGGCGTTGTTTGACTACAACAACAGCCATAATAATAATAATAATAATAATTTATTATTTATACCCCGCCCATCTGGCTGAGTTTCCCCAGCCACTCTGGGCGGCTCCCAATCAGTGTTAAAAACAATACAGCATTACATATTAAAAACTTCCCTGAACAGGGCTGCCTTAAGATGTCTTCTGAATGTCAGGTAATTCTTTATCTCTTTGACATCTGATGGGAGGGCGTTCCACAGGTCGGGCGCCACTACCGAGAAGGCCCTCTGCCTGGTTCCCTGTAGCCTCACTTCTCGCAATGAGGGAACCGCCAGAAGGCCCTCGGCGCTGGATCTCAGTGTCCGGGCTGAACGATGGGGGTGGAGATGCTCCTTCAGGTATACAGGACCGAGGCCGTTTAGGGCTTTAAAGGTCAGCACCAACACTTTGAATCGTGCTCGGAAACGTACTGGGAGCCAGTGCAGATCTCTCAGAACCGGTGTTATGTGGTCCCGGCGGCCACTCCCAGTCACCAGTCTAGCTGCCGCATTCTGGATTAATTGCAGTTTCCGGGTCACCTTCAAAGGTAGCCCCACGTAGAGCGCGTTGCAGTAGTCCAAGCGTGAGATAACCAGAGCATGCACCACTCTGGCGAGACAGTCCGCGGGAAGGTAGGGTCTTAGCCTGCGTACCAGGTGGAGCTGGTAGACAGCTGCCCTGGACACAGAGTTAACCTGCGCCTCCATGGACAGCTGTGAGTCCAAAATGACTCCCAGGCTGCGCACCTGGTCCTTCAGGGGCACAGTTACCCCATTCAGGACCAATGAATCCTCCACACCTGCCCGCCTCCTGTCCCCCAAAAACAGTACTTCTGTCTTGTCAGGATTCAACCTCAATCTGTTAGCCGCCATCCAACCTCCAACCGCCTCCAGGCACTCACACAGGACCTTCACCGCCTTCACTGGTTCTGATTTAAAGGAGAGGTAGAGCTGGGTGTCATCTGCATACTGATGAACACCCAGTCCAAACCCCCTGATGATCTCTCCCAGCGGCTTCATATATGTTCATGCTGCCTGAGGCTGATGGAGCGTTAGTCTAATGGCATCTAGAAGGCTGCAACATTTCACAGCTTTGATGCACACCCTGTGGCATGCCATGTTTCTCCATCACCACAATATCCCTTCAGCCGCTAATAGGCAGACAAAGCATCAGAAACAGTCTTTGTGAGATAGTCAATCTGTTAGAAAGTGCCTTTTAAAGGTGTACTTTTTAATTTACAAACTGTGCTTGACAGATTGTGCACAGTTGCCAAACATTAAAATGATGGTGGTGATGAGTGCTATATAGAAGTGCATTGTTCTTTTAATGCGGCCTTTTCTGAAGAAGTGATACATCAACTCTTTCCTCGTGGAGTTTGACGGGTCTTTGTCTCTGAGAACCTCCTGTAGGAAAACCCTTGCACCATCTGCGCTGCAAACTCCACATCTCAGGGTTCCTAGAGGCAGAGATCAACTTCTGACCCTTCCAACTTTAGTTCCCACCCCTGTCTTCGTTTGACATGTCTGGTATTTCCTTAGGCATTTATCACAGCTGTCATCCTAGTAGCTATTCCAGATGCCTTGAAGGAAGAGGGGAAAACATACGCACACACACTGTTCTGACTTGAGGGCACACCTCCTGCAAACTTTCAGAGATTGTATCCAACTTAGGATGGGTTTTTGTTTGTTTGTTTGGCCAATCTTTGAATAGGGAAAGCTTTTCATTCTACCCTGAGGAGCTGCTTATTATGTCACATACATCACACTTTGATTTAGGCCTGCACAACCTGGGACCAACAGCGCTGGTAAGCTGGAATTTCTTAGACATGTTTTCTGAAGGGAAAAAATCAGCAATTCCTTCCTTTTCTCTCCTCCACCTGTAGAAAAAGAAAGCCACTTTGCAGAATGTTCTCTAAATATTCCCCACCATGTTTCACCACCACATACATGCACAACACCATGGCCAGACAGTCAACACAGTTGCAGCTGTTGCCAAGTGCAACAGCAGCAACAGAAACCCACAAAATGGAAGGAAGAAACTGTCCTGCTGCTGATTATTTTCAAAATAATTGAAAAATGCAGCTACCACTGGAGAAATTCAATGTGAGCTGCCTCCCACCCTACTCTGATCATGAACAGAGTGGACAATTTTGAGGTGGAATTTCACACACAGTTCTACTAAATGCAACCCCCTAGTCCTCTACACTAGCCTCCTGGTACTTGATTAAGCCCCCTTGATTTTGTAGGCAGCTGGCAAACCCCAGAGATTTATGAAACCCCAAATGCCTTGTTCTGCTGTGTTCAGGTTGGTGCGGTCACATGTCATGCAGGCATGTGTTGAAACCCCGCATCCAATTGATAAAAGGATTATGTAATCTTCCATCACAGCTCTTCACTGTAAATCCATATGCAAAATACCCAGTAGCTTACACTAGGTTCATATAAGAAAGGTGGCAGGTTTGATCCAGGCTTCCAGAGTTCTGCTTACAGAATGCTCCTGCTGGAATAGCAGGTGATTTCTCTTGTTCTGTGGGACACAGGAATGTAGGGTTATAGCATACGCATGGGAGCACTGACTGATTGCAGTGTGAGATTGGGTGGGAAGCACATTGTTTCTTCCTGCAGTCTCTTCAGATGACCTCCTCCTCCTCTTCCTCCTTCTTCCTCACCTTTTTTGCATGACAGGGACTCAAATGCAGCATTCCGCTCACTTTCTCCATTCTAAACTAGGCTGATTAGGATGTTGATTGGCCACGGGATATCATTTTTACCCACGTAGTATCACTTTGAGTAGTGATTGATTCTGATTTGGCAGCTTTGTTGATGCAGTTTCAGTGCAACAGGAGCATTGCTCAGGCATCTGAGGAATGGTGTTAGAGTACCCTGGAAGGTGTGAGTGAATCTGTCAATCCAGGTTACTCTCTGTTTCTCAGTTTCCCATTTCCACATCAGTTTCCATTTTTTATTTTTTTATTTTAATAAGGGCCTCATGAAAATTCATCAGCATTTGGCTGCAAATGTCTCATAATATACAGTGGTGCCTCGCAAGACGAAAAGAATCCGTTCCGCGAGTCTCTTCGTCTAGCGTTTTTTTCGTCTTGCGAAGCAAGCCCATTAATGGCTTAGCGGCTTAGCGCTATTAGCGGTTTAGTGGCTTTTAGCGGCTTAGCGGCTTAGCGGATAAGCGGATAAGCGGTTTAGCGGCTTAGAAAAGGGGGGGGGAGGAAAAAAAAACCCGCAGGAACTCGCAAGACATTTCGTCTTGCAAAGAAAGCCCATAGGGAAATTCATTTTGCGAAGCACCTCCAAAACGGAAAACTCTTTTGTCTAGCGAGTTTTCCATCTTGCGAGGCATTCGTCTTGTGGGGCACCACTGTACATGTTTGCAAAACAATTCTCGCCAATATATATATATTTTAAAAAATAGATTTTTATTCAATACAAGTTAAAATACAGACAGAATCACAACAAAAGAAAATACAAAAGAGAAAAACAAATACATCTATCCAAGGAAAAGGAATTAGAGAATATTTTGTCTCTTTTCATATTTACAGTTATTTATACCTCTATAAAATGCCATTCATGATAACACAGTGAAATGAAATGTAAGATATCAGAATAAAGAAAAAGGGAACAAAAAGAGAATAAAAAAGTAAAAAAAAACCAGATCATATATGAAACTTTTTCAAAATAGATAAGCACTCACAATACATAGCCATTTCCCATCCACATTTACATTCAATTGTATAATTTCGTCTTGTCCTTATCTACCTTAAAGAAATTATTTCTTTTGAAAGAAAAAAGAAAAAAAAAAAAGAAGAAGGAAAAAAACACGACTTCCACCGTTTACCTCACGCATTTTTAATAATCCGTTCTTCAGAGCCTCTGTTCTTCATATTTTCCCTTTGGGTTTCCTTAATGTCTCACTTTGTATTTTTTTTATATTACGCACAAGGTTATTCTAAACACAACCAGATTTTTGTGGTTGAGCCCTGGTTTTGTAAATAATCATTTAAACACTCCCATTGCTTCATAACCATAGTTTTGGATTTTCTCCTTATTATATCTGTCAGTTTTTCTAATTCCAGGTACTCGCAAAGTTTCCCCAACCATTCTCTTTTTGTTGGGATGCTGTCCTCTTTCCAGTAGCTAGCAATCAAAATTCTTGCCGCTGTTGTCGCGTATAGAAATAAGTTAATTTTCTCTTTGGGGATATCTTTATCTAAGATTCCTAATAAATATGCCTCTGCCCTTTATTTATGTGATGTCCTTATCAATTTTTTTTATTTCGTCATGGATCATGTCCCAAAAGATTTTAATCTTTGGGCAAGTCCACCACATGTGATATAATGTACCTTTCGTTCTGTTACATTTCCAACATTTGTCGTTCCTTTTATTTATTTTTGACAATCTGTCAGGGGTTAGGTACTGTGATGGGATAAGGGGCTACTCGTGCGTAAGCAGTTAAGCCCTCAAGGCTTTGCAATCAGTTTCTAAACTCTCCCAGTCCGCGGAGCCATGGATGCATGGCTCCCTCAATCGCTGGCAGAATCCGTCAGTGGGCGCTTCCGGAATTTACGCCAACATAAGAGTTCCTTAACGGAAACTCTCCTTCTGGATTCTCTGCGTGACAGTTTCCTGTGCGGAGTAGGCGTCCCCAGCGGAGGTCCTGAGACCTCTCCGCTGTTCTCACTGGAAGTATCTTGGAGCCATCCCTCCGACTGAGTTTCTGCAGGAACTCTCTCTCTCCCCTTGCTGGTTCCTTCATCAGCATCCGCGGGTCTCCTAGCCTCCTTGAGCCCTTCCACCACCTGACTCTCCGATGGCAGTTCCCTGATAGGTACCATCTGTGGTGCATTTTTCTGAAATTCTCCCTTAATAAATCACAAGCAGTAAAATTTATATTTTCCTCCCAAAAAGTTTTCCATCTTTCCAGATCTATCTCATATCCCAAATTGTGCTCCCATTTTAACATGTTTTCCCCTTTCGTCTCTTGTTCTAGGGTGGTTTTCATTAATAGTCTATACATTTTTGCAAGTATTTTTTGATCACTCTGTAGTATTCCCTTTTCTAATTTTGAGGTTTTATTTTCAAATCGCCCCCTTTTTATGTCTTTTTCATAAGTTGCTTTTAATTGATAATATTGTAACCAATTTATTCTAAATGTTTGTAATTGTTTGTGAGTTTTTAATTTAATATTTCCATCTGCTTCCTCTAATATTTCCCTATATGTTGGCCAAGTCTCTTTTACATTACCCTTTAATGTTGTAGTTGCTTCCACTGGCGAAACCCATTGGGGAGTTTTCTCAATAATTTTTCCTTTTGTTCTTTCCCAGACATCCAATAAAGCCTTACTTACTATGTGGTTTGTAAATTTTTTGTGTTGTTCTTTTTTATCATAGAATAAGTAGCCGTGCCATCCATATATTTTGTCCCAGCCCTCTAATGTTAGGACTTCATTATCTTTTAATAATATCCATTTTTTTATCCAGCACCAACACGCTGCCTCAAAATACTCCCTTAAATCTGGCTAATTCTCGCTAATATAATGCATGTTTTTCTATGTTATTTTCACTGATATTGTGTTTTTAGTCGCACTTCAGTTTCTCATTTTCATTTTGGTAGATGTTACTTGGCTGGAGAACTGCATTGCAATTTTGGTATAATTGCAAATTTTGAAGGATGGCTATCCAGTTCATGCATTTCTTCAGAAAGTGAAAATTAGGCAAGTTCATTCTTAAACAAAAACTGGATAGAATTTCTTCCCAATCCCTGTATCTGGTAAGCACCTGGAGACCGAAGGATGCTTGCTCAACCTACTTCCCATTGCTATTTCCCTCAAAAGGACTGGAATAAAGGGCCTCTCAAGGCCATCAAATGATGCCCATCAGCTCATCTTTTGCTGGACAGACTATGAAGGACACTGTCAGGGAACTGCCATCGGAGCCAAGAGCGGAGGTAAGGCTCCCCAGCGATGCTGGAGAAGGGCCCAGCAGAGGGAGAGAGAGAGCGCTTCCTCTGGGGAAGAAAATCAGCGTGACACCAGGAAGGAAGGGGAGCATGAGAAGGCTTCGGAGGGAGGGCTCCGAGACTCTTCCACCGAGACCAGCGGGGAGAGTGCAGGACCTCCGCTAGGCACGCCCACTCTGAACAGAAAGCTTCCGCGCAGGGAAGCCAGGTGGAGACTTGGTGTCAAGGAGCTTTTATGTTGGAAGAAGTTCAGGAAACGCCCACTGACGGATTCTGCCAGCGACTAACACAGCCACGGAGTAAGGGCTGTGCAGCCAGGGAAAGGTTAGCCGGACAACGCTGTCTGGAGCAGTTGCTATTTACGCGCAAGCAACCATAATTCCCATTACAGACACATATTGACAAGTCGATAATATTGGTAATGCCCATCAGCAGGAGACTTCCCAATAAGTCTAATGGTCTCAGGATGGTGCCTGCAGTTTGACTTATTTGTCACATATGTTGCTGAGCCTGTTGATTATTTAATAGTTGTGACTTCTAGCCAAATATATCATCTTGTGTCTTCTTTCTTGGTTGGAAGAAAGAAAACAAAAAGCCTGGAGCAACTTATGCTAGGCTGCCAATAGTCTCCCAGTTATTTCCAAGCACATGTTGGAAAGATGCATGGGCACATTACAACATGCACATATCCATCCTTGCAAAGGCATTGTGTATCCAAAATATCTTGTTGAAATCAGCCTTCTTTTTCTCATCCAAGCTCCAGCAAAACACTCTGAAATGGCTAAAAAGTAGCAAACAGAACTCTGTTTGAAAGCACTGACAAATATATGAGCAAGATTGCTTTGGCCATGGCTGTAAAAGAAGAGTTATGGATTGGGCATTATGGAAATACAATTTTGCAGTACAGTTCTGTTCCCATTTCAGCCACATTGCTGCAAATTGGCCACCATTTGCAGTGATTTTCATAAACTGCCATAGTCTCTCTGCAAGAGTGTCCATCAACAACCTAGTTATATTTAGTGTACCAGTCATTAAGGCAGCTAGGCAGCACTCGAATTTGTTGCCAAAGGGAGATCATTGTTAAAGATGTGGTTTTACGCAGGGATTTACTAAGGAAGCGAAAAATGTAAAATAAATAAATTTTGCTAGGCAAATAGGGGAGGCTGTGAGTTTATTATCCTTTTATAACAATATTTTATTTGCCACACTAACAAAGGTATTTAAAAGATCCTGACTTCTGCTCCTGTTAGGTCAAATGAAGCTGCCTTATACAAGGTCATATTATTTTTCCCATCTAGTCCCATATTGTCTTTTCTGACTGGCAACAGCTCTCCAGGTGTTTCATGCAGAAGTCTTCCCACATCACCTGTGAAATGTTCCTTTAAATTGGAGGTGCCAGGGATTGAACTTTTGAATGCAAAGCATGCCCTCTGCTACTGAGATACCTGCTTTCCCCAAAGAGCAAGTTCTACACTGAAGGAGACACTCCCCAGGGGCAGAGGAGAAAGAAAAAGGCTACAGAGTTGTAAAGATGGTTTAATATCCATAAAATGTAATGTCTGCATGTGCTATGTTTGAAAATCTTTTGCAGAAAGAAGTTTGCACGGGGCCCAGAAAGTTTCACTCTGGCAAATATGGTAGAAAAGGTTAGATGTTTCCATTTCACAGTCTTTAGGCTAATTGATGGCTCATCCCGGAAACCCAAGCTTCAGATCTTTCACGGCAGGAAGGTGAAACTTGAGACCACAGTATCTGCATCAGTGATGGAGCCAGCAGCAACAGTAGCTGTAGTGGCTAAGCTCCAAGATGATGAAAAAGCAAGTTGCTTAGGAACTTGCTCTCTGGGACCAAAGAGAGGAAAGTTCATAGAATCTTAGAATTGGAAGGGACCCAAGAGTCATCTAGTCCAACCCTCTGCATTTCAGGAATCTCAGCTAAAGCATCCATGACAGATGGCTGGCCAACCTTTGCTTAAAAACCTCCAAGGAAGGAGAGTCTGTAACCTCTCATGGGAGTCTGTTTACTGAACAGTTTTAAGGACTTAAAGAAGATGGAAGACTTCCGGGTTGGCGCCTCCAGCAATGGCGGAGTCCCTCCGATCGGGAGGAATTTGCTCTGTGGAAATCAGGGTCTGACCGCCACGGCGAAGGCGGAGACCCACTAAAATCACAGGCGGGAGAAGCCTGTGAACGTGGGATTCGGCTGGCACCCTTTGCGTCTCCCCTGCTCGTGGGGAAACTCAGTTTTGGGGATCCGGAGCGACGTGGGGTGAGTAGCGCGGTGCTTCGAATTGACTGCTTTTTCCATGGAGGGAAGCCGCATTGCTGTTGCCAGAGAGTGCTGACTTTTTCCTGTGGACAATTTGACTCTAAACGACTACCCGTGAGTAGAATGGAAAATTGGATTTACAAACGTCTTAATTTGGTACCAAAACGGGAAGGTTTCAAACAGGAAGTCCGCCTTCCCCTTTTGTAAATAGATTGAAGCAAAGAAGCTGCAAGCTAAGGTCTTGGAAAGCCTTATGTAAAGGATTAAACTTCCATCGATTAAAATCATTAAACCCCCCCTTGGAAGCAGGAGAAGAGGGGGAAATTTTGGATCGTGTAAGCCTGCAGGAGAGAGTGATAAAAATTAAATTACCACTGCTCTGAACCTGGAAACGGGCTGCCAGTAGATTGACGTTTTGGGAGAGTTCATTGACTGTGAATAAAACGTATGTTGACAGTTAGTTAAATAAGAGAAATATATTGTTTCCATTGCCCTCTTCTGCGTTTAAAAAGGAGGAAAAGTAACTGAAAATTGAAACTAACTTTACTTTTGGAACTGTGCTTGAAAGGATTGATACAAGTGGAGACTGTTTCCCTCTAGAGGGAGCTTTTGAAATTGTTACAAGAGTGGAGCTGGGGAATCTCTAGCTGCAGGATAAGAACTGTGAGAATCAAGGATTGACCTTGGACCATTTAAGAATGTCGACAGGAGAAGCCTTAGTGACTGCATTATGCAAGATAAGCTATTCGTTGGAACAGCTTCACAAGAAGACGGATGTTATGGCTACTAAAATTGATAACTTAGGACAAAAAGTGATTAATTTGGGACAAAAAGTGAGCACCAATACAGAAATTATTCAGGATTTGCTACAGGAATCTACTTTAGCAGAACAAAATGTGGAGATGGAGAAGGAGAAAGTTGTTGTTGTCGAATACAAGTGGGAGCCTCAGCCTTACAGAGGCAAATTGAGGACTATAAGTTGAGGCCTTTTATGATTGAATCTAGAAAAAGTCAGATTTTGAGGATCGGAGCCCGGCCTGGACTGGAGAAGGAAAGCTGGAAAGATCCCTCCATGCAGGGATTAACTGACTTTTGGGACATGGACTTGGGTCAGGAGGAGACTGGAGTTCTGGGGGCCTTTGGATTTGGAGGAATCTTGAAACATGTCCTGAAATACTTCATGGATTTTAGCTTTAACTATGGAAATTTGGCTGACCTGTCGAGAAGGAACAAAAGTATTGTTAGGTCGGAGTTTCCCTGAGATCTGCTCTATAGCATCAAAGAATATGAAGAAGACCTGCAGAAGGGACTTGGAAAAGAGTTAAGAGCCTCGGACATAAGATCTCCAGGTTGATGGACTGTATATTTTTATATTCTTCTTCCCCCATTGCCTTCTGTGGGCTGGCTTGGAGAAGGATTGAATCTCCACTGCTCTCCTCCTGCTTTCCTCCTGGACCACCATCAAGAAAATGCTTTTCAGTCGTACCTCAGAGCAGACAGACAGTATGTTCCATACCTTTATCTCATGTCTGTGGCTATTGCCAGTTCTTCCCGGTTTTGGTCTGGGGTTTTTTGCTTTCCATAAAGAACAGCCTAAGACAACACCACGGTCATACATTCCTTTTTGATTTCTCGCTTCGCTTACCGGCAAATTGTGCCTTGTGAATTCTCCATCTCCTTTTGGGCCTAACATTCATACTATTCATACTAACATGACAAAGGTGCTGGCTGCCAGGCAAGCCCCACTTGCGATATACCACTGGGTGAAAATGCCTTTGGAACCTGACCCCCAAACCAGTCCTGGACAATGTATCAATACACCATCCAGCCCAGGCTTCCTCAGCCTCAGCCCTCCAGATGTTTTTGGCCTACAACTCCCATGATCCCTAGCAACCAGGACCACTGGTCAGGGATGATGGGAATGGTAGTCTCAAAACATCTGGAGGGCCAAGGTTGAGGAAGCCTGATCCAGACCTACTCTGCACAAGGTCAAGGTCAGGGATTTTGTTGCAGCAACTCCAGCATGGACCTCAGTCCTGCCTTATGTTATTGGCATTGCTGAGATTGCTAGGCAAGCAACCTGGACCTCGGATAATGGCTCTTCTAGCTTGGGAGAAGGCTTTGTATGGGTGTGTAGACACTAGCATACTACATAAAGGTGACATTTATATAAACTGCTCTTCCCATTTTTGCTTCTGGCCTGGCCCATTTCTGTTATGTGGCTCTCAGAAAGGAACATGTCTGAAAAATACCCCCCACATCTAGTATATAGCATAGGTTTTGTAAAAAAAAATATTGTATGCTACATGGGGGGTACTAATGGATGCGTTTAAAAAAGGGGTTAAAAAACTATGGCCTGTGGGCCGGATCCGGCCCAATTACCCTCTGGATCCAGCCCGCGAATGGTTCTGCAATCGCCAATTGGATCGGCGCAATTGCCTCCCCCCCATTTTTTCCCGAGTGCCATTTTTTGCATTTTTTTTGCCCTCCCTCCCTCACCACAGCGGCGCCTCCTCCCTTCCTTTTCTTGGCTTCTCCCCACCCTGTGGAGGAAGGGGGCTGGGCTTTGATAGGAAGCATTACCGCCCACCTGTCGGCCTCTCCCCATGGCCGCGCTGTGGGCTGGAGCTTTGTGCACCTGCTGGCCCCACGCTTGGCGCCCAGGAAAGCTGGCCCAAAAAGGAGAGGCGCCATCACCGCCACTAGCTCCCAACCACAGCAGAGCAGTGGCGGTGGTAGACAGGGTGAGGGGAGGGGCTGGGAGAGAGGGAGAGAGAGAAGCCCCCTCTGCTGCGTGCGCTCCTGTGTGCACAGTCTGGCCCACCACTAAGTCTGGGGGACGGTGAACCAGCCCCCTCCAAGAAAAGTTTGCTGACCCCTGGTTTAAAGTGTTACATCGGTCTCCCATCCAAGTACTAACCAGGCCTGACCCTGCTTGGCTTCCGAGATCAGACGAGATCGGGCGTGTTCAGGGTTCGGCTGTCAGGAAAGCATTGTTTAATGTCTGGACAAGATATAAAGACCTACTTGAAAATAAAACCCCAAAGTGGTTGTCACCGATGGAAGCGAAGGCTCAGAAAAAACTCAATATGGAGGCCAAATGGCCGAAATATTGGGAAATTTTGGAACAAGAGGGAGATAAATTGAAATTGCAGAGCTTTGAAAAACTAAAAGACAAAGTGCGAGATTGGCTTCATTATTACCAAATAATGGAGGCATACAATTTGGACAAGAAAATTGGCTTCCAGGTGGAAAAATCAAAATTGGAAACAGAACTCTTAGATCGCAAAACTAAGATTCTGTCAAGAATGTATAGTTTGCTGTTGAAATGGCACACTCAGGATGAAATGGTGAAATCTGCTATGATTAAATGGGCACAAGATGTGGGTCACAACATAATGCTGGCTGACTGGGAACAGTTATGGACCACAGGTATGAAGTTCACGGCATGTAATGCCTTAAGAGAGAATATTATGAAAATGATATACAGGTGGTACATGACACCAGTCAAGCTTGCAAAAATATATCATTTGCCTGATAATAAATGTTGGAAATGTAAAGAGACTGAAGGTACATTCTTTCACCTTTGGTGGACGTGCCCAAGGATTAAGGCTTTCTGGGAGATGATTTATAATGAAATGAAAAAGGTATTTAACTATACCTTTCTGAAGAAACCAGAGGCCTTTCTCCTGGGCTTGGTCGGCCAATTGGTGTCAAAGAAGGATATAACTTTTTTTATGTATGCTACAACAGCAGCAAGAATACTCATCGCAAAGTATTGGAAGACACAAGATTTACCCACCCGGGAAGAATGGCAGATGAAGGTGATGGAGTACATGGAACTGGCGGAAATGACTGCCAGAATCCGAGACCTGGGAGAAGAGTCGGTAGAAGAAGATTAGAAGAAATTTAAAGACTATCTACAGAAACATTGTAAAATTAAGGAATGTTAGAAGGATGCTGGAATGAAGTTATGTGGCTTTAGCAGTAATGTTACAAAGGGGTATGTAAAAATGGATTGTTAATAGGTGAGAATGTAAAGTTATAATATATTAGATAAATTATTAAGATAAAAGTAAAAATGGAAAGGATTTGCTGAAATAACTAATTGAACTAGAATACAAAAAAGGGAGGTTGAGGAGGTCAGGGAAACAAGTAAATGAAAGACAAGATATGGAAAGGTTGATTTCTTTTTAATTGTTTTTACTTTTCTGTATTTTGTATTTTTTTCTTTTTTTCTTTTTTTCCTTATTCTTGTAACTTTTTTGAAACTTTAATAAATATTATTATTTTTTTTAAAAAAGTGTTACATTGGGCAGGGGGAGTCAGGACTCTGAAACACTTTGCATCATGGCCAAACTATAGGTAAAAGGTAAAGGGACCCCTGACCATTAGGTCCAGTCGCGGACGACTCTGGGGTTGCAGCACTCATTTCACTTTATTGGCTGAGGGAACCAGCGTACAGCTTCCGGGTCATGTGGCCAGCATGACTAAGCCACTTCTGGAGAACTAGAGCAGCGCACGGAAATGCCATTTACCTTCCCGCCAGAGTGGTACCTATTTATCTACTTGTATTTTGACATGCTTTTGAACTGCTAGGTTGGCAGGAGCAGGGACCGAGCAACGGGGAGCTCACCCCATCGCAGGTATTCGAACCGCTGACCTTCTGATTAGCAAGCCCTAGGCTCTGTGGTTTAACCCACAGCACCACCAAACTATACATGCCATTAAATCAATAATTGGCCCTTGTGCATAAGCTTTTCATTTCATATATTTCCAGTATGAGGCCCCTGATCTGGTAACAGTCCCTGCATGGTGGTGGTATTTATTTATTCTTTTAACTTTTCCTCTGCTGTGGTTCAAATATGAATTTGTCCCTTCATACCTGCAATTTGCACAGGAGGGAAAGCTCCTATTGAGATGGGGGGGGAGGTTTCCCGCCATACAAAATGAAAGTTTTTCCTCCCTCGGTGCTTATTGGGAGTGCAGGAGGGGGCAAAAGCCCCACCCCTATCTCCCTGATGATTTGGATCCGAGTTGGGGAGGGCACACTGACAATACCTTATGAAGTAAAAGCTTAGTTCTCGGAGATCAACTTTGCTCTGTCTGTACTGGAAATGTTGCTACTATTCTGTTCCAAGGAACTCAGATGCCAGCACCCAGAGATCTTGGTCCTATAAAATGAACGGGCTTAAAAGTAATTTGTGTTTTTTAGGAGGTGAAGCATCTAAAAGTCATGGTGCTCAGACAACAAACACCTACAATTCTAGTTTATTGTTTTTCTTGGAAATGCCAAACTCGCGCATGTTTTTAAGACATCACCGAAGCCATATATTTCAGTTCTCTCCTAGGCTTAAACATTTGCCTGTTCCAACTTGTGGTTGATTCTGAGCTGCAAACAGCCTGACAGTGTGGTGCAGCTGTCAAAATAAAAAGTAATTTAAAGTGCTGCAGAGACATAAAACCTAAGCATAAAAAAGCAGTCCCAAACAATTCAAAGACATGGCAGGCAGAATTAAGCAGAATCCAATTGCAGTGATTCGGATCGAAATGTCCAGTTTATTAAATACTGCTATACTATATAGCAGCAGCTAAAATTTAGCCAACGAATTTGGAAATATTTGATTCAGCTGAGTCAAATATTCCCTAATTATGATATTCGAAGGCAGCACACGTGTGGCATTGTCTTTCTCTTGCGGTTGCTTCTTCACTTTCTTTGACATCACCCTCATTTACCCACACTTCCACTTAACGATTTGTTTGGGTTGCCAACCCCGTCAGATTAAAGAACTGCATGAGCAAATGCAGTTGGCATCACTGAGAACAAAGGAAGAAAATGCACATGGAAGAACATTGTTGATAGATAGTGAATCTTCTTAGCAGGTGTCACCCTCCACACACAAAAAACACACGCACAAATGTCACCAAATGCTCCCTGACAAACATATTCAAACAAAAACTTGTGCATTTTTATTTTTCGTTTTGATACAGGGGGTGAAATTTTCACAGAAAATGCTACAGTCCTAAACATAGTCACTAGGGAATAAACCCCACTGGGTGCCTACTCCTGAGTAAACATGCATCAGATTGCACTGTGTATTTATTCATCTTTATTTTATTTTATGGTCTTCAACTCTAGGGCTTCTTCAGTGCAATTCTGGGGATTCAGAATTCAGGAATCATGTAACAAGAATGATGAGGTTTGCTTATGACATGACATTACTGAGGGCAAACAAAGCACTTGCATGGAGCTTTGAGGCTAGAAGGGGAGAGAATCGATTCAAAAAAGATCTCACCCAATAGGTGTGGCTACCAGAAAGGGGTAGTTGCACCATTCACATACCCCCACCTCGCTATTAGAAAGTCTGTGTTGCCAGAAAGCTCCATAACTTAGCATAAAACTCCACACAGTTAGTTCTTCCTACTCCTGATTTCTTTGTAATTAAACATAACAAAAATTGTGGCTACTCCGGGTCTTGTCTGATGATGCTGGTGCACATTGACAAACTGGAGAATGCCCCAAAAGCAAGTTAAATCAAAGATGTCACTTCACTGGGATAACAATAACTGCTGCTACTCTTCCTTATGAAGTGACTGTAGACCAGAGAATGGGAAGATGGGTCCTTCCAGGTGTGATTGTACTCCAACTCCCATCAGCCCCAGCCAACATGGCCAATGGTTAGGGATGGTGGGAAGGGGAGTCCAGCAGGACCTGTAGGATCGCAGGTTCATCATCCATGCTACAGACCAGAAGAAGAAGAAGAAGAAGAAGAGAAGGAGAGTTTGGATTTGATATCCTGCTTTATCACTACCCTAAGGATTCTCAAAGCAGCTAACAATCTCCTTTTCCCTTCCTCCCCCACAACAAACACTCTGTGAGGTGAGTGAGGCTGAGAGACTTCAGAGAAGTGTGACTAGCCCAAGGTTACCCAGCAGCTGCATGTGGAGGAGCGGGGAAGCGAACCCGGTTCACCAGATTATGAGTCCACCGCTCTTAACCACCACACCACACTGGCTCCAGAGGTGTAGCATGGGTTGCCATTGCCCGGGGCTGCTTAGAGTGATGGGAGGAATGGAAATGGATAGAGCACACATGCACATTCAGCTACCTAACAGCATCCACAGAGATCACAGTTGCAGAGCTAAGAAAAGAAGAGTCATTCCAATGTCTGGAGAGGTCACTTCCTGGTTTACATTGAGAAGTTTTTTTTTTTTCAATGGAGCCCAGTGATGGAAGCATGCAGCTGCACTGTGGCAGCACTTCTTGTTGGAATTTTGCGCTCCTAAGAATTTCGCACCTGGGGCAATTATCCCCCCCAACACACTATGTCACTGTTGTAGACCATTGTCTTGGGTGGTGGTTGTTATCCTCCATTGCCTTTGGTTTGGTGGCATTTTCTCTCCCTGCCCCCCATCTCCTCTTCCCAGCACTAGACACATCGTTTCTGGAACTGTAAATGTCTCATGAAGAAATGTATTGAATCCCAGACTGAAATGCGACTGGTGAGTGTAGCACACATGAAAAATTGAATATGGCTGTATGAAAAATGAGAGAACAAATGAAATGAAGCAGAATGCTCCTTACAAAACAGACATAAAGAACTTAGGATTTGCCAGCTATTGGGACACAGCAAACCCAGGAGGCATGTATGTATGTATGTATGTATGTATGTATGTATGTATGTATGTTTGTATGTATGTATGTATTTTACTTATGGGCACTGCCAAGGTAATTACCAAGACAGCTCGGAGATGTCTCTTGGCAAATGCCAATATTAGTAGCTACCAGACTAATTAAGCTGGGAAATGGCCAGAGCTCCCAAGTTAAACTGTCTATTATAACAAGTGTTATTAGGATTTAACAGTGGCAAAGCAATCAGAGATTATTGCAGTGGTGTCACAGAGGGGGCTCTCTTTCAGATTTCATTCATGGAGAGATTTACTGCAAGGTTCAAAACCATACCGTTGGATATATTCCAGGTCCTGATGCAGTAAGTACTGTAGTGTGTTTTAATAACCTTTCATATATATATATATGCACAATCCACAGGGGAAGCAGAGGAGGGAAGGGCTCATTGTGAACCATCCTGCGATCTTTGGGTGGAGAGTGGTATGCGAATTAAATAAACAGACAAAACAAAATAAAATTATGCAAGCGGAAATATTTGCACTGGCAGGACTCTGTCGTTGAGCACTGCCCATGGCTCTCAGCCTGCTGTTCTTGTGTATTGCTGTTATGTTTTAATTGTTTTAACCATTTTGCTGTTCATTGCTTTACCCATTACCTGCCCTAGGATCATGCAAAGTCTTCAGCTGCACCCCCCCCCAAATTCCAGGAAGATCACAAACCCTTAAGCTACCGTGGCTTCTTACTATGTCATGCAGAGTCCTCAATTCTGCAAGCAGGAAAGGGTGGGGTTAAGGGGAGGAGGAGGTGGCCTGGACCCTCATGGAACCCATGGGGAGGGGGGAGGACAGGGTGCTGACCATGGAGACTATTTCACTGGTGCAGAAGTGCCGCCTTGGAATGCTTCCTCTGACCACCAAGGCAGGCTGATGGAAGCCTCATGGTTTCACTCTTCTTCTTCTTCTTCTTCTTCTTCTTCTTCTTCTTCTTCGATCACTTGTAGCCGAGTAAGATTGTCTTCCATAAACACGGTTTTAATAGTGAGTCCGTAAGTGACTGTGGAGGCCAATTCAGGATCGACATGTCCCACATATAGCAAAGACATTTGCCGGTACGGTATTGCTACATACAGTGGTACCTCGGGTTAAGTACTTAATTCATTCCAGAGGTCCGTTCTTAACCTGAAACTGTTCTTAACCTGAAGCACCACTTTAGCTAATGGGGCCTCCCACTGCTGCAGCGCCGCCAGAGCACGATTTCTGTTCTCACCCTGAAGCAAAGTTCTTAACCTGAGGTACTATTTCTGAGTTAGCGGAGTCTGTAACCTGAAGCGTATGTAACCCGAGGTACCACTGTACTACTGTTGGTAACAGGCTTTGGGGCAGCTCAGCCAGCCCCACCCTTTCCCCATATTCCACCGGCAGTGCACATATATAGGGGAATCAGAGAGGGGCACACTGATGTAGGCTAGAATGTCCCAATTTTCATCTGAGGAATGTTAGCAGGTATGGGTCATGAAATGCTGAAAGGTGGGGCAGAAATTGCAATAATAAATCATCTACACCTTTCAGCTTGTCATGGTTGGGTGGGGGTTATTTTTCAGGTTGTACGCTCTGCATTTTTGCAAAGGCCTTCTTTTTTAGATAACAGTCACAGCGTGTGATTGTAAATGACAGCGGTCCAATCAGAATATACATTTTCTAGTGCTGTGCACAGAGCCTGGTACTTTGTCCCCAGTAAAACAACTCTCTTTTGATGGTTAGTTATAAAAAGATAAAATAGTCCATATTGTTTTCAGATCTCTATTGTGAAGACAGTTCCAGCAACATTAAAAGCTGATTAGCATGAGGAATCTTGCAAGCAAAAGAAACTACAGGGCATTAAATACACTTTTTTTTTGTATTCTTGAAGGATTAATTCATCAAGTACCACCCAGATGAGCTGTTTGGCACAAACAAATGCACACAGAATGAGTTTAATTCCGGGTGTTTTTTTAAGTTGCCAATTTCCTTTTTGCTTTGTCTCCCCCTTTGTTGGCTATATGTCGAAAAGCAAAGCCTGCTTTTTAGACTTTATTGAAAGCATTCATGTGTAAGCCTCAGCTGAACAAAGATAGGGTTGTAAAACAAAGCACATTGTTCCTGCAAGGCAAGATAATATTTGGAGTCTTATAGAGATATCTTAGAAGAAACAAGAGGAAATGGTATTCTTTACTTTAGGGATAGTTGCTTGAAAAAGAGGGAGGTTGTGCAAAAGGCAAGAAGGAATCTACAGGAAAGGCCTGAGTATGCAGCATAATTTTGTAATTAGCAAAAGCAAGATATGGCCTTGCTTGTTCTGTGCACAGAAGCTAGAAAACGTAGCAGGAGCCAAATGCACATAACCACAGTGTCACTGAAAAACATAAAATGAGACTAAACAAATAATGCAAGTTTGGCGGCAAAACCTGGCACGCCGAGAATTGTGTGGACCTTGCCACAATAGACAAGTGGCTTCAATGTGACACTGTTGCCAGTAACCTGGCAGATCTCTCTACTCAACAGTGTGGACTTCACCGCAACAGACATGTGAAGCCGATGTGACAGTAACCAGCAAAATACAGTGGTACCTCAGTTTACGAACTTAATCTGTTCTGGAGGTCCATTCTTAAACCAAGACACTCTTTCCCTAATGAGGCCTCCCGCTGCCGGTGCCCTTCCACCGTTCGGATTCCGTTCTTAGACCGAGGTAAAGTTTGCAAACCGGGACACGACTTCTGGTTTTGTGGAGTTCGGAAACCGAATAGTTCGTAAACAGGGCTGTTCTTAAACCGAGGTACCACTGTAGGTTTGAGCCAGTGAGTCCAGATCCATTCTCCAGGGGGATTTATTTATGTATATATTTGGATTACTTATATACTGCACTTTGCAAAAGCCACAGGATTGCTTATAACAAAATCAAATCAAAGAAAAAGAATCCCTGAAATAGAACAATCCTTAAAACTAACAATATAACAAACCATTAAATAGCAATCATTAAGTAGCAATAGCATAGCTGTGTGTATCTTTTATCCAGTGTTACGTTTTTAAAAAAGCAAAAGCATGAGGGATTCGGGGGGGGGGGGGCGGTGCTGAATTTTGTCATGGTTTAGAGACCAGATGAATCAAGATGGCAGAATGAAATGTCCTTT
The DNA here is from genome assembly GCF_951804945.1 of Podarcis cretensis. Lineage (NCBI taxonomy): Eukaryota > Metazoa > Chordata > Lepidosauria > Squamata > Lacertidae > Podarcis > Podarcis cretensis. The sequence continues at coordinate 87,333,781 of NC_137175.1, forward strand.
GGGCATATCTTTGCTCCTTTTGGCATAGCTTTGACTGCCTCTTGAGATACCATCACCAAACTCAGCATGAAGGTTCCCAGGTGGGGCAGGTGGTCTTTGTCAACATTTGGTCACCAGGAATTATTTTGCTTCCAGATGGTGTTCAGTGACTTTGGCAGGACTTCACTCATTTTTGGGGATAGGTCCAGATGGCTCTTGGGATATCGTTGCCAAAATCAGCACAGTGGTTTTTGAGATGTGGGAGGCAGTCTTTGTCAATTTTTGGACACCAGGTGCTATTCTAAATTAAGACAACAGTTCAAAACATGATTTTGACAAGCCTTTGCACAATTTTGGGCATGATGGGTCAAAAGGAGATGTAAACAAACTCTTCAGAGTTTAGGTTCATGTGGCTTTCCATAGAGCAGTCAGAAAGCACAGGCAGTAAAACTTGGCTTAGTTACAGTGCTGAAATTTCACAAATTATAGGAACACCAGAAAGGCTTGTTAGAGCCATGTGGTCTGAACTGCAGTAGGCAGCAAAAAATGCCCTCACAGGTTGAGCTCCTTGGGTAGACAGAAGAGGAGCAATAGGCTTGATTACCTTCCTCCCCAGGTGAGGGAAAGTAACCTAGCTGAGTTTGGCAGGGCAGCTTGCTCTATGGCATTAACCCCTTCATGCATTAATTAGACTTAAGCAAGGATGCAGGTAGCGCTGTGGGTTAAATCATAGAGCCTAGGGCAGTCGGAAGTTCGAATCCCCGCAAAGGGGTGAGCTCCCATTGCTCGGTTCCTGTCCACTTAGCAGCTCGAAAGCACATCAAAGTGCAAGTAGATAAATAGGTACCGCTCTGGCGGGAAGGTAAACAGCGTTTCCGTGCGCTGCTCTGGTTCGCCAAAAGTGGCTTAGTCATGCTAGCCACATGACCCAGAAGCTGCACGCCGGCTCCCTCGGCCAGTAAAGCGAGATGAGCGCCACAACCCCAGAGTCATCCACGACTGGACCTAATGGTCAGGGGTCCCTTTACCTTTAAGTTGGTTATATGAGGCTGCTTACTCCACAAAGATATGTATGGAGCCTCTTTTCCCATAGAAAATTTCACACACCCCATTAGAACAATGTTAACCTTACTTGAGATTCCTCTGATGTTTTGTCTGGGCCTGAAATACAATACAGAAAAACAAAGCAGCGATCCTAAGGAAAAGTTATTCCCATTCAGACCTTTTGCCCTCCCTCATCACACCAACAGACTGAATCTATTTAGAAAAGAGACTTGTAAAGAGAGAACAATCTATAATATCCCCTTTTCCTCCAAACATTAATTTGCTAGCATCAATATAAAAGGAAAGCTTTTGACAAGGCCTGGTTTAAGGGCTGTGACTGGAAAGTAATTGTGATTCATTATCTTGCAAAGGAAGTGATTTGTAAGAGGGCACAGAGGGCAAAGCGATGACTCCTGCAGGCAACTCACCCATGTGTGGGAGCAAATATCCCAAAGCTGGAAGATTCTGTTCTACTACAGGATCAGCTTTGGAAAGCTGTCAGGAGATGTAAACATTTCCCAGCAAGACATTTTTTTGCACCTGGGAATACAGGTATATTAAGGTATTTTGGCAATTGTTCCATTAAAAAAGTCTTCAAGAACAGTTTGGCAACTTCTATTTTGAAAGAGGTTTTTTTTTGTGAAAGGGAGAATGGGGAAAATGTCAAAGTGAGCTTTTGTTACTTTAGCATAGATGTTGGAATGGGTGTCGAGAAGGTATTTTACTGCCTAAAAAGAATACTAATTGAGTGCTTTTGTGGTCTGTGGATGCAGCAATCCGGGTTTTCTGAAATAAATCTGACTGGCTGGTTTTCTTTTATGAGTCTGTATTGCCACTGCTTCTGCCAGAAAGCTGTTGCTCATGTATTCCTGGTCAGTTTGACCCAGACCTTGACATCTATTCTAGCTTCACTGAAAAATCAGAAGCAACAAAAATAGGCAAGGTATGAACAGCACACTTCTCTTGCAGCACATGAATTCAGTGGGACTTAGGTTTGAGTAGACAAGGTTAGGATCGCAGCCTCTTCCTTAGTTTTTCATGTTTACCGTGCCTCTTATCTTGCTGTATTCCTAGGTTGTGTGAACAGCCTCATTCACTCTTTTCTACACCACCCCGGGCCCTTCCAATAAAAGGTATTCTAAATGGCAGACAGTCGAGATTTTTTCAACAAAACATACAGCCTTTTATCATTTAATGAAATAAATAACAACAACAAAGGATGAGATGATAATCATGGATATGATTAAGGTCAGGGCTTTTTTCCAGTCAGAACTCACCGGAACTCAGTTCCGGCAACTCTCAGGTGGGCATCATTGCCATTATAAGATAACGAGGGAGGTGTTCTATCAGGGGCCGGGCAGAGGAGGAATGGTGGAAATGGCTTCCCCATCCTGAGCCTTCCAGGGAGGAGGAAAAGGAAGACAGTATAGATTTACAACAGGGGTTTGTGGGAGGTCGCAGGTCAGAGGCAGCTGAGGGGAAAAACTGGAAAATCATGGGAGAGCCACAAGAACAGAATGACACATCACGAGAACAGTGGTGGAAGAAGAGGGTGCTGGAGGTGCGGTTCACCCCGGGTGTCATCACTGAGGGGGGTGACAAAATGACAAAGATATGAGTTTTTTTAAAAAAATCAAGTTGGGCTCACAAAACTTTTTAGTTCAGTCAACAAACGTAACGAAATGTGGCTGGCACTGGGTACCACACCACGGGGGCTGGAACTTACCACAGAGCCTGCAGCGTGCCTGAGCCACATGTCACTCTGGGCGTGACGTGGTGGCTTGGGCACCTGAAGGCTCCACGCTGCCTGAAACGGCAGCGTGGGACTTGCGTCTGCCCACCGCCTCTCCCTCAGCTGCCCTACAGCTGAGAGGGAGGCAATGGAGAGACTCCACACAGCACACCCTGCCCCCATGGGCAGCTCGCCACACCAGACGCCAGAGCAGCTAGTTACGCTGCTACACTAGAAAGAATTCCAGACCCTCCATCTCCCAGAACCCGGTGAGCCTTAAAAGTAGGAGAGCAAAGAGCTCAAAGACAGAGGGCACTTAGCGGCACCCATAGAAGTGATGAATGAGGAAGTGTGAGAGGTGTGGAGATTCACTTGGGACAACACCATTATCCAAGAGGCTGGGTTCTATAGCCTTTCTCTGTTATGATTGAAATGAAAAAGGATGGTAGGAAATTTCCCCTTGTCTTTATACTTTCCTGGGCAACCAGCTGGGAGCCGCTGACAGCATCCTGACATGCTCATGGTGAGTTCCAGCACCTCTTTTTCTAGAAAAAATAGTACTGATTATTATGATACAATATGATGGTGCATGTTTAATAATATGTGGTATTGTGTGTGACTGGATCCCTGAATGACTTAAGGAACGTTTTGTAATCAGGGAATGTGTGTGTGTGTGTGTGTGTGTGAGAGAGAGAGAGAGAGAGAGAGAGAGAGAGAGAAATAGGTTGAGAATGAAAATGAACCATGCTTCCTCTCTGTTATTTGGCTTCATAAAGCTTTTACTTCAGCACATCTCTTAGAATGGACCTCTGTTCCCCGTGTTCCACTTGGCATGACTTAACACAACATGGCAGTTTGCCTTTTATGGCTGCAGGCAGAACACTCTTGCTCATGTCTCCTTCCATTCCAATAGCAATGTTGCAGAGGTGCGAGGAGCTTGGTAGGCAGCAATTTGTCACTGGATTCAACGTACTGGGCAAAAAAGCATCCCTCCCTGTTTATCTAGGTTAAGTTGTGCCACCACCTCCAGTCCGAGGAGCTGATAAAAGTCAAGCCACCAGGATCTTCATTGTGGGTTTACTATGAAGAACTGTCCCGCTTTGCTGCCACCACTGCCCACCTCACCAATGAAGCTTTTCAAGCTCAGTGGCAGAGGGCGAGGAGAAGGCAAGCTCCAAGGAGAGTGGGTGAGGGGTGTGTGTGTGGAAGAATTGGTGTCATCTAGTGGGAGGGGGAAAAGGGACGCAGCTGGCGCTGTGGGTTAAACCACAGAGCCTAGGGCTTGCTGATCAGAAGGTCAGCGGTTTGAATCCCCGTGACGGGGTGAGCTCCCGTTGCTCGGTCCCTGCTCCTGCCAACCTAGCAGTTCGAAAGCACGTCAAAGTGCAAGTAGATAAATAGGTACCACTCTGGTGGGAAGGTAAACGGCGTTTCTGTGCACTGCTCTGGTTCGCCAGAAGCGGCTTAGTCATGCTGGCCACATGACCCGGAAGCTGTACGCCGGCTCCCTTAGCCAGTAAAGCGAGATGAACGCCGCAACCCCAGCGTCAGTCACGACTAGACCTAATGGTCAGGGGTCCCTTTACCTTTTAGTGGGAGGGGAAAGATAGATGAGGTTAAGGGGGCACGGGAGGCTTTAGTGAAGGGGGAGGGAGTAGGGGTCTGTGGGGCTGACCCTCCTTTGTACCTCTGACACTGGGTGCATAAGAAAAGCAAGGGAAGAGTTGCAATAGGAGCAGTTTGGGGCAGGCTTTGCAACCCTTCCTGTGCTCCAGTGAGAGCCAGTGTGGTGTAGTAGTTAAGAGCGGTAGATTTGTAATCTGGGGAACCGGGTTCGCGTCTCCACTCCTCCACCTGCAGCTGTTGGGTGACCCTGGGCCAGCCACACTTCTCTGAAGTCTCTCAGCCCCACTCACCTCACAGAGTGTTTGTTGTGGGGGAGGAGGGGAAAGGAGAATGTTAGCCGCTTTGAGACTCCTTCGGGTAGTGATAAAGCGGGATATCAAATCCAAACTCTTCTCCCTCTTTCCATTTCTGACGCCAAGTAGCCCATCAGATTGATCTAAAAGTGAAAGCAAGAGGGCAATGTAGATGACCAGAGTTGTGAAAAATTGTCCAAGGCGTTTTTATATACTACTAGAAATATTCCTGAAAACCTATGAGTAGTTTCGGTTCACCTTTAATCAGAACTAGGGGATGCCTGTTATTTTCTATAGAGCAGAAGCAGAAGAAATAAGGGGCATTTATTACACAGGGCTATGGTATCCCTTCCTAATAATGGAGATCCAACACCCTTTTGGCTATATTGTATTGTTATAGAACAAATGTGAAAAGAGAATTGGGCTCTAAATTCTAGCATGAATGCCTTGACCTGGTCTCCTAGACATTTTAAAGACTAAATGCGTTTTTCTTTAAAAGCAGAGTCGGTGTCCAAATGATCTTACAGAATGTGTTGAACTGTACCAATTCCCCCACTACACTTAAGTTAAATAGGACTGCAGTGAGGTCAGGAGCCAGCTACAATTTTCTTCAATTTTTTTATGAGTTAGCTTGAGTTAAAGGACAGACTAGCGACCTCACCATTGAAATGTTCTGTTTTTGTTGGTTTGCGGCACAGTTTTAATGGGACTTAAACTATGAGTTTCAACACCCTGCACCGTAAACAGCTATCTAACAGATGCAATTTCCTGTGTGCAATCAATGTAAAGTTCTTAATCCTCTCCTATTTAGCTAGTAAAATATATAGTTTTAGCTCTAAGATTCTTTATGGGATGGCATCATGAATGGTTCTCTCCCAGTAATTCCATTGGCTTTGATGTCCTCATTAATTTGTGGCTGGAGCTGCGGATGACACGGGCACGCACCTACTACAACTGCTAGCAAAAAGCCTTAATGCATCTGTAGTAGCAATGGAATGGAATTCAACTTGTCAGTTCCATCCAGTCAATGTGTTGCTTAAACATGTTTATATAAGTTGGGGAAAACATGGCATGATTTTCTACTCTAGGCTTAGTGCAACCAAGACAATCCTTAGCCAATGCCAAAAATCAGTTTTATGCACTGTGAAAAATTATGAAAAGCAAGTCATAGCATTTAATTTGGCAGAATTCCTGGTCTTTCTTATTATGAAAATGAAATCCTGTATTAGTAAGGCTGGATCCAAAATTTATTTCATTTCATTTTATTTATTTTATTTTATTATCAGAACAAGTCATTTCCTCCCAGCTGCCAGATGTAGGAATCCAGATGAATTATGTTGTGTGAAGAGGATCAACATACCATAGACTTAACTGGGTGCAACAGTATCAGGCATCTAGACATTCCTTCCTTCCCCAGAGATGGAATTCATTTCATGCTGAGCCCAGATAACGTGGTTTCACACTTCTCCCTGGTGACAAAACCCACAACCAATCTGTCAAGCCATGTAAGTGTATGCACGTGTGATAATGGAAAGGTAGGTTGCGTGGTTAATGTGCCAAAAACCTCCGGTCATTGTGCACATTCGCCAGGCCTTGATCGCTTAAACTCCCTACTTCTAGTACCTCCCAGCTCATCCCTTCTGCAGACTGCTCTTCAGTGACCCACCACCAGGATCTGGGATCTAAGTTGTCATCTTTTGTGCCCTCCCTGGGGGGCGGTTCCCACCCCTCTTCTTCATCCAGCCCATCCCGAACATGTATAATGACCAGGAAATGTGTGTCCTTCCCTCTTCATGAACAGATTATGTACGCATTCTCCATGAGGCCTGCATCTAGTAAGTCATGACCCAGCTTTGTAATCAGCCTCAAAGCCCTCTCATGAGTTCACTACTAAGAAGGTTTAGACTGGCAGGCACTAGAGGCAGGAACTTTTCAATGGTGGCCCATGCTTAGGGAATTCCATCCCTATTCAAAAGGTTTAAAGGTAAAGGTAAAGGGACCCTTGACCTTTAGGTCCAGTCGTGGCCGATTCTGGGGTTGTGGCGCTCATCTCGCTTTATTGGCCGAGGGAGCCAGGGTACAGCCGGGGTCATGTGGCCAGCATGACTAAGCCGCTTCTGGCGAACCAGAGCAGTGCACGGAAACACCGTTTACCTTCCTGCCGGAGCAGTACCTATTTATCTACTTGCACTTTGATGTACTTTTGAACTGCTAGGTTGCAGGAGCAGGGACCAAGCAACGGGAGCTCACCCGTCACGGGGATTCGAACCGCTGACCTTCTGATCGGCAAGTCCTAGGCTCAGTGGTTTAACCCACGTCACCACCCGCGTCCCATTCAAAAGGTTTAGAGAACACTAATATACACATGGCCCCTGTGCTGATGGTTTTTAAATGGGCTTTCAAGATGCCCCCTTCAACTGCTCTTAATTGATTTTTATGCTGGGGTGTTACTCCTGCATGTGCGTTTTTAAGATCATTTCCATAGAGATAGATAGATAGATAGATAGATAGATAGATAGATAGATAGTTTGATCCTGACAATATTGTTTTATCTGCTGCTGCTATAACCCTTTGAGATATTGTCCTTTTAGATGTATTAGCATGCTTTGGGTTACTTATGGCTTGCTATTTGAATGGATTAAATATTATACATCACCTCAGAGGGGTAACCCTGTAGAGCTGACCAAAAGGATAAAAAATAATTAGCAGCAGCACCCCCTAAGCAAACAGAACTAATGCCAGTCTCAGAGGCCTCTGGTATAGGACTATTGTTCAACAGGGCATCTGAGTCAGAGCAGATTCAAGCAGTTTGATCCATAAAGTGCTTTGCAAATAATTCACAGTCGGCTACTGATAATTCCGAGACCCAAACCAGTTCAGTAAAGGAAAATGGAATGAAGACAAGCTTTGGAACAGATAGAATCTCAACATGATGTCTATCACTGCTTGACAGAGAAACAGCATCAAACTCCTAGAAGGCAATGACATTTTATATGGCTGACATGGAAATGTCTTCATTAGAAAGGAATTTTCAACCATGGAAACAGAAGCAGAGAATTCTAGAGTTGGAAAGGACCCTGAAGATCATTAGTCCAAACACCTGCAATGCAGGAATCTCAACTAAAGCACCCCCAACAAAGGACCATCCAACCTCTGCTTAAAAACCTCCAAGGAAGGAGAGTCCACCACTTTCCAAAGGAGGTCTTCCTGTTAGCAAGTTCTTCCAGATGTTTAGTCAGTATCTGGGGCACCCCACTGGGGCACCCCACTGGGGCACCCCTTTTCCCCATGATGAGGAGGACCCATTAGTGAGCACTCTTTAGGTTTGATCAGTCAACCAGCTACAAACCCACCTAACAGTTACTGTATTTTTTACTCCATAAGACACACTTTTTCCCTCCTGGAGTGAATGTGTGGTCCCTGGAGCCGAATTGCCCAGGGGCGAAAAGCAGATTGTGCTTTTTATTTTTAGAAAGAGGGAAGGGGGTGTTGAAACAAAGCCGCTTAGCAGCTGATCAGCAAGCGATTAGGAGGAGAGATAAGGGACTCTAGCGATAAAGGAGGCTGCCACAGCATGAACCACAAAAATCAAACACCCACTGTTTCATTCAGAATTTTTTTTTCTTGTTTTCCTCCTCTAAAAACTAGGTGTGTCATATGGTCAGGTGTGTCTTATGGAGTGAAAAATACAGTACCTCGTCCAGCACACATTTTACCAGCTTCTCCGCAAGAGTATCATAGGTGACTGTCAAAAGCCTTACCGAAATCAAGATCCACTAGGTCCACAGCAGACAGAGAAATTGTAAGTTGGTGGTTTTTTGTCGCCCCCCCCCCCTAATTCAGGACTCTGCAGTGCTTCCAGAATATTGTCTGAATTATAGGTGGAATGTCAGGAGCTGGTGTAAGGCAGTAGTCAAGAATGTGTAAGAATATATAAGACGGGGATTTCCTGCCTCATTTCACCTTAGACATGAACATATTTGAAGGCTCTGTATGTCAGCCCTTCCTTTCCCCAGCACACTGTGTGTACACACACACACACACACACATCACAAGGATGTTATTATGCTGTAGCGTAACAACAGAACAGCAGTGTTGGAGAGTGAAGAGGGGGGTGGCAGAGATGGGCTCAGATCGGCAGGCAAACAGGCAGGAGTGTGAGTATGATATAGACAAAACCACTTCCACCCTTCGGAGGAGGTGGAGTGCAGGCTTCACGGCCCCACCATGCACGCAGCGGCTGGAATCCATCCCCCGCGCGATTGGGGGGATTCCCGGCCGTGTCACCTCCTGGTCAGCCAATCGGTTGGCTCTGGGGGCATTGCCTGCCTTATTTAAAGCAGGACGTGGCCGGGGATCTCCCTCTTTGCCGCCTGCCAGCTGTTCCTGCTTTTCCCACCCTCCCGCCCTATAAGGTTTTCATTCCTTGACCTTGCTATGGACCTTGGTTGACTGCCGTTGAGGGGCCTGGTAGGAATTTTCCCACTTGGCAAATTGGCACCAGCCACTTGGTTTTCATCTACCTTGTAGCAAATTGTCACAACTTTCTTGGAATTGGTGGTTAGGCATTGGTATTTCTCTGTAGATGGAAGAGGGGAGGTAACACCATCACCTGCCCTGCATATTGAAGGGTAGTCCGATAAAGGATTCTGGGGTGTGTGGCCCTGTCCGAAGCCTGGGGAGATGAGGGCCTAAGGCACACCCCCAATTGGTGGCCCCGGGGGGAGTTCCTAGTTGATGTGCTTCAGCAGGACTCCCCCTACTGGGGGTTAACCCTTCACGGACTTCAAGCGGACGGGCTGAAGTCAGATATAGTCGGTTAGGACCAATGCCTAAGCCAATACTGCTCATCACCTGTAACCAATAAAGTTGTGGCCTTATTTAGCCCATTAACCTTAATAATTGTGTTATTTCCACTGGGGGGATGGGAACTCACAGGCAAATGTATAGGGATAATATAGGCAAAAGTATGAAAGGGGCATGAACAGGGAGTGTGATAGCTCTGTTGGTAGAGCGTGAGACTCAATCTCAAGGTTGTGGGTTTTTGCCCCATGTTGGTCAAAAGATGTCTGCATTGTAGGGATTAGAGAATCCTCAGGGTCCCTTGCAGTTCTACAATTCTATGATCTAGGTATGGTTCATTCAATGCTCATGTTAAAAACACTTCTTGTAGAGTCCCAGAGGAAATGAGGCTGGGATAGGTAAAGGTGAAGGTAAAGGACCCCTGGATGGTTAAGTGCAATCAAAGGTGACTATGTGATTGTGGTGCTCATCTCACTTTCAGGCCGAGGGAGCCGGTGTTTGTCCACAGACAGCTTTCCGGGTCATGTGGCCAGCAGGACTAAACCGCTTCTGGCACAACGGAACACCGTGACGGAAGCCAGAGTGCATGGAAATACCATTTACCTTCCCGCCGCAGCGGTACCTATTTATCTACTTGCACTGGTGTGCTTTCAAACTGCTAGATTGGCAGGAGCTAGGGCAGAGCAACGGGAGCTCACTCCATTGTGTGGATTTGAACCTCCGACCTTCCAATCAGCAAGCCCAAGAGGCTCAGTAGTTTAGACCACAGTGCCACCCGCCACACACACACACACACACACACACACACACACACACACACAAGCCAGTGGGTGGAACAATGAGTGCATGTTTCCTTTTGTACAGTAGGCTAGTTTCTATTCTACTCACCCCCACTTCTTCCATCCGGGCATGCAAGGGCCATTTTCAGAGTTCAGAGACTAATTCCACCCAAGAAAAAACAGCCAAGGAAAGTGCAAAGTAGTGCTGGCCATGGTTGTGGCCTGGGGAAGGGCTGTGTAGCTAAGGAGGAGGTGCAGCCTTCGTAAAGTTTCAAGAGGCAGGTAGAGAAGCCTGAACAGCTGTGTCTGGCTCCTGGGCTGAAGTTCTCCACGCTTGGTCTATACCAAACGACTCTAAATCGACTCTAAATCAATAGAAGCCCTTGGTTTTCTTTTGTGTGTTGTAACTGTCTCCAGTTTTCTTCCTTCTTTTCTCAGCAATTGCATGGCTGCCCAGAGTGCATGATGAATTTTGTCTGGTAAAGTTGGTGGCCAGCTATGAAACGTAAACCTTCCAAAGTCAAAGCAGTCATATGACCTCCATGATCAATTTCTCAATTTGTGAGCTTGTTTCCTTCTGATGAATGGCGAATCGGCACACATCTTTCATTCGTAATAGCATTGCTGTCCCGACCATTATCAAATGCTTTTACTAAAGCTTGGATTTTTTTTTTGTATTTTTTTTTTCTTAAATTGCAGGAGGCATTTGATTGACTTTCACTCTTTTTCTCCCTTTACAGCAATCTAAATAATGCAAGGTTGTTGCAATAATGCAAAACTGATGCAATAAAACAGCAATTTCTATTCATTCTGTTAATGATTTGTCTCGCCAAGTTGGTTCTGTCAAAACTCTGGAATTTATTTATTTATTTAAAATTCATTGGCCTTTTAATCCAAGGTTAGCCATAGGGTAGACCCACTGAAATTAGTGCACATGGCTCAGAAAGCAATCCTAACCCCACTTATGCGGGAGTAAGCCCCACTGAATGAAGCAGGACAATCTTCTGAACGAAACATGACTCTGGTTTTTCTGTAACTTAGTTCCATTTACTGTATTGGGTCTAATTGGGATAAAATTTCAGATGGGTATGACATTCAAATTTGGCCCTAATCCAGAGACAGCTGCACTTCTCTCATGGTAAGCAGTGGGACAAGCTAGTAAAAACTCACTTTAAAGTTCTTGATTTAAAATAAACTTAAAATGCAACTCTCTTTTTCAGGACCTCTGTCATCAATATGCTATTTAATCCTATTGGTTCTAAGAATTTCACAATATGTAAAGATTACACATGTGGTTGGGGGGATGTGTGCATTATTTTAAATAATAATAATAATAATAATAATAATAATAATAATAATAATAATATATAATATAATATAATATAATATAATATAATATAATATAATATAATATAATATAATATAATATTTATACCCCACCCATTTATACCCCACTACTCTGGGCAGCTTCCAACAAAATATTAAAATACAGTAATCCATCAAAGCTTCCCTAAACGGGGCTGCCTTCAGATGTCATTTTCATGAATTGCTTTCCATGACAACATCTCAAAATGATAAACAATTTAAAAACACACAATAAAAAAATAACAATTTCAAGTCCAACTGGGAGAGAAATCTCCACTTGAAAGGCTTAAAAGTCGCCAAAATGGCAATAGAGATAGATAAAGGTAAAGGACCCCTGGACGGTTAAGTCCAGTCAAAGGTGACTATGGGGTTGCGGCACTCATCTCGCTTTCAGGCCAAGGGAGCCGGTGTTTGTCCACAGACAGCTTTCCATGTCGTGTGGCCAGCAGGACTGAACCGCTTCTGGCGCAATGGGACACCGGGACGGAAACCAGAGCGCACAGAAATTCTGTTTACCTTCCCGCCGCAGTAGTACACACACACACACACACACCACATCAGTCGGTGGAGCAATGAGTGCATTTTCCCCTTTGTACATTCGGCTAATTTCACCAATGTCCCGGGCAATAGAGATGATGCCTGCCTGATAGGTAAAGGGAAGGCATTTTAACAGATAGCTGCCACTACACTAAAGGTCCACTTCCTTCATCATATCAGATGGACCTCATGATGAAATAGTATCTGCAAAGACCCTCTTCTGCAGGGCAAAGTTGAGCATATGAGTGAGATGATATTTTAGGTATCCTGGTCCCAAGCTTTGTAGACCAGTGCTAGGTATACAGGGCCGAAGCTGTTTATCATTTGTTAATGAAAATAACATTCAAAAATGCATTATATTAAGGATAATTGCTTGGCAGAAAAATGTGTCTGGTAGGGCAAATTGCCTACAAATATGTGTAAAGGTAAAGATAAAGGGAACCCTGACCATTAGGTCCAGTCGTGGCCGACTCTGGGGTTGCGGCGCTCATCTCGCTTTATTGGCCGAGGGAGCCAGTGTACAGCTTCTGGGTCATGTGGCCAGCAAGACTAAGCCGCTTCTGGTGAACCAGAGCAGTGCAAAGAAACGCCGTTTACCTTCCCGCCAGAGCGGTACCTATTTATCTACTTGCACTTCATGCTTTCGAACTGCTAGGTTGGCAGGAACAGGGACTGAGCAACGGGAGCTCACCCCGTCGTGGGGGATTCGAACCGCCGACCTTCTGATCAGCAAGTCCTAGGCTCTGTGGTTTAACCCACAGCGCCACCCGCGTCCCACAAATATGTGTACATTAGGAGAAAACCACACTAGAATGTCAATGAATTTTCACGAGGAAACATGGAGATTGAAAAATATGAGAAACTGAGAGAAACCAAAATTGAAAAATTTGCTCATCCCTAGACGCAAGTTCAGAAGTGAACATTCAAACATATAAACGCTCCCTGAAGTCTGAAGTGGTACAGTCTGTGAGAAGCATTGGATTTGATAATGCTGTGTGGATAAACTTGCCCTAAGACTTCCTGCTTCATATTCCCCCTCCCTGCTCTGGAGTGTAGAAAAGGAAACTCAATCTACTCATTCCTTTTCTTTTAGAGCTCTTTGAGCAAAGCTGCTCCAAATGCTACAGAGACAGAAGCTGGATCGCACAGGAGGGAGTTTATTCATGTTGTTCTCTCATTACATTTCCCTCCTCTCCTTTGTTGGCTCTCATCACCCTTCTTCTGTTTGTCTATTTTAATCATTGAACATTTCTATAATACTCTGAATGCCACCGCAGACAGCAGACAAAAACCGGGCAACCAATTCCATAATTGCTGCATTCAGATAGCTCACCGGTAAACAACGTCTAGGCAGATATCTTATATGAAGTAGGAAATGACTTGACAGCAGATAAAAGCAGAAAAGAATGAGAGAGAGAGAGAGAGAGAGAGAGAGAGAGAGAGAGAGAGAGAGAGAGAGAATATGCCTAATAGAGGCATTAAGTACTAACAGCAACAGCTATGCATGTAAAAATAAAATCTAACAGCATAATCTACTTCACCATACAGTGGTTTTCTTGTTTTCTTACCCCATCTATGCACTTGCAGGGGGACACGCACAGGAAGTCCACAGAGCATTAAGGGGCCTGGGGGTGTTAATCGCTCTTGGCTCCATTGTACTGAATGGGGGTAGAGTGAAAAGGTGCAGGAGAAAAAAAGGAGAAAAAAATTAATTCGTTCCTATTGTAATGTGAATCCAAAATGCAAGCCGAAGCACAGCTCTCCTCTAAAATGTGCATGTCTCCATATTTGTGTACAGGAGAAGGCAAAATGGTGTGGGAAAGTGTATATGGAAGTGAAAATGCAAACTAATTTTATTTATGGAGACTTTAAGATAAAGTTAAAGGGACCGCTGACCGTTAGGTCCAGTCGCGGATGACTCTGGGGTTGTGGTGCTCATCTTGCTCTATACGCCGAGGGAGCCGGCGTTTGTCCCCAGACAGCTTCTGGGTCATGTGGCCAGCATGACTAAGCTGCTTCTGGCGAACCAGAGCAGCGCACGGAAACACCGTTTACCTTCCCGGCGGAGCGGTACCTATTTATCTCCTTGCACTTTGACGTGCTTTCGAACTGCTAGGTTGGTGGGAGCAGGGACCGAACAATGGGAGCTCATCCTGTCACGGGGATTCAAACCGCCGACCTTCTGATTGGCAAGCCCTAGGCTCTGTGGTTTAACTTTATTTCCCTTTTAATTACAAATGTGTGTGTAAATTATTGGAAACAAATAAGAAACTGACATGAGTCATCTCTCCCTAGTACAGGGTCAAAAATCCATGGTGAGTGGTAGCCAGTTTTCCTGCCATGACCCTTAGAGTTGTCTCCAGCCCAATCTAATTTTTTTGCCCTTGTACCTCTTCATTTCAACCTCATTCAAACTCATGTAATGTAGTTTATAAAGATCAAGTGATAATTGTTGCTATTTTAATGGTTAAAAAGAGATTCCCTCCATATCTGATGGAGCTGGGAAGCATGTCAGAAACAGTAAGGGGAAATGTTAGTAATTTTTGTCAAGCTTCAAGTTTATTTGTTTTAGCCCTAGGCCATCACAAAAATAATGCAAAGATAGCATTATGGCATAAAAAGTGGCTTTAAGCCTTTTATTCTGCCTTCTCAATATGGAAACTCAATTTTAAAATCACCAGTAAGATTCTGGTGACAGATGAGCACATGAGATAAATTATTGAAGATGCTCTGCATATGGAATTCCATATTAATCCTGTTCTTACTGTAATATGTTCACTTGAAGGCATTGTAAGAAAGGGGGGGGGGGCTTTATCATTTAGTACACACAAGTGTGCCAGGTAGCAACTTTATCTAGATTGTAGCTTTAAATGTGCACATTTGCAGGAAAATAGACAGCAGGACATCAAATTTATTACCAACTGATCTAATTTATTGTCGCAGTAAGTACAGTGATAATTTGGAACCATTATTTTCTCCCCAGCCCCCGGAATGATGCTGCTGCTGCAGAGACATAGTAAATTGGCTGAACCAACAGCCAGAACTTAAGTCAATGTACATGTCAAACCTGCAATATTCTTAGTTAAAGCCAACCTCCCCTATGCAAATGTCGCCAATTGACTATCTGAGATTTAGGAAATGTAAGCAACTAAGCAGCAGATCCAGTTATTGTAGATGTTTCTGGGGAAATGTGAGCACACAAAACGTTTGAAAGAACCAAATCAAGAGCATTGACTAAAATGCAGAATCACCCTTTCACAGTCTTTCACAGCAATCAACAAGAGCTTAATTGAGAGTAGGGAGTAAACATCAAACAATTTTGTAGTTCAACAAAGCGCTTGGATTTTTTTAGTTGCCATTTAGTTGCTAGCAATCAACGACAATTTCAGCAAGTGGAAGAGTTTAATATTGACAGAACTTTTGCTCAATGCATGTCTACAAAACAGCATTCTTGGGGTGCTGTGTCTTCTGAACTCTGACCAATAAGTAACAGAGACAAGCAATATGAGCTGGACTAATCAGTATTCCAAAAGTTAAATACAAACTTCAGCAACGTTGCAACTGCTTGGATATTTCCCAGTTGTTGAAGGCTTCAAAGGAAGCATCCAGATTATGAACATCAAAGCAGGGAAGAAATAACACATTCCTTCTCTAATGAAGGCTTATGCTCTAAAGGCAGAGAATAAGGGTAGCAATTCAATGGTAATCCTACTCAGAGTAGACCCATTGAAGTTAATAGACATCACTAATTTTGGTTCAGTAATGTCAATGGGTTTGCTCTGTTAAATACAGTCCTATGTTTCCTGTAGTCTTCCTTGAGACTGAAGTATTTTACATTTCTGACCGCTTTTCTGACCCTGGAATTATTGATGCTCTGAAAATACTTTCCAGCTTGTTATATCCTGCCTTGAAAAAAATATATTATTTCCTTTCCAGGCTAGGTTTGTCTGTACTAGCATTGGCAATATCATTCACTTTATTAGTTCCTTATTATTTAAAACCACCTAGAGTAACTGAGGAGAGATCAGGGGCTCGTTTGTAATGATGGAATCGCTTTTCAGATTTCACACAATTACCATTATTAATTATGAAGAAATTGAAATTGCACGTCCTTTTATCTTATTCTCATCTCACCTGTTTCTTCTTGCAACAGGAGGTTTGTGCTGCTGCCCGATGGATGATTAAAAATGATTTGTATTGCATTTCTTCACAGTTTGCCATCTGTAATTTAAAATGCCTATAGAAAGACATCTCACCTTCCAACCTCCCTTTGCGGAGAAGCTTAATAATCCATAGTTAAAGTAGGAGTCTTTAAAAAAACAACACCATCTCTGATATATAAAGGAATTTGAGAAGAAGTCGGGTCCTCCATCATGGAGGGCACGTGTTGCAGTGAGATCACCAGAAATGGCCTCCCTGTTGTGGGGTGGGACCTTTAGGGTGGCCACAATGCCCCATTGGTTGCCCCTCTGCTGCTGGAGCAGAAATTTGGTCAGTTGGGTTGGCTATTGGTTGCTGAGGGGCTACTTAAGCTGCTGCACGTCGCTGGAGAGATTCACTTTCTTGCGATGTGCAGCAAATCACCCGCCCTCCTTTCCCTATATTTAGCGTTGTTCTTATGGCCTTGCTTTGCCTATCTAGGGATCGTCTGTTTTGGAGCAGGAACCCGGTAGGAATTTTGCCATTTGGCTGATTGGCTGGTGCCATTTGGTTTTTGCCTACTGTGTAGCAAATTGCCACAGCTTTGTAAGGTTGGCGGTTCAATGTTTTTCGGAGGGGACGTGGTTGGCTGTGCCTGCCCCTCCATTGCTGCTGCTAGGGAATTCCATTAAAGGAATCCAGAGGCTCACCTTGCCTTTGTCCAAACCCTGTCAAGGGGCTAGGGCCACACCAGAGCCCCTTGGAGCATCTGGGGTAAGCTGTGCGATCGAAGGAGTTCTCGCTCCCCTAGCATGCTTTCCCTTACTGACATATGATGGTGCCCAGTGTCAGTCCTGTTCCTGCCATGAGCAGGCTCAGGTAGTCTGGGACCAATGCCTAAACAACCACTCACATGCTGTAATCAATAAATCTGTGGCCAAGACTACAGTACAACTCAGAGCTTTCCCTAGGGACAGGGCCAAAGCTCAGTGATAGAGCAGGAGTCAAAGTAGTAGAACAACAGCAATTTATTATTTATATCTGGCTGGTTTCCCCAGCCACTCTGAGCAGCTCCCAACAGAATATTAAAAACACGATAAAACATCAAACATTAAAAACTTCCCTAAACAGGACTGCCTTCAGATGTTTTCTAAAAGTCAGATATTTTATTTCTGTGACATCTGATGGGAGGGCATTCCACAGGGCAGGCACCACTACTGAGAAGGCCCTCTGCCTGGTTCCTTGTAACCTCACTTCTTGCAGCGAGGGAACTGCTAGAAGGCTCTCGGAGCTGCACCTCAGGGTCTGGGCTGAACGGTGGGGGTGGAGACGCTCCTTCAGGTAGTAGCAGAGAAGCTGCTTTTTCATGCTGAATGTCCCAAGTTCAATCTCCCGATGGAACTGTCTGAAATCAAGAAGAGCCACTGCCATGCAGTGTGGGTGGTACTGAGTTAGATAGACCAACAGGCTGACTCCGTAGAAGGCAGTTCCCTGTGTTCCTTCTGGCACCTGCTTATTGCACTGCCCATTGATGCTACTGTCATTCCGACATGGCGGCAATTGCCAAGCCACACAGCTCTCTCCACAGCTCAGGGGCGATAAGGGCTTTGGTTCACATTCTCACATCAACAGCATTCATAAGAGCACATTGTATTCTCAAAGGCTTCTTGTCATCACTTGTGAATATGCCAAATAACCTATTCTATAGCATAAGACCACATTAGTATTTTTTAAAAGGAAGGGAGGGGTTTGCAAAACTTAAGATTTGAATCAGTAATTAGCCCGCCTAAGGGAACTTGCTTATTAACGGATATACCTCTCGAATTCACCACATTGTCGTCTTCTTTGGGGCTTTTCATCAAGCACAGCCTTGATTTTAATTGTACGTTATAATTGCACATCTTTCCCTTTGAAATTTCTAAATTATTCTTGTAATTCTCTTTGTGTCCCCCCCCCTTGTCCTAAGCAAAAGCTTTGACCAGAAACTCATTATTACCAATGCAACAATTACAAGATTTCCCCCCTTCCACTTCTAAATGCCTAATAGCTTATATTCAGCTCAACCTCTCCCCCCCTCTCTTTTCTCTTTTAATCACTTGCTCTTTTTAAAGACTGTTTGCTATAAGTCCCATTCAAATGACATTTCAAGCTGGATGCATTTACACTCTTTCAAATAGAAAGGGGGAGAGGAAGGGAGAGGGTGAGCTCCTGAACGAAAATGCACCTTATGCTAAATCTGGTGATTCAGTTGAAGGTTAATGGCTAGCATTGCAGGAACAGCAGCGTACAGGCTATAATTAGGAGTGTCTGATGGAAGCTCACACTGTAATATAAACAGAAAACATCTGCATGCTTGTGGTAATGGCTCTCTGCAACTCTCCCCATACTATTTCTCTTTTGTGCATTAATAGCATGTTTATGCGTTTTCAGCCAAATCCCATGAACAATCATCCTGGCAAATAATTTCTGCCAATGGGCTGCAAAATGTGCTCTGCAACACACAACTCTCCCATCCACAGTGTCCTTCTGGCCTTGCGAGCAGACCCATGCTGTGGGTTGTTGATGCTTTCCTTGCATCTACGGGACTGCCTCTCCTAGTATGCCCTGCAGAGGACCTTAAGGTCCATGAATAACCATCGTTTAGAGGTCTCGGGCCCTAAGGAAGCCAGACTATCCTCCACCAGGGCCAGGGCCTTTTCAGTGATGGCTCCGGCCTGGTGGAATGCTCTGTCCCATGAGACTAGGGCCCTTCAGGATTTAGCCTCCTTCCATCAGGCCTGCAAGACAGAGCTATTCCACCTGGCCTTTAATTTGAATTCAGCCTGATCTTTTATTTCCCTTCCCTTCTCTTCCCTCCCCCTCCACTTTTATGAAGATCACCCGCTCTCAGACCCCACAGGTAATTCTCCCCTGGCCTCCTCACAGGCCCAAGTAGGACTAATTCAGCCAGCTAGCCCTGGGGATTATCTAATGCTTATTTCCCCTAAATTGATTTTTGATTTTTATTGTTATTCATGTTTTTATACTGTATATTATGCTGCTTTTATAATTAAGTGTTTTAAATTTGTTGTTAGACACCGTGTGTCGTCTGTCGTTGGGACAGGGACATGGCAGGAATTTTCCCCACTTGGCTGATTGGCTGTGGCCATTTGGGGTTCACCTGCCACGTAGCAAATCGTCACAACTTGTAAGGTTGCAGATAGGCTTTGACTCAGGCGATAGGGATGGGAGAACGCTCTTGCCGTCCCTATGTGAAGGGTATTCCGTTAAAGGAAACCAGGGACTTGATGGTTTGGTCAACCCCTGAGAGGGGGTTGTGCCCATGCCTGAGTCCAGGGGGACATTTGGGTGGCGGAGTTAGTCCGTTCCCGGCTTTCTGCTTATCCAGGTGTTCACCCTTGGCTGACCTATGCTAGAACCCTGGGTCAGCGCTACCTGCATGGCAGGGAGCTAGTCGAACCAAAGCCTATGCAACCAGTCACTTTTCTGTAATCAATAAGGTTGTGGCCTAAATTCTGCCAAAAAACAAAACTAAAATTTGAGTCAAATGTGTCTTTATTTAGGGGGGAGGTCTCTGGGTCTGAACACGCAACAGGGGACATTTGAAGTGCAAATGACTATCAGACTTGAAATGTTAGTATCACCCACTAGATCATCAGTTTTGTTGAATGAATTAAACTAAATAGTTTTAATTTGATTTTGAATAAATGTGCAGTCAATTGCTATTGTTTTGATTCGTATTGTATGATCTTCCTTGGTGGGTCATGTCCACTATTCTGAATAATGCTTTTTATAGGGTAGGGTAGGGTAGGGAACATTGGGGAGTAGATTATGGAACCCATAAACCCATGACATGTGTTGTTGATGCTTCCTTGCATGCCTGCCAGTTAGTACTAGATGCTATGGAGTCATCCCACTGTTTGAAAGACGCTCAGGTCTGCTGGGGCTCAGGTCTGCCTAGAAGGCTGCTCCTTAAACCAATATATGGGGCATGGGCAAGCTGCAGACAGTTCACAATGGCCATTTATTTATTTGCCTAATCCAAGATTCAAGCCTGCCCTGTTCGTTGATGAGTCCTGGTCCAAAATTAAGCTATGTGGGTTGCTCAATGGACTATCCCCATTTGCTAAGGGACGTGGGTGGCGCTGTGGTCAAAACCACTGAGCCTCTTGGACTTGCCAATCAGAAGGTCAGCGGTTTGAATCCCCATGATGGGATGAGCTCCTGTTCCTCTGTCCCAGCTCCTGCCAACCTAGCAGTTCGAAAGCATGCCAGTGCAAGTAGGTACTGCTGTGGTGGGAAGGTAAACAGTGTTTCCATGCGCTCTGGCTTCCATCACAGGGTTCTGTTGAACTGGAAGCAGTTTAGTCCTGCTGGCCACATGACCCGGAAAGCTGCCTGTGGACAAACGCCGGCTCCTTCGGCCTGAAAGTGAGATGAGAACCGCAACCCCATAGTCGCCTTTGACTGGACTTAACCGTTCAGGGATCCTTGACCTTTACCATTTAGCCCATTTGCTGGATGCCCTGATAGCTTTGTTGCAGCAAGGCAGTCTGCCTTTGTCTCAGCAATGTGTGTAAGTTTTTGCTGAAATGATATAAATGGGGAAAAGCTTGCAGTGGAGAATTAGTAGTGGAGATACTTTCCCTTGCTTATCTTGTGTGCAGGATTTAATTATTTTATTGTTGTTGCTGTCCATTTTTATTACTTTCCACATTTATCGTATGATAGGTTTGATTTCTGAACATTCTTATGCATTTTTGTTTTCTTATACAAATCTGAGATTATCTTAAAATGGGAATCTGGGTGGGGCACACAATAAAGTTTTAAGAAAAATAAATTTAAAATGAGGAAGAAGGAGCTGAATAGGAATAGCAGTGTAAGAGAGAGAAACTAATGTACCTAATGTAAGGAAGCTCCCTAGGCAATGTTTTAGAGCAAACACTGATTTAATTAATTGAGTTTTAGTTTGGAACACCTATATTCCATTAATAAAGCAACAAGGGATTTCTCAGTTACTAAATAATTATCCAGGCATAGCAACCTTTTCTTTAAAAAAAATGGGGGCAGAACAATGACTGGAATAGTGAAGTTATTTGGTTAAGCCAGCAAAACAACTGTGAGGCATTGAATATTATTTATGAACAAACTTGACCCTAGGTAACGGTACACTCAGTGAACCATGTAATGCAATATTTTCCTTACTTACAATGGGAAAGTTTACAGTAAATGCTATAACCAGGAATGGACAGGAAATCCTCTAAAATGAAATGTGGCCAAGTTACCGAAATGCTAGCAGGGCGCTCTGGTCTATTGAAACAGGAGACAGAAGTGACTTTCTGGATTGGCATGAAGCACAACAGCAGAAAATGTCATTGTCCTTAAATATGAGCTAAGAATTCAAATGGAAAGTAACATCTATTGTGATATAGTTGTTTTGCTTCAGAAAGGTCATAAATACATACACCCACTCATGTCAATTTCAAATAACACAGCGGAATGGGAAGAAGATCAGCTCTCTTGATTCTTAAAATCTTCTTCAAAATCCACCCCTGGATGTTCCAAATGGAGTTGAACCACAGATCAAATATGGATCAATGCACACTGATAAGTTAGTCAAAAGTAGAACCTTTCTCATGAATAGTATGATCAATTTTCCGAGAGGACAAGACTACTGGAAAATATATATTTGTTGTCAATTTTCATCAAAACAAACTGTATTTTTCATTTTTTAAAAAACTGAAACACTGATTTATTATTGTGAATGTGCCTTCATTCCCATAACCCTTCAATCCTGATTTATGTTAAGGTGCTGATGTCCTGTTTCTCTATATATTTTCAAGACAGAGCAGTCTTGTGCAAAACCTCTATCTTAAAAAAAGGGGGCGGGGAAAGAGAAAAGGTTGGTTTATGTGCTATGAATTCACACTCAGCATAGAACAGTCGGAAATAGGAACTCTTGGAAACAGGCATAGCTTTGGCCACTTTGAGGATCAAAGAAATGTCCACTGGTGTCACAACACACCTAAAAACTGTCTTCCATAACTTGATGTCACATTGTGTGTCCACACTTGTGGTGAGTGTTAGGTTTCTGTTTATGCCACTGTGCAGTGCTTGGAGTCACAAGACTCTGTTTACATTCCAGACTGTTGGAAGTCAGACGGGAGACGGATGTTGATGTTACTGGTTTCCTGTTTTCTTTGTTCCAGTTGGTTCACTGACTCTCACAGAGAGCAGATGTATATTCTTTTCTGTCCTGCGTAGTTAGAAATAAAACGTAGCGATGCAGCTCATATTTCTCATCTTTCTGCTGCTGCTTGTATACTCTGCTGAATGGGTGTGCCAGAAGCCCCATCAAAGGCTTAGGTCGTTAATCACCGTCGTAGGAGATTCTGAAGACACGAGAAGCAGATTGGTCATACAGAGTTCTGACAGTGGGTATGATTTGAATTTGGATTAATTTCCCTTATTAAATAATGGAGGAAATGGGCAAATCCAGATTAAATGGGGGAAAGTACAGGCTGCCGATAGGAGAGCATCATTTGGATACATGGAGAAAATTGTACACGTGTAGCAACCATCCACAATAAACTCCTATATGTATAAAGCTGTGCTGACTCACTGACAAGTATCAGAGACCAGGCTGAGGAGTACTGCTATGATGAGGAATGGTGGGAGCCTCCCTCTCCCCCTGCTCCTGACCAGGATACTGAAGCTGCCCAGGAGCAGTATAGATTTGGAGCAGTGGTTTGCAAAGGGGCATAGTTCTGAAGAAAAAAGTTGGGAAGAACTAGGGGTGAACAGCAAGGTGAAGAAGAACAGGAAGAGAGAGAGCTAACAGACTCTCTCTCTTGCTAGAAAGTATTCAGCCTATCAATCCAAGGTCATGTAGAGCAGGTAAGGTGGCTACACAAAAAGCAGGGTGGTTGCCAGATCAGGTTGCAAGACAGAAGTGACCAGGTGGGAAGTGGGTGGAATCCTTAACTGGGAACACCTTTATTCCAAGAATGAATGCTTTGTTCTTTTGCTGTGATTATTAAAGACTCTTTAAATGGTAAGGGGCTCTTTTCGCTTTGTCCTGCTGATCTACAGCCAAAGGGGCGAAGGAAGCTGAGTCCCTGAAGCCTGAAACAAGGGGGAAAGTAATTCTCTGTGCCTCTATCTTGGTTTCAGCACGAATCTCACCAGAGATACTGAGAGCAAAGGCAGAGTAGAAAACAGAGTTCAAAGCTTTATTCAGCTTTTAAGTTCTGGATGATCTTGAGCCACTCACTCTTGTGAGGACTCATGCTGAGAAGGAAAAGAAGGGAAGCTGTGAGAAAACCAACATACATTTCCTCCAAACATCTTGGAGGAAAGGCAGGGTACAAATGAAACAAAATTAAAATCCTGATGGGTCTTCTCCTTATGAGTCAAAAGCCTTTATTTCCACAGTCAGAGAATTACAAAGTACATTAGCCACATAACTTGTTCAACGGCCTGCTTCATACATTATTCGCAACAAACAGCTGTCATAATCTTTGTAATATATAAATATGGGTAATGGATGGAGGGATTGTCTATTTCCAGTCCATGTCACTTTTGCATATGTTTATTCTTTGACCTGCCCCGTCCCATTTTTGCATTAATCTGCGGGGGGGGGGGGGAGGACAAAAATTTTGCATTTAAGTGTACCTGGATACAGTTTTTGAGCTATCACAAAATTCGGAGGGAAGCAAAAGTTGTGATCCACACAATGATTCTGGCGATTCTTCAAGAATCCCTTATGCACTACTGGCAAGTGCAGGATCACCCCATTGATCTACCACATATTAAAGATACCTGTCCTAGCAGTCAGGAATGTTTCACTGGTGTGATAATCCAGCATTCTGCTAAATTAATAAATTTTGCACATCGAAATTGAATGTCAGGTGACAGCCAACAACTTCTTCTTCTTCTTCTTCTTCTTCTTCTTCTTCTTCGGTGATCACTCGTAGCCAAGTAAGAATGTCTTTCATAAACGCGGATTTAACAGTGAGTCCATAAGTGACTGTGGAGGCCAATTCTGGATCCACACCTCCTTCCACAGTGGGGACATAAGTTTCCGGTACAGGAGTTGATCACGGTGAGGGTTTGCCAAGTGTGCCTTCCTCTTAGCACATTTCTCCCTTTAGTCCTGAGTTTGAGCATCTTCAAAACCCATAACATCTTTGGTGAAGGCTGTTCTCCAATTGGAGCACTCGTAGGCCAGTGTTACCCAGTAGTCAGTGTTTATACAACATTTTTTTAAAGATTTGCCTTGAGAGAGTCTTTGAACCTCTTCTGTTGACCACCAGGTCAGGTGACAGCCAGCACTACTTTGCCAACACAACCTTAGACGTTATGAATGTCACTAAGAATGGATAGTCTGTTTCTGGTTGTTTCAGTTTTGCATAAGCTCCTTCATAAGTCCATGGGGTCTCATTTCTGCATCATTCTACCATTTTAAAGATTCACAACTATTTGCATTTATGTACAACAGCGGACTGCAGCATATGCTGATTCTGGAAGTGGAGGCTTCCAATGGAAGAATGACATGGTGACTGGAATGGCTGCCCGTGGAGTAGGAAGAGATCAAAATGGCAAGAGGCTCCCAAGGCAATAGAAGCAACAACAACAGAAGGGGAAGCACACCAGTGGCCAGATCCTGCTTCCTACATAGTAAGCCTTTAAAACACACAACTGCAGGAAGGAACACCTTAAAGAGAGACAAGAAGAAGTAGCCTATGGAGCCACAGTAAATAGAATCACCACTGGGGTTAAACAATTGTTTATTATTCTAATAAACAGACCATACTTACCTGTAATACTTTACCTAGGTGGTGTCCAGAAGGGTAGCCATGTTAATCTCTTGTAGCAACCCCTACACTTCATCAGATGCATAGAGTAGTGCTGTGGTCTAATCCACTGAGCCTCTTGAGCTTGCTGATCAGAAGGTCAGTGGCTCGAATCCCTGCAACAGTGAGCTCCCATTGCTCTGTCCCTTCTGTTGCCAACCTAGCAGTTTGAAAGCATGCCAGTGCAAGTAGATAAATAGGTACCGCTGTGGCAGGAAGGTAAACAGTGTTTCCGTGAGCTCTGGTTTCCTTCACGGTGTTCTGTTGGGCCAGAAGCTGTTTAGTCATGCTGGCCACATGACCTGGAAAACTATCTGCGGACAAACGGCAGCTCCCTTGAGCTGAAAGCAAGATGAGCACCACACCCCATAGTCCCCTTTGACTGGACTTAACCATCCAGGGGTCCTTTACTTTTTACCTTTACCTTTACCTTTACCTACAACTTAGGATAACACCTGATGCATCTGATTGATTGATGCATGTGACAGCTTATGCCATAATAAATATTTAACACCCTTTGCTTATCTAGATCAGGGTTTTCCAAACTTGGGTCTCCAGATGTTTTTGGATCACAGCTCCCATCATTCTTAGCTCACAGAACCAGTGGTCAAGGATGATGGGAACTGTAGTCCAAAAACAGCTGGAGACCCAAGTTTGGAAAACTCTGATCTAGATCATCATCATCACTGGCATCACATACAAACATCCAAAACAAATCAATACAGAATTACCACTTCCCCAGTGGCACAAAGCATTTGCTAAAAGAAAGGAGGCAGAGTTGTCTATTGTCACATCTCTAGATCTCCAGGGAGACTCTGATCTAGATGGTGTAGCTCCTTCTCCTCCACTAAGTGCACATTGACAAGTGTAGAATTACCTCCTGCCTTTGGGGCATCATAACTTAACCAGGCCCGGACTATAAACATCAATGAAAGCTCGAGGCAGGTTTATATCACCTCCCACAAGAAAGGAAGATGACCCTGATAGATCAGGTGAATGGCTGCTCTAGTATCCTGCTCTAAGAGTGGCCAATCGGATGCCTGTGTGAAACCTGCAGATTGGACATGCACAAAACAGCACTCTGCCCACCTGTGATTCCCAGCATGATGCCTCTGTTAGTGGAGGGAGAACATAGTTGTTGACAGCCTTATCCTCATTAATTTGTCTCATCTTTTAAAACCATCCAAGCTGGTGACCACCACTGCCTCCTGTTTAACAATGTGCTGTGTCCCCACTACCACCACCTTCTCCCATCCCTGTTATTGCTGCAAGCATTCTTTTCCTTACAGACTCTCAACACAGCGGCTAAAAGGAAGCATTCTCCTTCTTTTGATAGGTAATATTAAGATCATGAACTTTGCCTGTGAATGAACATGAAGTGATACCTGTTAACTGTACGCAGCAGCACACAGCTCTTTTAACATTCACAGCCGGAGGAATTTGCCCCCCTGCAAGACCCATGTATTGCTTAAATTCCATTTAATTATTTCCTCTTAAGTAACTGGGAATGCCTCTATATCCTGATGATCCTCTGCGTGAGATCTGATATAACCTGGCAGGAACAAAGGCAAGCTGCTGTGCGCTATCAGACTTATTAAAATTCATTCTTCCAGACCACAACCTGTCCATTTCCCAGCATTTTTC
The DNA here is from genome assembly GCF_951804945.1 of Podarcis cretensis. NCBI lineage: Eukaryota > Metazoa > Chordata > Lepidosauria > Squamata > Lacertidae > Podarcis > Podarcis cretensis. The sequence continues at coordinate 87,360,578 of NC_137175.1, forward strand.
AGCATTCAATTCTCATAATTCAACAAGGAAACATGAACTATATCATTAACTGTCTGTGCCTGAATAAATGTGTGAAGGCTGAATATCGCCTAGCTTTGTGCATTTCAGTGGGTACCCGGTTAGGGACCACAGCGAAGGATCTAGAGATACTATTACTACTACTACTACTACTACTAATAATAATACCAAGTTTCTGCCCTGCATGGAACTCAAGCTAAATATATTCTACCATTATCATAAAAAATCATGGCATAGAAAATACATAAGAGCAGGGGTGTCAGAATTGCAAAAAAAAGTGCTTGAAACTGAATGGATCTTGGAAACCTCTAGCTATGCATTTCACTTCTGCACCGAATAGGTGCTCTGGAAGGTCCCCAACAATCCAGAGCAGATTTGAGGGTGCTGGGGAGATGAAGGTGGGAGAGAGGAAGAACTCTGGAATGGAAACTTTGGGTTTAAACTTGCCATTCTTCACAATCTCTTTATAAATGAAAAAAAAAAAAAGTTTTCTGCTACATGTCTAGCGATCGTTACCGGTTCTGTCTCTCAGTAGGTCTCTAGTTTGCTATAACAATGAGTGGTGATAAGTTTAAAAAATAGTTGCTAGCTCTCTTGTTTTGTTCAAGTAACTTTTGCCTACTTTGTCCATGGTTAATCCTTACGAGATTAAACCATCCTCTCCTCAAGAACTTCTGATTTTTCTCCAGACTTGTTCCTTCCTTTCCTTCCTGCAACTCCTAAGGAAGCGGACATTATAGGCTCTGCTATATGTTATGTTTTAGAAGCTCTAATGAAAAGATATTTTCTCATCAGTGTGGCCTCGAACAGCTACTTCTATGCTTCGTCTATATCCTTTTATTTAAGGCTGTGGGGATTTAAAGAAACTAAAACTCATGTAGCCCTTATATGACATTTACTGTAGCTAATGAGTTGAACACGTTGCCAGTTATGGCTTTAAAGTATTCCCTACTCAACAACAAGCTTACAAATGAGGGCCCTGGTAGAAAAGGCATTCATAGGGTGGTGGCTGGAAGAAATGATACATAGAAACAATGATTTTTACAGGGGGTACTCCAGGTTACACAGTACCAGCACCTCTTTTGGTTGTTAAAAATTGGTTGTTAAAATGATAAAATTTGGTTGTTAAAATGTGTGGTATTTTCTGTAACAACTTCATGGTGTAACAACCTATGTTCAGAGCCGTCTTTCCCATTGGTGTTAGTGGTTCGTTGTGCCAGGGTGAGTGGGGGAGCTGTGTAGCATTGCTGGCAGCCTCCCCTTTCCCTGCATGCCCGCCAGCTGCGCCCTGCCAACTATATGGCTGGCGGGCGTGCAGCTTCCTTCCCAAGCCTCCGCAGGAGGAGCGCAATCCCCGCAAGCCTCTGCATCTGCTAAAGACGGCCCTGCTCCCAGTCGTTGTCCTCCTCCTGCTTCCTGGCAAAAGGCAGCACACAGCCTTTCCTGGCTGCCTTCTTGGGCGCCCCGACTCTGGAGAGCATGTCTACCAGCACGTTTTCCTGCTTGATCGCAGCCACCACACTGGGGATCAGGGCGGTGGGGGAAGCAGAGGACATTTTCCACTGCCCCTCCTTTGTTTTGGAGTTGCCGGGGGGCTGTGCTGGAGGGATCTTTGCACCATGGCACAGGATATGCTTCAGATGGCCCTGCCTATGTTTTCCCCCCAAAAGCACTGCATAGAAAATTTAAACTATCAGAAAAACCAACAACTTGCAGTCTTCCCCCATTGTAAAAAGGGGGGAGTCTAATGTTGCATCCCCAGTGCCTGTTTTATTAAGAATATATCTTGATTTGTTTACACAAAGTTTGCAAAGCGGTTATGCAATGTTGTGTCAAGTGATTGCCATCCCATACTTTCTAGTGCATTTTCCTGTTGCAACACCTCCTAGAATAAGTCTGAGTTTGAGGGGAAGAATCTTTGTTACATAAGAGTCCAAATTTGCTTGAATTGAGCAACTTAAGTTCAGCGGAATGCAATTGAATCCAACCCACAAAATAGCAACAGCCTGGAAGTGGTGTCATTCACTGGCTGTGGTAGTTTGGCCACAAAAAAACATCCTTGCTGGATCAAGGTGGTCAAAACTTTTCAGGTACAATTTCATTTTAGGCACAAGCTAGTACTGACCTGGGAAATTGGAGGACTCCTCTAGGAAAGCTTGCTAACCTTTATCCAGACCTCAGTTTTGTCCAGATTTTATTTTAACTAAAATGAGGAATCCTGCAAACTTCACTTAATTTCACTGTCGGGACTGAGACATTGAATTCCAACCTTAGGTGGTATGGAATCCAGTTGTGGTTCATAAGATGGATCACTATCACAAAACCATCCTCCATCGTGTGTTGGCACCACCACTCATTGGGACGGGTTGGTGTGGACCAGGATGGCAGCAAGGATGGAAGATGTAATTGTACCCATTTCCACCCCCAACCTAATCCTCCCCTGCACTTCACTGCCCCAACCTAGTTGTCGCAAACAGCAGTGCTGCCACACAGCTGGGAAGATGGAGAAACTGTGATGGCCTACTTCATGCACCATAACTGATAGAAACCCTTTGTGGAATTTCACTATATTTATAGGGAGGGGGAAATTCAGTTGTTTTGATTGAGGAGGTGGGAATAGCCTTCCAGATTCCACTGTGGGTGAAATTTCTGTGAGAGTTCTAATTTAGGATACTGCAGATGCATATTAATATACACCCTTGTGCAAATTAACTGAAACAAAGCATGTTTTCTTTCTTTCTCGTAATCCTGTACTCAAAACAAACACGAAAAGTCAGTTGATCATTATGGTGTTGGAAGCCTGCAGCCAACAGAAGGAATGATGCGCTCATCACAATATATTGTGGTTCTATGAAAGAGAGTTATTCCAGAGCTGGAAAAGAGGTATCCTGGCAGTACTGGGATATTGCAGCAGGACCTAGCCCCCTGTCACACATCAAAAGTGGCGAAGAAATTCATGACAGAGCAGCAAATACAGGTACTTGATTGGCCAGGAAATTCCCCGGACATAGATCCCATTGGGAATTTGTGGGCTATATGCAAAAGTCGCCTCCATGCTGTAGACTGTACAAGTATGGAGAAGCTAATTCAGGTGCTGATTCAAGTGTGGTACAGAGATCCGAAAATCAACAGTGACTGTTCGAAACTAGTAGACTCTATGCCAAACCGTGTTCAAATGCTGCTTAAAAATAGCGGAGGTCATATCCATTACTGATGTATGTATATGTGAGTTTTGTACATGTGAGTTTTGCACAATAAACTACTGAATTCATTGTTTGTTTCAATTAATTTGCACAAGGGTGTAAGAAGAATCTGCTGGTTCAGGCCAATGGTCCATCTAGTGTGGCATTCTGTTCTCACAGTGGCCACCCAGATGTCTGTGGGAAACCCACAAGTAGCACACAAGCACAACAGCACTCTCCCCTCTGGTTGTTTCAAACTACTGCTATTCAGAAACATGCTGCCTCCAGCTACGGAGGCAGAGCATAGTCTTTGTGGATAGCAGCCATCGATAGACGTATCCTCCATGTTTAATCCTCTTTTAAAGCCATCCAGTATATCTGAAGGAGCATCTCCACCCCCATCGTGCTCCTGGACACTGAGGTCCAGCGCCAAGGGCCTTCTGGCTGTTCCCTCACTGTGAGGAGCCAAGTTACAGGGAACCAGGCAGAGGGCCTTCTCGGTAGTAGTGCCTGCCCTGTGGAACGCCCTCCCACCAGATGTCAAAGAGAAGAACTACCAGACTTTTAGAAGACATCTGAAGGCAGCCCTGTTTAGGGAAGCTTTTAATGTTTGAAGTATTACAGTATTTTAATATTTTTTGGGAAGCCGCCCAGAGTGGCTGGGGAAGCCCAGCCAGATGGGCGGGGTATAAATTAGAAATTATTATTATTATTATTATTATTATTATTATTATTATTATTATTATTATTATTATCCAAGCTGGTGGCCACCTCTGTCACTTGTGAGAGTGAGTTCAGTAGTGTAACAAGAACAATTTATTTCTTGCACCCCACCCATTTGACTGTGTTGCTCCTGCCACTCTGTGCAGCTTTCAACAAAATATAAAGGGACAAAGCAAAACATTCCCCATGTGATATTTAAAGCTTCTCAAAACTGTGCACAGTGTGAAGAGATACTATGCTCTACGTGGGGCTAACTTTGAAGGTAACCCGGAAACTACAATTAATCCAGAATGCAGCCGCTAGACTGGTGACTGGGAGTGGCCACCAAGACCATATAACACCTGTCCTGAAAGACCTACATTGGCTCCCAGTATGTTTCCGAGCACAACTGAAAGTGTTGGTGCTGACCTCCAAAGCCCTAAACGGCCTCGGCTCAGTATATCTGAAGGCGTGTCTCCTTCCCCATCATCCAGCCTGGAAACTGAGATCGAACACTGAGGGCCTTCTGGCGGTTCCCTCACTGCGAGAAGTGAGATTACAGGGAACCGGGCAGAGGGCCTTCTTGGTAGTGGCACCCATCCTGTGGAATGCCCTCCCATCAGATGTCAAGGAAATAGACAACTATCTGACTTTCAGAAGACATCTGAAGGCAGCCCTGTTTAGGGAAGTTTTTAATCTTTGATGTTTTATTGTACTTTTAATTCTGTTGGGAGCCACCCAGAGTGGCTGGGGAAACCCAGCCAGATGGGCGGGGTATAAATAATAAATTGTTGTGGTTGTTGTTGTTTTAATCAGTCCTTAACCTTCCAACATTCAGCTTCATTGGAAGTCCATAACTTCTAGTGTTCTCTGTGTGAGAGAGAAAACTTTTCTCTATCCACTTCCTCCTTCTCATGCATAATTTTATAAACTTCTATCATATCACCTCTTTCTTTAAAGTGTGTTCTCTATTAAAGGAGAGCACGTGTTGCGGATGGGGCCAGGCAAGACACCCCGTAGTTGCCAGGCGGGATAAGTTGAAGGGGCCCGGCTCGGATTGGTGGATGGTAGTTGCTGGGGTGAAATTGATATTGCCAATTTGGAGGTGGGAACAGAGGTTATTTAAGCAATGCTCACAGCAATCTGCTTTCTCTTTTGCTGTGGGAACCGGATCACCCGCCTGCCCTCCCTTGTTTTGGGCTTGTGCTTTCACCTTGCTATGCCTGTCATGGGGTCGTCTGCCTTGGTGCAGGGGCCTGGTAGGAATTTTTCCATTTGGCTGATTAGTGTGTGCCATTTGGTTTTTGCCTAAAGGTAAAGGTACCCCTGCCCGTACGGGCCAGTCTTGACAGACTCTGGGGTTGTGCGCCCATCTCACTTAAGAGGCCAGGGGCCAGCGCTGTCCGGAGACACTTCCGGGTCACGTGGCCAGCGTGACATCGCTGCTCTGGCCAGAGCCAGAGCCAGAGCCGCACACGGAAACGCCGTTTACCTTCCCGCTGGTAAGCGGTCCCTATTTATCTACTTGCACCCGAAGGTGCTTTCGAACTGCTAGGTTGGCAGGCGCTGGGACCGAGCAGCGGGAGCGCACCCCGCCGCAGGGATTCGAACCGCCGACCTTTCGATCGGCAAGTCCTAGGTGCTGAGGCTTTAACCCACAGCGCCACCTGCGTAGCAAATCGTCACAACTTGTAAGGTTGGCGGTTAGGCATTGGTTTAAATTGGTTGGAGGAGGGGTATGGATTGGCTGGGCCTGCCCCTCCAATGCTGCTGCTGCAAGGAATTCTGTTAAAGGAATTCAGGGGCTTACCATTCTTTCGTCCAAACCCCTGGAATCAGGTTTGGGCCGCGTAAGCCCCTGGGAGCATGCGGGGAGAAGCTGAGGGTATGTGCCGCAGCTCCAGTTATCCCTGATCTTGTTCCTCCACACTGGCTTTCGCTGGAATCCGGGAGTCAGTGCTGACCCCAAGGTGCGGGGCGGGGGGGGGGGGGCAGATAGTCATAACCAATGCCTAAGCAACCACTCACAATTTGTATGTTCAATAAAGTTGTGGCCAAAATTATGCCAAAAACCTTAGACAAAAATTATGAGTGATGTGTGAGTTATTGGGGTAGGGGTGTTTTGGGGGACCTCAGCACGCAAATTAAGAAGTCCCAGCTGTTGAAACTTTTCCTCAAAGGACAGTTACTCCATCCCCTCATTCATTCTGCTTGCTTTTTTCTGAACCTTTTCCAGATCTCTAGTATGCTTTTTGAGGTGATGGTTTCCACCTCAAGGTTGAGTCTATTGTGGTATCCCATTACAGACTTTATAGAAGTCTGAAATAGGGAAGCTAAACCTTTTTTTAAAAAAACATTTTGAACAATTCCCGTTCACCTGAGATCAAGGAATATATGCCAAGCAAGTAACGTATCTGTTCAAAATTCAAATGCAGGAAAAATATTGACAATAAAAGGAGACTTTTATAGAAAGTGAAGACAGACACAATCAGAATAATTCTTTATTAAATGTACAATTATTATTATTTTAAAAGAGAGTCTCCACTGCTGAATATCTTCTCTCTCAATACATCCATAAGGAATTGAAAAAACCTGTCATTCTTCAAACTTAATTAAACATGTTCAAGGGCAAATAAATCTACATGAATGTAAACTTTAACAGTTTCTCTAATAACTCAGTAAAACCTGTACCTACAGGGATGTAATAAGAATTAATTAAAGCTATTCTTTACAAATAATCTACTAAGAGTATCTCACCAGGAGAGTTTGCAATAATTTATAGTGAGGAAGAAAATTAAATATTTTTTCTAAGAAAGTCCCCATTAATTTTAATAGCCTGCTAATATTTCCATTCATATCAATTCTTTACTTTCCCTGTTGCAATTCTTTCTTAGCATAATAGCAGAGGACTCGTTTGAAATCTAGGCATTTAGAGGGTTTTTTCATGGACTTCTCTTGACAAGACTGTTTTCATCACTGCATATTATACTTTGGGGTCAGAATTTCAGTTTCTCTAAATCAATGGGCTTCAGCAGATGGGGAAAGAACTACAAGTAAAACGGATCAGGCCCCAACCTAAGACCCAGGTTTACATTTTCCTCTTATTCTCAGTGTACTTTCAATTCTCTGTTGAATTTCTTCACAATTTTTGCAAGCGTAGGGTTGAGCTTACTTTATAAGTGGTCATGAGTAGTTTGTGTGTGTGTGTGTGTGTGTGTGTTCTATTGAACATTTATCCAGCAGACTGCAGCCTCCCCAGCTGCCTGTATTTTCTGATCTGAAAAAAGCTCCATGGGTGGAATGACTTCATGTCATCTTCACTTGAGCTTTAAGCCTAGATATTGTTCATTGGTCTTAAGGGAATTGCTTCCCTTTACCATTAAAAGTGTATTTCTGTGCTGATTCCTTTAAAATGTAAAAGACCTCAGTAAAAAACAAACAAACCTTAAATTCACTTGGGGGAAAAAAGTACAGTTGTCAGACGTACAGTAGGCAGCCTCCCCACCGTCTTGTGCTTACAGGAAAGCCCAGTAGAGGCTGTAACGGGGTATTCAGGTAAGGTGAGCACCTAGGAAGGCTGCAGAGTATATATTGTGGGATGTGATCCATGAGAGGCGGTCAAGTACAACATTCCTTGTAATGCTAGAGAAGATTTGCAAGGGAATGTTTGATCCAGCCAGTCGAAACTTCCTGTACCTCCTGGCTGGAGCATCCTTCCTTTTGCATGTGATAGAAGGTGGGCATGACCTAACTTGTTCAGGTAACAAAAGGACGAGTCACACAGCACACCTCCCTCTTTTTGACTCCCTTCTTCATTTAACCAGCTTCTAGCTAGGACTACTCTGCTAGCTCTCAGCTAGCAGAAGCACTGGGATTATTCGCCCATGTGGGGTAGATCCACATGTACGTATTTGTAACTCTGCCTTCAGGGATCCAACTGTGAACTGATGTGAGTAAACCTCTTTTATTAACTTTGAATAAGATTGTTGCATCTTTATTCTTTTAAAAGGGATGAAAGGGAATTTACCTTTAAAGAGACAGATTGAATTGTATAATAGTGAGAGGCTCATACAAGTATGCAACCAGCTTGCTAGCACAAGTTAGGAAGGATATTAATAAACAATATATCTCCTCTCCTGCCCCCTTAACATTCCCACATATACCACAGGAGGGATTATTTGTAGAACGAAAGACATCACACACAGATCTCTGGAGCCTTCCTCTGTTGTTAAATGGTGGCATTATTTGAAGTAAATAAATAAAAGGAAACGTAATTCCTTAGATCCAAACAATAATACTCAAAATGCAATGCTCCAACCTGGTGAAATTTCACATCCCTCCCCCCTGCTTCTGATTTCAGAAACATATAGGATCTGAATCAAGAGAAAGGAGTCCACACTTTATTTCTCTTATAACTCTTGTAGCAAGGGGAGAGCAAATACACCAAAGTCATTGGGTTAGCTGAGAGAGCACAGGAAGGAAAAGGATTGGGTCTTTTGCCCTTAAAGGTAAAGGTATTTTTTTTTTATTTTTATAATGATTTTTATTAATTTTCCACACATAAAATGAAGAACAATGTAACACAGTATTACTTCATAATCATCGGTTCATACTTTGACTTCCCCATACCTCCCAATCCCTGCATCCTTGTTTAAAATTCTTTAGCAACCCTTAAGTCCATTGTCTTAGTTCTTTTTCAAAAATATTTCTTAAGTTTTTTTGTTTACTGCTGCAATTCTTTACTTCTTACCCCCTGACATCTTAACATTCCTCAATTTTACAATTATTTTTAAGATATATCTTGAAGTTCTTCCAGTCCTCTTCCACTGTCTCTTTCCCCTGGTCCCGGATTCTGCCCGTCATCTCAGCCAGTCCCATAAAGTCAATCACCTTTGTTTGCCATTCTTCCAGAGTAGGTAGTTCTTGCGTCTTCCAATACTTTGCCAGTAGAATTCTTGCTGCTGTAGTGGCATACATAAAGAATGTCCTATCCTTCCTTAACACCACTTGGCCCACCATACCCAAGAGGAAAGCCTCTGGTTTCTTAGGAAAAGTCCACTTAAGAACCTTCTTAATTTCATTATAGATCATTTCCCAGAAAGCTTTAACCTTTGGGCAGGTCCACCAAAGGTGGTAGAAAGTGCCTTCAGTCTCATTACATTTCCAACACTTATTATTAGGCAAATGATAAATTTTTGCAAGCTTGACTGGGGTCATGTACCACCGGTAGATCATTTTCATAATATTTTCTTTTAAAGCATTACATGCAGTAAATTTAATACCGGTGGTCCATAACTGTTCCCAGTCAGCAAACATAATATCATGACCTATGTCTTGTGCCCATTTAATCATAGCTGATTTCACCGTTTCATCCTGTGTATTCCATTTTAACAGCAAGTTATACATTCTTGATAAATTCTTAGTATTGGGTTCCAACTGCCCTTAAAGGTAAAGGTAAAGGGACCCCTGACCATTAGGTCCAGTCGTGACCAACTCTGGGGTTGCAGTGCTCATCTCGCTCTATAGGCCAAGGGAGCCGGCGTACAGCTTCCGGGTCATGTGGCCAGCATGACTAAGCCGCTTCTGGCGAACCAGAGCAGCACACAGAAACGCCATTTACCTTCCCACTGGAGTGGTACCTATTTATCTACTTGCACTTTGACGTGCTTTCAAACTGCTAGGTTGGCAGGAGCTGGGACCGAGCAACGTGAGCTCACCCCTTCGCAGGGATTCGAACCGCCGACCTTCTGATCGGCAAGTCCTAGGCTCTGTGGTTTAAACCACAGCGCCACTTTTGCCCTTGCAACACTGTAAAACATTGTAAGCATGGCAATGGACAAATGGACAAAACAGTCTGCTATAATAACATTTTGTTCCATGATAAGAAAGTTATCCCCCCTTCCCCTCTAAAGTCAGGCTTCCCGTTATCCCTTACAAAAGAGGAATCAATTAGTCTAAAAACCAGTACGGCATTTTCTTTTCTTTTTGTTTAATAAAATCCTCCGACATTGACAATTATAGCAAAATATATTTCTGCTTTTTTGTCTTTTTAAAAAAGGAATGAAAGGAAAGAATTTTCTGGACCATTTGAAATGGAATGTGTCACCTCCACGCTGTGTATTGACTGAACAAAACCTCACTAACTGGAAGTTGAAGTACTCCATCAGGGAAAAGACAGCACCCACCCAATAAGAGTTCAGCAGAATCACTTGCACTACTCATGATAATAAAGTGAAATCCAGACACAGACATTGTGAGGAGAATAATCAATGGAGAAGTGGAGCCATCCAGGTAAACCCAGGGGTATGTGAAACAACCCAAACTCCACTAGGGGGGGATTAATGAAATGTAAACAGCCACACCTTCTGCACTTACAACAATCACATGAAAGATGCTGGAAGTCACCAAAATGCCATCACTCCTCCTACCCACCCACACAACAAATTGTGCTGGACTCACAGACCCTTTAGCTTTGAAACCTTTCTATTAAGAGGGCAGCTGGTTTCGGAAGAACATGTAGCATTATCCCAAACCCCAAATGATTTGGGCAGTTTTTGAAATCTGTTTTAAAAGTTTTAAATGAGGAGACCCCAGACTTCACCAAGATTCACTTGCATTGGGAGAATATATCCATTTCCAGGCATCGTGCCCCAGATCATTATGCCTCTGTAGTTACTCATCATTGTTTAGACATGTCCTACTTAACCTTTTGACTTAAATGATTATTAACACCTTTAGACAAGCTAGGATATAGGTGATGTGATGGAACAAAGCATGGTGTTAAGTATAAATGAGAGCCGTGCCAAAATCCATCCTCCAGTTTCTCCAAAAGGCTCTTATCCTGAGAAACTGGCTCACATTTTTCTGCCTCATTATTCTGGTACTTTAACATTTATTTAGAATTTTGGTGGGTGTGAGGTTTTGAGCTCATCTCATCTTCTTCTTTGGTGATCACTCGTAGTCGAGTAAGATTGTCTTTCATAAACACGGTTTTAAAAGGGAGTCCCTAAGTGACTGTGGAGGTCAAATCTGGATCCACACCTCCTTCCACAGTGGGGACATAGGTTTCTAGGAGGGAGCTGATCACAGTGAGGGTTTGCCACACATGCCTTCCTCTTAGCACGTTTCTCCCTTTCATCCTGAGTTTGAGTGTCTTCAAAGCCCATGACACCTTGGGTAAAGGCTCCAATTGGAACGCTTGCAGGCCAGTGTTTCCCCATTGTCAGTGTTTATACTACATTTTATTTATTTATTTATTTTAGATTTGCCTTGAGAGAGTTTTTAAACCTCTTTTGTTGACCACCAGCATTACGCTTTCCATTTTTAAGTTCGAAATAGAGTAGTTGCTTTGGAAGAAGATAATCAGGCATCTGCACAACATGACCTGTCCAACAACCAGTCCATCATTGCAAGGTGGTTGAGGGTGGTGCATTTTCATTTTTATTAAACATTTCTCCAGCATTCTGCTGACTGCAGAGTATCCTGATCTGAAAAACCCACAGGAGAGGAGTTCCCTCATAATGTCTTACCCAGAGCCCAACTGCGCTGGATACCAATTAGTTTCCGGACCCAATTCGAGGTACTGCTTTTGACCTATTAAGCCATAAATGACTCAGGATGGCAATACCTCAAGGACCGCCTCTTTCCATATAAACCTACCCAGACCCTGAGATCATCATCTGAGGCCCTTCTACGTGTGTCTCCTCCATGAGAGGTACAGAGGGTGGCAACATGAGAGCGGGCCTTTCATGGAGTGGCTCAGTGTTTGCTGAATGCTCTCCCCAGGGAGGCTTGTCTGGCACATTCATTACAAATATTTGGGCACCAGGTGAAAACAATCCTCTTTCCCCTGGCCTTTACCTTTATGGCCTTTTTAAACTGTGGGTTGGTATTATTTTGTTTGTGATTATGTTGCCGAGGATGGTATATAAATTTAATAGATAACACAAATAATTGAAGCACGGGCACCTGGGAAGACTGGTGAGTACTGACCACTGATAAGAAGAAGAACTGTAGAGTGAAGGAAATGGCACTAACTATTCCTTGACCACCATAAAAGGTAAGCACAAGAAAAATCCACAAGGCTTTCACTGAATTTTTGTTCTATTTTGATAATTTCATATGCAACTTATTGCCTGATCAACTGGTGCAAAAAATGCCAAAAATGGCCAAAAAAATGCAGAAGAGATCTTCAGTAGATGATGATGATGATGATCCACATCCTCATCATCTTCATCTTCATCTTCATCCTCCTCATCATCATCATCCTCATTTCAATTTATATTCCTCTCTTCTTCCCCCCAAAAGCCTACAAAACATAAGTTGTTCTAAATTGTTTTTAATATTGTGCTTTAATGCTGTAACCTGCCCTGGAACCTTAGGTGGGAGGCTAGATTATGATGAGGAAGGCCACTCCTTCCCTATTGGACAGGCAACAGGTTCCCAGGAGCACTACACCAATGCCTGCTCATCAGGTTGGTCAGCAATGAATGATAGGTTGGCAGAAGGCCCATCATCCGCAAGTTGCCTTCGTTACTAACAGACAACAGATGTCACTTCCCTCTTAGCACAAATGCCCACCCAAACTTCTGTGACAATAAAAGCTAAGGCCACAACCCCCCAGAAGAAGAGCTGTACGGAGTAGGAGGAAAAACATGTCCCCATTGGCAAACCAAATAATTCCTACTCAGCCCCCTACTCATTACAGTCTCCACCAGAAGTGTTGATACTCACACCTGCAGTGATGGAATAAAATCATGTTCCCAGTGTGGATGTTAATGCCAAAATCTGACCTTGAAATTCCTTGTTTCAATTCCTGAACTGGATGCTGACATCGACACTCCCCTGTTTAAGTCAAATGAACGAAGTTGACATAACATTTACTAAATCCCGTGGCGAGTCATCTGTCCTCAGATACTGTCAAATCCTGATTGCAACTGGATGTCAGCTGTCACATCTTGTCAAAAATCCCCCGCTAGATGCCGGATACCGTCAAAAGCTGGCTGCTGCTGCACACTGGCTAAGCTGATACTTTCAACTGTTGACTGCAATCTGTAAGATTCTGTCAGGTTACTGCCAGCTATTGCCTGTCAGCTGAAATATACCATTAAAAGTGGTGAGCCCTTCAAACGACAAATGTGAATCCAGAATAGCAAACATTCATGGGATGTACAGTGGTACCTCTGGTTACGTACTTAATTTGTTCTGAAGGTCCATTCTTAACCTGAAACTGTTCTTAACCTGAAGCACCACTTTAGCTAATGGGGCCTCCAGCTGCTGCCACTCCGCCGCTGCGCAATTTCTCTTCTCATCCTGAAGCAAATTCTTAACCCGAGGTAATATTTCTGGGTTAGTGGAGTCTGTAACCTGAAGCGTATGTAACCTGAAGCGTATGTAACCCGAGGTACCACTGTATGTGCATACTCTGAAAGCACTGGCAGAAAATATTCACTATTTAAATTTGCAGAGAATATTTTTTGAGGCAGATATGTTTGGGTCTAAACATGTTTGAGCTGTAGGATTTTGGTACTTCCTAGTGAACCTATATATGCCTGACATGGCAAAAATGTGAGTATTTTTCTCTATAATACTTTAACACCTAAGAAGCAAAAAATACCGTAATAATGTTCTGGTGTTCATTAAATTATAGCCTTTTCCTCTCACTGAGTCAAAATGATGAGGCTCCTTCTGAAACACGATGCCCTCTTGTGGAAGATTTACCTACATTTCAGGGATTATTTTGAAAGGGAAAGAAAATCTCCCTTTGTGCTTGTTCATATATATTTTTAATGAATGCCAAATCATTTGAAACTCACTGCAGCTCTTTTTGCTTTGTGTGCATTAACTGAGGTTCAAATGAGCTGCTGAAGAACTTAAGCATATGCTAACTTGTCATCACTCATTGACTGTTTGGTAAGCAGAAAGTATAAATAATCAGTGATCAAATCAAACAAAATTATTATGGGTTCATGTCCTACATTTAATGTGGAGCCTGTTGGAATTATCTTCTCCTTCTAAGCAAGCAAGTAAAATTGTATGTGCTCTTTCACTTGAATCCAGCAAGAGTTCTAAAATGTAACTCCAGCAGTCAGAGAAAGTGCTGTAATTTCAGCTAGTCCTGAAGATAAATGCTCTGTCATAAAGTTATCGGTTAATAATGAAGATTCCAGGTAAATATTAGGAAGAACTTAGTGGTGGTAAGAGCTGTTCAACAGTCAAATAGACTATCTCAGAAGGTGGTGGACACTGGAGGTTGGATTGCTATCCATCAAGGATTCCTTAGTTGTGATTCCTGTGTTGCAGGGAGTCACACTTAAGAGTCCATTCCAGCTCTACAATTCTACAATTCTATAATCCCTATCAGTGATATCACTGGAAACTTTTGTCATTGGAATTCAAAACAAAAGACAAAATCTGCTCTTCTTTGGCAAGACATTCCTCTCGTTTTATCTCTTCTTATTTACTGCCATGGGGGGGGGGGAGCCAATTCCCCAAAGCCTGACACTATGGCAATCCAAAAACCAGAGGTCAAGTAGGCAGTGTGATTATGGCACAGTGCTATGTAGCCAGATCTTGCTATGTGGCAATGCCACAAAACCAAATCAAAGTGAGAGCAATACTCCCTGCACTTTCTCTGAATGCATGGACAGCATGGACGTCACTGCTCACCTGAATATCCCCAACTGATAGACAACTTTGCAGGAAGTATTTTTATCTTGTGAACCATACTGAGATCTTATGATGAAGGGTGGTCTATAAATATAATTAATAGTAACTCCAACTACTACTTTAGATAAAGGACTGAGAATAACCTTAAGGTATCACCAAGTTGCTCCTCCTAGATTTGTGTCCAATTCTTACTTTATTGGAGTAGTGTGGAAGCAGACCACAGGGAGAAAACATGCCACATAGTCAAGCAGCCTCCAGGATGGGCTAGTACAATGTGTTCTATTTGAATACTGAATTTGAATATTGTCAAGAAACCACAACTGTTGATTATAAATGGAAATAGATAGAAATGCATTTTTTAAAGAGTTCATGGGTCATCAGTTTGTTTCTCACTCAGGTCAGACAGTAGGTTTAAATCTCTAAATATCCTGCACCCTACATCATCAAAGGAACACAAGGATATACTCTTGTATATTCCCTCTGATTTTAGACTTTTAGGTGAGATCTTGCTTTGTCTTCTCCCCCCAATGGCAGCTGGTTACAAGATTCAAGGAACCCATTTTTCATTGAACCTTCCTTGACCTTTTCACTCACTTTGGCAGCCGGAGTGTGTGGCACTTTGCTGCATTGCAAATTAGATTTTATTAGAGGAATCTTTGAATATGTATATTACATCTTGTATCAAGAGGGCTGGGAATTGCTTAATGCATTATTCAATGTTATGTAGTAAAACTGTCCCTAATGTAGCGCCCTCGAAATGTTGCTTGGATTACAACTCCCAGCATCCCAGACCATTGGCTTTGCTGATTGGGGCTGCCAGCAGTTGTGGTCCCAAAAATCTGGAGGGGACCAAGCTAAGCAAGGCTGGTATAACATGGTCCCCCATCTTGAAACTCACTATCTGCTATGTCAGGGACAGCCAATGTGTCACCCTCCAGATTTATTCATTTAATGAACTGAATTGAATTGAATTTACCATATTTTTCCGTGTATAAGACTAGTTTTTCCCCTTAAGAAAATGTCAAAAATTAGGGGGCACCTATAAAAATTATTAAAAAATAAATAAATAAATTAGGGAGCATCTTAAACAAATATACATCTCCCCCCATTTTCTTAAATCTGAGTCCCCCAAAATAGGGGGCGACTTATACAGGGGAGTGCCTTATAGATGGAAAAATATGGTATGTACTGCCTTTCATCAAACGTTCTCAGGGCAGTTCACAGAATCAAATACAAGATAAAACACAAGTAAATGGTTAAACCAAAACAACAAAACAATAACACACACACCCCTTCCTACAGATACATTGAAATGGCTGAAGGATATTTATCAGCCAAAGGCTGGTTGAAAAAGAACATTTTTGCCTGGTGCCTAAAATATATATAATGAAGGCGCCAGACAAACCTCCCTGTGGGGAGCATTCCACAAATGGGGAGCCATTACAGAAAAGGCCCCTTCTCGCGTTGCCACCCTCCGGACCTCATGTGGAGAAGGCACACGAAGAAAGCGCCTCATATGATGAACGCAGAGTCTGGGAAGGATTATATGGGAAGATGTGGCCCTTGTGGTATTGCGGCCCTGAGCAGTTAAAGGTCAAAAACAGCACTTTGAATTGGGCCCAGAAGCTAATTGGCAGTCAGTGTAGTCAGACCACAATCAGTGTGATACGCTCAAAATGTCTTGTCCTACTGAGCAACCTGGCTGCCGAAATCTGCACCAGCTGAAGCATCTGAACCATCTTTAGAGGCAGCCCTGTGTATAACGCTTTGGAGTAATCCAACCTAGAGGTTACCAGAACATTGACAACAGAAGTTAGGCTATCCCTGTCCAGATAGGGGTGCAGCTGGGCCACCAGCCAAAGTCGATGGAAGTCACTCCATGTCACCAAAGCCACCTGAGCAGAGGATCCAGGAGTACCCCCAAGCTATGTGCCTGTGCTATATTTTTAAGAGACTAACAATTTAAATTGGTGTTGAGTGCTCACAAGCACATTAGTTGGAGATTTCTTTTGCTTTCATATTAACAATAGCAAACAAAGGGAACGATTTGCACAAAGCTAATTTTAAGGCAGATCTGGCTATCCAAATAGAAATTATCATGGGCACCATGACATAGTAAGAGGAACAGAAAGGATGGAAGAGGAGTCTAAAGAACAAGCAGCTCGTAGAAAGGTATGAGTTGTTCTGAACAGCCAAACAGGTGGCCTGAGAAATCTTGCCAACATTTCACATACAAACAAGTTCTTGAAGGGCTAGACATCAATTAAAGCATCATTTTTGCAGAACCTCTGATAGTTTTAGTAGAGATAGATGTGCTGTTTCCCCCCATTGGGAACAAGTACATTGGAACTAGAAGAAATGTTCTGAATGTTGGCATCAGTAAAAAGCGTCTTCATAGAAAGGAAGAAAACATACCAATTGTATATTGTTGAAGGAGAATTACCGTATTTTTCGCCCCATAGGACGCACTTTTCCCCCTCCAAAAATGAAGGGGAAATGTGTGTGCGTCCTATGGGGAGAATGCAGGCTTTCACTGAAGCCTGGAGAGTGAGAGGGGTCAGTGCGCACTGACCCCTCTCTCTTTTTTAAAAAAATAATATTTATTAACATTTTAAAGACTGCAAAAGAAAGACAAAGAATTAAACAAAACAAAACAATACAAAAACAAAAACAAAAACACCCACAACACCAACCCCCAAACATTAAATTAACAAAACCAAACAAACACAATTTAAAACACATCTAATAAGTTCAGTATCTTAACTTTCATTTACTTGTTTCAACAACCTCCTCACACCTCCCTTTTTGTATTCCACTTTAATTAACTGTTTCAGCAATTCCTTTCCATCTTCCTCTGTTTTCTGTCCTGTAATTTATCTTAACATATTCTAACCTTATTTTTCCCTTTAATATATAATTGTCTTAACATATTTTAACTTTATTTTCCCTTTAATACGCTAATAATCTATTTGTACTTAATTCCTTGTAACATTTCTACTAAAGCCATATAGCTCCTTTCCAACATTTTCCTAACACTCATTAATTTTACAATATTTTTATAAATAGTCTTTAAACTTTTTCCAATCTTCTTCCACCAACTCTTCTCCCTGGTCCCGGATTCTGCCAGTCATATCCGCCAATTCCCTATAGTCCATCAACCTGGTGATCTTCTGTCCGATGCTCTTAACTCTTTTCCAAGTCCCTTCTGCGAGTCTTCTTCATATTTATACATGAACTTTACTTTGTCTTCCACTGATCTTATTTTCATTTCCCTTCCTTTGAGGCTAAAGAGTAAATCTCGGGGAAACTCCCGCCTAAAGATGATTTTATTCCTTCTCGACAGGGCAACCAAATCTCCGTAGTTAAATCTAAGATCCGAAAGGTATTTCAGGACATCTTTCAAAATTTCCACTCTTAACTGTTGTTCTTCTAAGTTCCTCTGGTAGTTCCAACAGTCTCTTATTTTGTTCTTCTCTTTTTTCCCTCCTCTTCCAAGTCCGAGAGCCCTCACAGTTTTAATCTCTTCTTGACCCAAGTCCCGGTCCCAAAAGTCATCAAATTCCTGTGTAAGGAAATCTATCAAACTTTCCTTCTCCAGTTCAGGTAGGGCTCTGATCCTCGAAATCTGATTTTCTTTAAATTCAATCATAGCAGGCATCAACTTATGGTAATCAAATTGCATCTGTAAGGCTGGGACTCTCTCTCTCTCCAATTGTGTTACTTTAGGTTCAACAGCAATAACTTTCTCCCTAGCCTTCTCCGCAGTTTGCCATGTCAAAGTAGATTCCTGTGTCAGTTTCTGAATAGTTTCTATATTGGTGTTCACTTTTTGTCCCAAATTGTCAATTTTGGTAGTTACCACATCCACCTTTTTGTGAAGCTGTTCCAGTGAGTCACTTATCTTACATAATACAACCACTAAGGCCTCTTCTGTCAACATTCTTAACCGATTCCAGGTCCCCAGAATCTCACAGGTTTTTATCTTGCAGCTGGAAATTCCCCCAGCTCAACTCTTGTGTCAGTTTCAAAAGCTTACTCTAGAGAGAAACAGTTTCTATTTGTATTAGTCCTTTTAAACTCAATTCAAACAATAAAGTTAGTTTTCAATTTTCTGTTACTTTTACTCCTTTTTAAACGCAGACGGATACCATGGAAACAATGTATTCCTCTTATTAAACTAACTGTCAGTGAACGTTCTAATCACGGTCAGTCCTGTTGGCAGCCCGTTTCCAGGTTCGGAGCGGTGGTATATTAACTCTGTTCGCTCTCTCCTGCAGGTATACTCAGTCCAAAACTTTCCCTCCCTCCGCGCACTGACCCCTCTCACTCTCCAGGCTTCGCGCAGATCTCCGCAAGCCGTGGGAGCCCGCGCCGGGCTCCCACGGCTTGCGGAGAGTTGCCTGCATGCCGAAGGCTGGGCGCAGCTCTCTGCAAGGCACGGGAGCCCGGCGCTGGGCTCCCGCGGCTTGCGGAAAGTTGCCTGTTCTGGGGGCTGGGGTCGGGGGAAGCTCGGGCCTGGGGGGGAATTAATTTCCCCCCCTTTATTCCCCCCCAAAAAAACTAGGTGCGCCTTATGGGACAGTGCGGCCTATAGGGCAAAAAATATGGTACATGAAAATGAT
The DNA here is from genome assembly GCF_951804945.1 of Podarcis cretensis. Lineage (NCBI taxonomy): Eukaryota > Metazoa > Chordata > Lepidosauria > Squamata > Lacertidae > Podarcis > Podarcis cretensis. The sequence goes on from NC_137175.1 coordinate 87,379,770, forward strand.
GTAGAGATGGTATATTCCACCAGTAAAATTGGCAAAAATGTATAAAACAGAACAAAAGAACTGTTGGAGGTGTAAAGAAGGGGAAGGTACATTTTATCATATGTGGTGGGATTACAAGATTATATATATATATATATAAAATGGGAAATGATATACAACAAATTGAAAAGAATGTTCAAAATAACATTTCTTAATAAACCAGAAGCGTTTTGTTTTATTTTAGGACAAGAGCTGCCGAAATTAAAACGGACATTATTTATGTAAGCTACAACAGCAGCAAGAATTCTAATAGCACAAAATTGGAAGACTGGAGAAGTACCATCTAAAGAACAATGGCAAGAAAAATTGATGAACTATGCAGAATTAGCGAAGTTAATGGACAAACTGCAAGAAAAGGACAACAGGGACTTTGAAAAAGAATGTGAACCTTTTACAATATATTTGCAGAAACACCAAAAAAAAAAAAAAATGGACTCCTTGGCAGGATTTAAATAAACATTTACAATTTTGTTTACATAAAACAAGGAATATAACATTGTGATAACATAGTATTGTATATAAACAGCAGAACGTATCATTTGATTTAATAAACCAGAAATGGAAGCTGAGGGAAGTCAATGGGGGGGATGGATGAAAAACTAATATTTAGTATTGATATTGGATATTTGTTTTGAAAATGGAAAATGAATAAAATCTTTAACAAAAAAAGAAAGAAAGAAAACGGGGAGGAAACTAACCATTTGGATTGGACTTTAAAAATATTTGAGATATTTCCCCTCATCTTTTATAACTTTCCTACAACACACACACACATCTCCTTAAAATAATTAGTGCTAAAAAACTGGCCAAATTGGTAGGCCATCTGTTTTAGAAAAATACCGAGGAACAAAAGTTAGATAAATGTTGACCAGTGCCATTTGCCTGGACATTCATTCTGCAAAATGAACCTTTTTGATGCTTTAAAGAAATTGCTAAAAAGAATCCTGGAATTTTAACTGTAAATGCTGATGTTGAGATTTTATCTTTCAGTTCGCTCCTAAGGGCCAACACACATTCAACTATACATTTCAACAGGAATGTAGTTTACAGTTGTTATCATATTGTGCTCACAGGTGGGAGGAAGACCCACTTGCTTAACTCTGTTGAATTATATCAAATAATTGTTGAGAGAGAGACTTGCACTTATTAGATGCTCAGTTGTATCCCCAAAATCAAGACCCTCCTCATCCAAAGATGACAGGTGCCTATGGTCCCTCACCACATAAGTATCATTGTATTGTATTTCTTTAATTTTAATGCTAGACCTTCTAGCACACATCACATATGCTTTGCGATGAGTATTCTTGCTGCTGTTATTGCATACATGAAAAATGTTCTGCCAAAGAAAGACAGAACATTTTTCATGTATGCAATAACAGCAGCAAGAATACTCATCGCAAAGCATTGGAAGACACAAGATTTGCCCACCTTGGAAGAATGTCAGATGCAAGTAATAGACTATATGGAGATGGCAGAAATGACTGGCAGAATCCGAGACCTGGGAGAAGAGTCGGTGGAAGAGGATTGGAAGAAGTTCAAAGACTACTTGCAGAAACATTGCAAACTTTATGAATGTTAAAATGATGTTGGATATATAAATAATATGGCATTAGTGACAAAGTTAGAAGGAGTATGCAAAAATGAATTTAAAAAAGGGTGAAAGACTAGGGTTATATTATGTCAAATTTAAACAATATGGTATAAGTGATCAAGCCATAAGGAATAGGTAAGAATGAATTAAAAAGAAAAGAAAGATCGGAAACATAATAAGTTGAACTATATTATTGACAAGGAGAGTCGAAAGAGGGTAAGGATTTGCAGAATCTGATTGGGCAAATGGGAACACAAAAAAGGGAGGTGTGAGGAAGTCAAGAAACAGGGTTAAATGAGTATAAAGCTAAAAATTGGATTTTTTCTTTCTTATGTTTTTCATTATTTCTCTTGATGGTTTTTTTTCTGTAGTTTTCTTTGTGTATTTTTTCTGCATTTTTGGGTATGTTTGGTGTTTTCTTTTTTTGCTGTATGTATGAATGTGTCCTTTTGTAAAACTTTAATAAATATTTTATTTTAAAAAAACAAAAAAACACACACAAAGATGACAGGTGCCTATGGTCCCTCAGCACATAAGTATCATTGTATTGTATTTTTTTAATTTTAATGCTAGACCTTCTAGCACACATCACATATGATGTATCTTTGAGGGGCAAAGGGTCACTTTTATCTGATGTGCACACATGTAGTGCCACTAATTTTTCCATACCTGCGTATCACACTGGTATTTAAGAGCTTTGCTCTCCGCCAGGGTCATTCCAGACATCCTTTTCATTTTGCATTTACGGCTACTGGTGCTCATGATGCTATTAGCATGGTTATACGCTGCTCTGCTTTCAATATTTTTTTGCAGAAGTTCCAGGTAGAGCATACTACTTCATTTGCAATCACCACACAGCTTCCTGCTGAAATCCAATAGCTTTATATATGCTGTAAACAGCCCAGGTTTTCGTTTTCGGTTTGGTTTTTTTGCTCCACTTTTATTGCACTATTGTGCAAAAGCATCCCTCCAGGTGTCAATAATGCCACAACACTGGGAAAGCATGGCAGAGAAAGAAAGAGAGTGGAATGCCGTATACAAAGTCCAGTTTCAAACCACCACAAATGCCCTAGTAATGTATCAATGACATGTTCCATAATGTGCACCCACCAAAGAAAAAGAAAAGCATGGGGGGGGCAGTTTGTTCCTGGACAGAATTCAAAGTACTGGTTTTGAAATATGACACCATAAACATCCTAAGACCATAGTTATCTGAAAGACCACCTGCTTTCTCATAGCTGCACAACTAATAAGAGCTTAAGAGCTTTATTGCATGCTCTGTTCCTCTGGCAGGGTATCCTTCTCAGCAGTAGCACCGTAGTTATGAAACTTCCTCCTTATATGTGATAGTTTTTTGATTCCAGGTTTAAAAAATGCCCTGTTTCCCCAGGCTTGTGATAGCTTTTAATGTGTGTGCTTTCACTTTCAATCTGCTACCAGAGATGTTTCTATATTTGTTGTTTCTTTATTTTTATTGTCGTTGATTGTCAGGGTTTTAACATGTTGTGGTAAGCTGGAAATCAAATGTGAAGTAAAACGGAAAGGTGAAGTAAATAAGCAAACACAAGCCCACTTCATTCTCTGCTCCTCCATAAATTTTAGATAGCAAAGATTGATTCAGTTGCTCAGTATTTATGAGATCAAGTAAATGGCGCCGCAGGAAGAGCACAAAATCTACCAGGCACCCTTTTTGCCCAAGGCAAATAGCGGCAACAGGGAATTATAGATGAGCCGCATTGTGATATTTCACTGCCATGTCCTCCTTCCGAGATGTGACTTTGACCCACTTCAAAAACTCACTGGGCGAGAGAGAGTATCTTTGCACAGCCAAAGAGCAGAGATACCCTTTCATCACTTCTGGAAGACATCACTTGTGGCTAGGTACTCCACTGGCGTTGGCTTCCATATTAGACTGAATGCAGGGACAAGCTGTTTATATGTAAGTACACTGTGGTCTAAACCACTGAGCCTTGGGCTTGCTGATCAAAAAGTCGGCGGTTCGAATCCCTGTGACAGGGTGAGCTCCCGTTGCTCAGTCCGAGCTCCTGCAAACCTAGCAGTTTGAAAACATACCCCAAAGTGCAATTAGATTAATAGGTACCGCTCCAGCAGGAAGGTAAACGGCATTTCTGTGCGCTGCTCTGGTGTCAGTGTTCCGTTGCGCCAGAAACGGCTTAGTCATGCTGGCCACATGACCCAGAAAAACTGTCTGCGGGGTGGACAAACACTGACTCCCTCGGCCTGTAAAGCGAGATGAGCACTGCAACCCCAGAATCGTTCGCGACTGGGCTTAACTGCCAGGGGTTCCTTTACCTTTTTACACCTCAGTTATCATACACACAGATGCACACAGTGTAATACACTCATTGACTGCTACATGTGAATAACTGTACAAATAATCAGCTCAATTATTTGCATTCATGCCTCATGGCATGGCCAGTTGAACAGATGCCTCCCTCACATTTTCTCTCACTCCATCCGACAAGAGCTGTTGTTGGGTTAGGTAATCTGTAGCAACGCCGGTGTCCAGACTCCACACAATCATGCTGGCTGCTCATTCTGCTGAGTGGGACTCTAAGACACCCCTGTAAAGGGACCCCTGACCGTTACGTCCAATCGTGAACGACTCTGGGGTTGCGGCGCTCATCTCGCTTTACTGGCCGAGGGAGCCGGCGTACAGCTTCCGGGTCATGTGGCCAGCATGACTAAGCCGCTTCTGGCGAACCAGAGCAGCGCACAGAAACACTGCTTACCTTCCTGCTGGAGCAGTACCTAGTTATCTACTTGCACTTTGTGCTTTCAAACTGATTGGTTGGCAGGAGCCAGGGACCAAGCAACGGGAGCTCACCCCATCGCAGGGATTCGAACCGCTGACCTTCTGATCTGCAAGCCCTAGGCTCTGTGGTTTAACTCACAGCGCCACCCGTGGCCCTGTACTACCCTGTTCTGCCCTGATGGCAAGTCTACTTGATACGCAACATTGTTCTACACAGATGTAGTCTCCCCATAGGGAAAAAGATGCATGCATTGTGACATGTTTGTTATAATTAATTACATGGCCTTAGAAAGCCAGCAGTTGCCGCGCAGAGTTATCTGGCACAGTAAAAGCCATTTGTTCAAAAGGAAATTGAGAAGATAAATAAGGACAGTCAATGAAACACTTAAAGCCTATTGGTTTCAGTGGGATTCGAAAGACATAACAGAATCTGTATGTACTTGCTGGGGGGAAGTGAGCGATGACCGTTATCTAGATATGAACACAACAGAGTGAAAGAAACCGCATATTAGCAGAGGTTGTTTGGGCTTTCTTCATTACTTGCCCAGCAGTAGCCCTAGGCAAGGCAATTAACATCTTTGCCTGTCAATTTATATAACTATAAAAGAAGGATAATGCTTTCCCACCTCATCACAAGGTTGTTATAAAAACTAATTAGTTAATGCTTGTAAAATGTTTTGAAACTGTAAAGAGGTATGTAAGTACTAAGTACTATCATTATTATATCTTAATAGAATTGTATGCCTGCGCAGGCATAAACTCACTTAGTGGAACCCATTAATTTCCAAAATGCAATGCATTTCTGTATTCATATCACTCTTGGCTGGCTGATTATTAGTACCAATGATTATTAGCCCACCACCAATTGGCTCTGTCTCTCCATGAACTGTTCCCATTCCAATGAATCATTATATCAGCTACTGCATAATTGTAAGGTGCCCCCGTGTGCTTGTTTTCCTCTTCCCTTCCCCTCTACAGTGGTACCTCGGGTTACAGACGCTTCAGGTTACATACGCTTCAGGTTACAGACTCCGCTAACCCAGAAATAGTACCTCGGTTAAGAACTTTGCTTCAGGATGAGAACAGAAATCATGCTCCGGTGGTGCGCCGGCAGTGGGAGGCCCCATTAGCTAAAGTGGTGCTTCAGGTTAAGAACAGTTTCAGGTTAAGAACGGACCTCTGGTACGAATTAAGTACTTAACCCAAGGTACCACTGTATTTTCCTTATATGTCATGTCTTCTTTAGTTTGCAAGCTTGTAAATTCTACTATCTTTTAGTTCTCTTTTTAAAGGTTTCTGTTGGGAGCCTTCCCAGCTGAGGAGCAGGGTAAAAATGCTTTCAATAAGTAATAAATAATAACAATATACCCAATTCATCTGAGCACATTCTTCTCGTTTATAAGAATATGCAAAGTGTAGAGGAAGTGAATAAAGAATAGTTTTCTCCCTCTCTCATGATGACACTAGAACTCAGGTCATTCAGTGACAGTGATTGGTGGGAGACACAATCCAGGGGTTGCCAACCTGGTGCCCTCCATTTATTGTTGGACTATTACTCCCATCAGCACCCACTGGCATGGCCGGCTGTCATAGATTTTGGAATTTGTGGTGTCTAACAACATCTGGAAAATGTTATATTCATCCACCCACAGCCATTGGGAAGAAAGCCAAACTAAACTGATATTTCCAAACATTTCGTGTTTCCAAGTAGGAGATAAAAGTGCTACCAACTTCTGTGGAAGTAATCCAGAAAGTTCTAGGGAGAATTATATTCCCCTGAAGGACTGAAAAAGCCATAGGCATGCTTTAGGCCTGTACTGTCACAATACCTCAAGCCACATTAGTAAGTCCCTTTGCATTTCTCCAGTAAAACGTGTCCATTTGAAATTACAATGGTATTTTTTAAAATGGAAAAAAAAGAAACTGTTGACTCTGGGTCTTTCTGTGCTCTTGGATGAAAACAAGAGCCCTAACAAGTGACACTCCATCTGTACTGGATCCAGAGTAAGTTAACTTGGGTCTGACGGAAACCAATAAAAAATAAAGAAAGGCTAACATTTCCTGTTGAGTCACATCTGGATCCAACCCATTGTTTTTGTTTCTTTCAGACAAATCTGCCTTCATAGAAAATATAGTCAGGGTTTCCCAAATTTGGGTCTCCAGCTGTTGTCGTTTTTAACTACATCTCCCATCATCCCTAGCTAGCAAGACCAGTGGTCGGGGCAGGGCCAGATTAGGTTTGATGGGGCCCTAAGCTACTGAAGTTAATGGGGCCCTTTATATGTCCAGTTGTCCTTTGTCAACAACAAATTGTCACTTTTTTGTGTTGAATATATGCTATATGGTAATTTATGGACCTAATAGGTATCTAAAGTCATTTGCACATAACAAAATATGTATTTAATCAAAGTAATTGTTGAACTGAAGTACAATTAAGAAGAAGTATATTAATAGTGAAATACAATTAAGATGGAGTATATTAATAATGAAATACAATTGTTGTTGTTGTTTAGTCATTTAGTCGTGTCCAACTCTTTGTGACCCCATGGACCAGAGCACGCCAGGCACTCCTGTCTTCCACTGCCTCCCGCAGTTTGGTCAGACTCATGTTCGTAGCTTCAAGAACACTGTCCAACCATCTTGTCCTCTGTCGTCTCCTTCTCCTTGTGCCCTCCATCTTTCCCAACATCAGGGTCTTTTCCAGGGAGTCTTCTCTTCTCATGAGGTGGCCAAAGTATTGGAGCCTCAGCTTCAGGATCTGTCCTTCCAGTGAGCACTCAGGGCTGATTTCCTTAAGAATGGATAGGTTTGATCTTGAGAGTCCATGGGACTCTCAAGAGTCTACTCCAGCACCATAATTCAAAAGCATCAATTCTTCGGCGATCAGCCTTCTTTATGGTCCCTTTCATGGATCACTGCCTTGCCGTGGCGAAGGGGCTTGAATAACTCAGAGAAGCTATGAGCTATGCTGTGCAGGGCCACCCAAGATGGACAGGTCATAGTGGAGAGTTTTGACCAAACATGATCTACCTGGAGCAGGAACCGGCAAGCCACTCCAGTATCCCTGCCAAGAAAACCCCATGAACAAAGGCAACAGGCATAGAAATACAATTAAGAAGAAGTATATACCGGTCCATGCAGAATGTAGGCACCCTATAGATAGAAATGAGCAAACCAGTGATATTTTAGGGAGCAGGCTAGCAGGCGGGGCCCATTACTTACATCATAGGAGTCTACACAACACAAAACACTGTTGCTGTATGTAGGTTTTATTTTATTTGTTTTTTATCTTATATTTTGGAAATGTACATCCAGGTTTTCCCCCCCTTTAAATTCTTTTGGGGCCCCAAGAGAGTGGGGCCCTAAGCTATAGCTTGTTTAGTTTATACGTAAATCCGGCACTGGTCAGGGGTGATGGGAATTCTAAAAACAGCAGCAGCTGAATACCCAGGTTTGGAAAACCCTGAATAGATGCACTCTAAATAATATGGCGGCGGGGGGGGGGGAGGAATCCTCTTAGAGACAGTGTTCTTGAAAATATGAACAGTTCATAAAAAAAAAAAAATGCTCAAGGGTGGTAACCTTATATCTAAGAGAGCCTTTATTCTCTGCAGATATCTGCATATTCTTCCTATACATTCTTTTGCATGGCTCCATAACCCAGACTGCTAGAAGCTTTGTTTTGCTGCTATTGTAATGAAAGCTGAGATTTTCCAGAATGCAAACGCTGCGTGTGGAACTGGATGGCACACAGAACTGCAGAGGACAACCAGCTTTGGATGTGATTGTGTTGGAAATGTTCTAAGCAATCGGCAACAAGTTCTGATCACTGTCTTGTTTGGCTAGTTCTGACAGAAAACAACAGGTGGCTACAGCATTCTTCATATTGAAATCTCTTTGAAACTAAGCTGTGAACAAGAGCTGGCTTCAGAAAGTGACAGCAGATATGTTTTGGGCATGAATCCATGGCTTTATGTCCTAGCCATGCATTTGAATTCCCTTTGGCATTTTCAATTTGATTTTTCTTAGTGTGTTTTTTTTTCCTTCTGAAAGCATGTGTCATAAAAATTGGAAACCAATTTAGCGAAGCCAGATGCTTTCAGTATATAATAATGCACTTGGCAATCTCAGGTCAAGAAATTAGTAATATATTGTATAACTCTGGCAAGGACTAATGTTTTTTTAAAAAAAATAAAAAGATAAAAAGATGCATTAAACTAATAGAAGGAACTGGTTAAATAGAGTTGATTTTTTAAAACAGTTAATTTAACAAGCATCTTCCTGAAATACTAAAACAGTTGTAATCTGGGAAAGGGCATCAAACCGTAAAATGGTATAAGGGATCAGATTTAACAGAGATCTTCATTTCATTGGCAGAGTCAGGCTTCAGGTTTCATAACTAGCACCATGTTGCACTAAATTGTAGAGCAGAGACTCTCTCACTGAGCCAAAAAACTAAAGGAGGCCCCAGTAGCACAACGTGATTAATATTTCATGGATGAAATGATCGATAAATATAAGACATTCCAAAAGTTTGGAAATCATTCACTATTTTAAAAAATCTTCCACTCAGAAACCTATTTAGAAACAGCATAGAAAGTTCAGGAAGGTTTGCGAGTTGAATAACCTTGTTAAAATCAGGATAGGGTAACTAACTGCAGTTTTATTGAACACAGATATCCTATGCCTTTTACTCTGTGTAGCTCCCTATAGCCCAAGGATGTACAAGTATTTGTTAGCAAATTGGCCTTAAGTAGAATTTGATAGAAAATAGCATACCCTCCAAAATTTCTCTGATGAAAATAGGGATGTTCTATTCCATCATCATCATCATCATCATCATCATCATCATCATCATCATACTCCACCCATCTGGGAGGCTTCCAACACTTATAAAAGCATAATAACATGTTAAACATTAAAACTTCTCTATACAGGGCTGCCTTCATATGTCTTCTAAAGGTTGTATAGTTGTGGTACTTATCTTCTTGGCTCAGCGGTCGCATAACTCCAACATTGGGTCTGCTGGACCATAAAGAAGGCTGATCGCCGAAGAATTGATGCTTTTGAATTATGGTGCTGGAGGAGACTCTTGAGAGTCCCACGGACTGCAAGAAGATCAAACCTATCCATTCTTAAGGAAAGCAGCCCTGAGTGCTCACTGGAAGGACAGATCCTGAAGCTGAGGCTCCAGTACTTTGGCCACCTCATGAGAAGAGAAGACTCCCTGGAAAAGACCCTGATGTTGGGAAAGATTGAGGGCACAAGGTGAAGGGGACGACAGAGGACGAGATGGTTGGACAGTGTTCTCGAAGCTACGAACATGAGTTTGACCAAACTGTGGGAGGCAGTGGAAGACAGGAGTGCCTGGCATGCTCTGGTCCATGGGGTCACGAAGAGTCGGACACGACTAAACAACAACAACAACAACATTCCAGGATCAAATCAGAAACTGGGGTGGCTTCTGTAAATCTGGGACTATTACTGCAACATAGGGACACTTGGAGGATCTGAAATAGGCAGGCTCCAGTTTTGTTGAGGCAGCCAAGGAACATCAAGGGAAACAAAAAGAATTTTGGTTGGCAAAGTTGAAAAGGAAAGTTACATATACATCCTTTGCACAATGTGATGCAAAATACAGTGGTACCTTGGTTTTCAAATGTAATCCATTCTGGAAGATCTTTTGAGTTCCGAAACGTTCGAAAACCGAGGCACTAAGGGTGGTCTGCAAATTTAATTGAGAAAATTGAGAAATACTCAGCAGAAGCCATTCAACTTCCAAAGTACATTCGAAAATGGAAAAATTTACTTCCGGGTTTTCGGTGTTCAAGTTCCAAAATGTTCATCAACGGAGATGTTCGAAAACCGAGGTACCACTGTACTTCCATTCCCACCTACCCCTCCAATGTCACTGGGTATGTTTTAGTGGGGTGGGGGGGTCACAAAACAAACTGCTTAGTATTTTATGACCATTGGCCTGCTCAACTGTGCCCACACAAGTAATGAGTTCAGTACCTTGTCCAACTGCCCACATGAGTTGTAAGAAGCAAAACACTCATCACTGGGTTAACTAGAGCCACAACTTTATTAACATTTAACATCAACCTCGGGTGATTATTAACATTTAACATCACTCATTATTGGTTACCCTGCCCCTCATATAGAGATCAAATATATTATTTTTTGAAACTTTTGTGCACACAAGCAAGCAGGCACGCCCAGCAGAAATGTTATCGTTTCTTTTGAGTGATGATAACATATCTGTAACACACTGGGTGACCCTCTGTGTCCCAGCTGGGGAAAAAATAAGGAAAAATGAGTTAGATAAAATCATTATAAATTGTTGTGGTGATTCGGAGGTTTAATCTGAAATCATGCTGGGTTTCAGTTTGTTGGTATCTCTGGTAACTTCTCTCTCTTACACCATGAATGTTGGCAAATTGGATTTTTAAAAGGCCAAATAATACTAGAAATGGAGCTGTTAGAGATGCACAAGGGAAACTGTGCTTTAATGATCAGGAACCTGGCAAAGTCTTTTTTTATATTATGGGTGTATGTTGTGTAATATTTTATAAACACTATCGCCTAATACAAATTTGTTATAGCCGTTGGCTAGAACAATAAACTTATGAACAGCATTTAACAAGAGGCTGTTTGCAGCAGATACTAAAAATGTACAGCTGCATTGTTTAAGTCAGAAGCCAGCTTGAAACCTCCTCCTCTCTCTAGATGATGGCAAACTTGACCCTGTCGTGTCTCTGGATTCACCTTGCGGGACTCAACTTTCTACACCCCTCCATTAGTTCAGCTGTAGTCTTCTATCTGAATAAGTGCTCTGTAGAGTACAAAAACTCATTTGTTTTCACAAGCATCAACTAGTCCATTAAAGCATACTTTTGTATTATATTAGTGTTGTTAAAAGGAGTGCCGTCTTCGTTGCAGAAGAGAGAGGCGGTAATCAATTTAATGTATAGTTATAGACTAGGAATTTCTTATTTCAAATCCCTGGTGATTTCTAAGATGACAGAAGAACAGATAGTTCCCCTTAGGGATGCTAGCAAAATAAAAGGAAGCTTCTTGACCTTGGCTGACTCCGTATGATGGCAATACTTTCAGCCAAATGGAATCCATCAACACAATCTAAGACAGGCAATGTGTGTAAAATCCATTATGGAATTTTTAAATTTATTTTTTACTGGGCAGGCCAGTGTTTAAAAACTAATTTCTACCCAAGAGAGCAGAATGTTTCAAAACTGCAAAAGGCAACATTTCAAAATGTCCCCATCCGCGTTTGCAGAAATACCACCCCTTTGCTTGAAAACTTAGAGCCAGCTACAGAGAATGGTAACATTTACATCTGATTACATAAATAGATTACGCTGGTGCCATTTTCAGGCATAATGCTGGTGGGGGAGAGGCTGAAATATCAAGTTCAAACTCCTCCTCCTCCTCCTCTTCTTCTTCTACAAAGTGCACATACCTCATGCTTAGTACGAGGGAATCTATAGATTTCAGTTTCTCTCAGATTCTCATTTCTCCAGTCTTTGTTATCTGCATTTCCACACTAGTTTGCAGATTTGTCCCCTTTGAAAAATTATTGTGCAGCTAGAATACTATTAGCCCAGAAATGGAAGCAGGAAGAATTGCCAGCGATTGAAGAATGGAGGATGAAGTTGATGGACTATGCAGAATTAGACAAATTAACAGGAAGGATTTGAAACCGGCGGGACCAGAAATTTACCGAAGACTGGAGTAAATTTACGAACTATATGAAAAGTATTTGTGATGATCAGACAACGTTTGTAGGTTTGCAAGAAGTTCTGTGAGGAGTATTGTTGGAAATATTGTAGGAGTATTGTGAGGAGTATTGTTGGAAATATTGTAAAAATGGAAAAGGGGAGATGATAAGTTAAGAGAGGTAAAGACAATATAAAACTAAGTAATGCATAAAAAGAGGTTAAGACGGAAGACCATCGGAGGTGCTGATGGAAGTCCAAAAAAAAGTGTATTTGTAATAATTTGTGTGGTACGTTTTATAATTTGTATGTTAAAATTAATAAAAATGTGTTCAAAAAGAAAAAAAGAAAAAAAGAAAAAATTATTGTGCCCAAATCCCTCAGTAGATTTATTGAACTGGCTATGATTCATAACGTTATGTCCATTATTTGGCTCACCAAATTATCAGTGACGATACTTGGCCATTGGGATTAAAACAGATCTTGCATGGTTGCCACTGCACCAGCTTATTATTTTTTTCACTTGAGATGTTTCTGATATCATTCAACTACCAAGGCCTGGGCATTTTAAGTCAGTTTTGGGATAGGAGCTTGTACTCATGCGTGAAAAGTTAAAATGTGCTGCACCTTGTTTTGGGTGTTTGGAGTAAAACAACAATGCTCAATAAGTTATCTGAACCAGTGTGTGGAGTGGGGGGAACTAATAGAAAGGCAGACTTTTCTTTCCATGCTTATTCCTTTTCTTTTAATAACTACTTGTTGATAAAGCTTATTACTTCCTTTCAAGCTTTTACTTTATTCCTGCTTCTTCTCCAAGTTAATTCAATTCAGCTACAATATAAGCTAGTGTGCTTTGTCTCCATATTGGCCTCATGTAAAACTTATACTTAAAACAGCTTTGTTTCCCGTGAGTAACAAATCCTATTTTTTTCTTTACCTTTCAACCAGCCATCTTTCTGAACTATTTCTCTCTGCACACTGCTGCAATATATTTACCAAATGCCAACCAAATATCCTGGACCAAACAGACTAATCAGCTAGAAAGACAAGAGGCAAGAATGTTCCCATTTTTATACAGACACTTATCTGAAACTATAATTAGACAAGTAGCTAAAACACCAGGTGCGAGGGCTAAAACTGTACAATAATAAAACAGATTTAAACTAACATGCCTTTGAATAGATGTAGATCAAAGTGAAACATTTGTCTCCTCTGATGAGCAAGTGAATCGGAATACAGTATACATTTTTGAAAAATCTGATTGGTTCACATTAGCTTTGATGTCAGTGGATTAATTTGATGTAGCATTAATTAAAACGGAAGCAGAAATGTGAGAGAGGAGGGAGGTTGCTACCATTAAGTGGAATACAGGTTGTGATATGCAATTCACAAGAACTTGTGTCCATGGTATTTAGCCTGGTTTTGTGCCAAAATTCCCAGTCTGGTCTTTAGTTTGTTTGACCACAGAGCATGCACAGTGACCCCTGGTTTGACTCTCCACACCAATGATTCTCCCGATTATATAGCCTTCCTTTTCCCACCCAACTCAATAGAGGTAGTCAAAGAGAAGTGGAGGTCTGCTCCTTGTGTTGCAAAATGTGCTGGAAAATGGAGCCACTCTGGTCAAAAGAAATCAGTTGTGTGTTAAGATCCCAAGACCTTCCCCAATAAATAAATAAACAATTGACACGGAATTTAATTTAATGTTATTGGCATAATTTTGGCCAAAACTTTATTGATTACAGATCATGAGTGGTTTGCTTAGGCATTGGTTCCCGACTAGCTGTACCTGACCTTGGCAGGGCAGCACTGACGACTGGACACCGGCAGAAGTCAGTACAGTGGTGCCCCGCAAGACGAATGCCTCGCAAGACGGAAAACCCGCTAGACGAAAGGGTTTTCCGTTTTGGAGGTGCTTTGCAAAACAAATTTCCTATGGGCTTGCTTCGCAAGACGAAAATGTCTTGCAAGTTCCTGCAGGGTTCCCCCCCCCCTTTTTCTAAGCCGCTAAGCCGCTTATCAGCTGATCCGCTACTGCGCTTAACAGCTGATCCGCTAAGCCGCTAAGCCGCTTAACAGCTGATTTGCTAAGCCGCTTATCAGCTGATCCGCTAAGCCGCTAAGCTGCTTATCAGCGGATCCGCTGATCCGCTGATCGGCTGATCCGCTGATCTGCTAAGCCGATTATCAGCTGAACCGCTAAGCCCCTAAGCCGCTAATAGCGCTAATCCGCTAATGGGCTTGCTTCACAAGACGAAAAAACCGCAAGACGAAGAGACTCGCGGAACGGATTCTTTTTGTCTTGCGAGGCACCCCTGTACAGGTAAACATCCGAGGCAGCCACCGTAAGGTAGGTGGTGCTGTTGACGACTGAGGAGAGATGGGGGGGTGATTACTCAGGGCAATGCCATTACCCCAAGAGGCTGCATTTCTAAACCTCTCTCTGTGAATATTGAATAAGAGAGATTGGTAAGAACTTCCTTGTCTACCTGTTCCTGACAGCCTACCATGGGGGGATTGTATTCCCTGATGTCTGACACAAGGAAACTTAGGGAGGGCTTCACAGGGAGCAGAGAGCTGAAGTGGAAAGTCCCCCAAATGCATAAGTGGTTTTTGTTTGTTTTGTTTTTTTGAAAAAAATATATTTTTTTATTATATATTTTCTAAGGTTGCAAAAGTAGGTGCATTGTCTCTTTTTTCAGGTCGCAGAGTCTTTTCTACAAATCAGTTACATTCCATGTGAGACAGTGTTGTATACATAGTGGTTGGCCATTGCAAGAACAGGATGTTGAACTACATGTTTTGATCCAATAGGGCTCTTCTTAGGCTCATCTTATACATGCCATGCATATTTTTCCCCCAATTCCCCAGGCCTTTATGGCTTCATGGTGAACAGTGTACAGTGGTACCTCAGTTTAAGTTCTTAGTTCGTTCCGGAAGTCCGTTCTTAACCTGAAACTGTTCTTAACTTGAAGTACCACTTTAGCTAATGGGGCCTCCTGCTGCCGCTGCTCCGCCGGAGCCCGATTTCTGTTCTTATCCTGAAGCAAAGTTCTTAACCTGAAGCACTATTTCTGGGTTAGCGGAGTGTGTAACCTGAAGCGTATGTAACCTGAAGCGTATGTAGCCCGAGGTACCACTGTAGACTAAAATAATATTTATTCATTTATTTAGACAATTTATATACCACTTAATTACAATTGTTTCTATGTAGTGTGCAAAAAAACACAATACAATGGTTTTTTTATTTAAAAAAATCAGCTAAAACTATATAAATAAATAAATTATGGGAGCAGTTTTGCCTGTTTACTGACAACACATTTTCATTTATTGAAATATGCCATTAAAAAGGGGGGCATTATAAAAAGATCCACGAGGTGGTTCGCAAATAAAGAGCTTAAAAAACAATATAACTATCATAAAAACCCACTAGCCTCAGCTCTACGGTTAATTATATTCTAAAATTTAAAGCCTTTCTCCCTTCCTTTTCCATAATCCTGAGCATATTTATAAAAGGCTCAATGATACCAATTGTCCAGGAGGCAGATTATTTCAATTGAAGACCCAGAGTTCATTTACAAGTGATCATTTGCAGGAGAGCACACTTCATGCAATTTCACATTTAAATCTCCTGTTATTTCTCCCTCCAGAACGCCAATAGCTTCAAACTGATGAAGGCAAAGAAGTCAGGAAATATATTCAGCTTAGATTATTACAGCCTCCATTCATGTAGAGCAGTAGCTAATTATTTCCCTTCTGCTTTCGCTACAGGTAACTACGGCAATGGGATGCACCTCTTCAAGTAATACTTTGGAATATGCCGCAGCCAAAATACTAAGATTGCTTCTAGGTGCCTGAAGTCATTTTGTTTAAGCACAAAACGGCAACTGGTGACCACATAGGCACTGGTAGGGCAGAAGAAAAGAAAAGTATTTGTTGCTCCGCATTTATATCCCATTTTATTTCTCCAAGAAGTTCAAGGTGGTTTACACCCCTATGTGGTAGGTTAGCTGAGAGGCACTGACTATTCCAAGGTCACCCAGTGAGCTACACGACTGACTGGGGATATAATAATAATATAATAATAATAATAAATTTTTATTTATACCCTGCCCTCCCCAGCCAGAGCCAGGCTCAGGGCAGCTAACACCAGTAAAATCACAATAAAAACATAATAGTGGGGGGAAAGAAAATAAAAGAAAACAATTTAAAATACAGTTGAACTACAATTTAAAATGCAACCTCATTTTAAAAGTAGCCCATAGATCAAAACCATAAGGGGAGGGAAACATAAGGGTCAGACTGAGTCCAAACCAAAGGCCAAGTGGAATAGGTCTGTCTTGCAGGCCCCGCGGAAAGATGTCAAGTCCCACAGGGCCCTAGTCTCTTGTGACAGAGCGTTCCACCAAGTTGGGGCCAGTACTGAAAAGGCCCTGGCCCTAGTTGAGACCAACCTAACCACCTTGTGACTTAGGACCTCCACAGTGTTGTCATTTGTGGACCTTAAGGTCCTCCACAGGGCATACCAGAAGAGGCAGTCCCGTAGGTATGTGGGTCCTAGGCCCCATAGGGCTTTAAGGTCAAAACCAGCACCTTAAACCTCTGGTTTCCCAGAATCTAGTCCGATACTCTAAGTACTACACCATGTTGTTGTTGTTGTTGTTTAGTCATTTAGTCGTGTCCGACTCTTCATGACCCCATGGACCAAAGCACACCAGGCACTTCTGTCTTCCACTGCCTCCCACAGTTTAGTCAAACTCATGCTGGTAGCTTTGAGAACACTATCCAACCATCTTGTCCTCTGTCGTCCCCTTCACCTTGTGCCCTCCATCTTTCCCAACATCAGGGTCTTTTCCAGGGAGTCTTCTCTTCTCATGAGGTGGCCAAAGTACTGGATCCTCAGCTTCAGGATCTGTCCTTCCAGTGAGCACTCAGGGCTGCTTTCCTTAAGAATGGATAGGTTTGATCTTCTTGCAGTCCACAGGACTCTCAAGAGTCTCCTCGAGCACCATAATTCAAAAGCATCCATTCTTTGGCAATCAGCCTTCTTTATGGTCCAGCTCTCACTTCCGTACATCACTACTGGGAAAACCACTACACTTGATCTTAGCCAAAAGGCCGAGAAGCATGTAATATATATTTTTTTTTTGATGTTGTTGTTGATTTCCTTTTGTTTGATCTTGTGGGGTTCTGTGTCGCTGGCTTTTGCCGCAATAAAACTAACTAAACTAACTGGGAAAACCATAGCTTTAACTATACGGATCTTTGTTGGCAAGGTGATACTAATTATTAAAGAAAAGAATGCATAAGGTGGGGGAGAATATTTTATTCAGTCAAAAAATTCCAGAGGGGCTGCAATGCAGATTAAGACTAAGCCCCACAACAGGGAGCCTAAATAATAGTTTAAATTATATTTCCTACTTTATGGAACATCGCTGTCAAATATCACCATTCTGTTTCAAAAGGAAGGGGGGGAGACATCCCCTAAGGCTATGAACTACACTTTCATAATTATATTAATGTATCTGAATTTTTTACTGCCTCCCATCACCAAATCAGATCCCACGTACCATTTTCTTTTAAATGAGAAGCAATTTTTACAGAGCTAGGGGGCAAGTCAATCAATAATAATAAATATTGTAAATGCTGGCTAAAATCTTAATTAAATACGGAACTGCAGAAAGCTTTCATATCCTTTAAACTTTATATACAAATTCATATTTCATATTGCAGGGAATGCTACCACATCCTCCGACATTTCTCCAATGAAAATAGGGACATCCTATTCAATAACAGGGACACGGGTGGTGCTGTGGGTTAAACCACTGTGCTGCTTGGGCTTACCAATCAAAAGGTTGGCAGTTTGAATCCCCGCAATGGAGTGAGCTCCTGTTGTTTGGTCTCAGCTCCTGCCAACCTAGCAGTTCGAAAGCACAGCAGTGCAAGTAGATAAATAGGTACCATTCCAGTGGGAAGGTAAATGGCGTTTCTGTGCACTGCTCTGGTTTCACCAGAAGCGGCTTAGTCATGCTGGCCACATGACCTAGAAAAACTGTCTGCGGACGTGGACAAACGCCTGCTTCCTTGGCCTGTAAAGCGAGATGAGCGCCGCAACCCCAGAGTCATTCGCAACTGGACTTAATTGTCAGGGGTTCCTTTACCTTTATTCAATAATAACATTAAAAAAAACCTTTCCTAAACAGGACAGCCTTCAGATGGCGCAGGTGTCAGACAACTCCATACCCTCCAACATTTCTGTGATGAATATAGGGACGTCCTAAGGAAAAGTGGGACATTCTGAGATCAAATCAGAAACTGGGACAGCTTCTGTATATCCAGGACTGTCCCTGGAAAATAGGTACGCTTGGAGAGTCTGTACTATGGCTCCATGACTAACAGGAAGCATAACTCAGTAATTTGTAAAAAGTGTTTATTTAAAAGTTGGCAGACATGTGTCCACAACCAGCACCTAGTTCTAGAGTTCAACAGCGAAAGGTTAACCCAACAATTGTGTAGATGAGACTAAGAGATATCATCTCTTCTTCTTGGTCATCTGGTGGGTCATTGTTTGCAGCTGTACCTTCTCCCTCTTCCAAGCAGATCCTTATCCCGGGGAAATCCCAGGTGATAGAGGGCTTTGCGCCAGCAAAATGAATGATCCTATGAAGACTCTGGACTTTCCACCAGGTCAATTGCAATCTTCAGTCTTGAGGCCTGGGCATAAAGGGAAAGAATGAGGAACGAGGCACAGTTTGTGATGTGGTTGGAGGGGTTATCAGAATGGATAGGCAGGTGAGGCACACATGAGAAAGGGAATCTTCAGGCTGCCTTGAGGCTCTTGTAGGTTTTTCCCAATCCTCACTTGTACTATAGTTCTCTGTAGGGTCCAAAGCCTCTTCCTCAGAAGAGCCATCTACAGAATCTCGAGGATCCTGGTGCCCTGTTGTGCATATGTTTGGCACCTTGGAAATGGTTACCTGTTCCCTTGTATGTTTATCACAGATCCTATGATCTGTTGGTGCGCTGTAATGGGAAGAGCATTGGCTTTTCTGTTGTGTTGTGTATTCTGTGAATCAGCCTGCCAGAGGACACTTGCCTGGGCTAAAATATAGATGCGCTTTTACTCTCGCAAGATTGAATGTATTACCCTTGGCTGTACTTGAGGGACGATTCCAACAGATTCCACACGAAAAATGCTTATGTCCCTGTGGAGATGGCAGTACTGAATCGGTGGCACATGCCCTTCTTACTTGCACTCTTTATAAAGACTTGAGGAATGAGATTATCACCCCTCTTTTATTGTCCATTCTGGGTCGCCCAACCACTGCCACAGTGTCCTTTCTCTTGGCAAATCAAGATGAGCGAGTGACAGCAAAGGTTGCAAGGTTTTTAGCAGGGGCAATCAGAATAAGTTCCACTATTTGACTATTGATTCAAAACCCTAAAACATATTTTATATAATTGACTTTTTATTTCTGTTCTTTGCCTATCGTATTGTTGTTTTATTGCTATGGCCAATGGCTAACACAAATAAAGATTCATTCATTCATTCATTCATTCACACTTGCCTGGGCACATAAGAGAGAGGATTGCTACCATTTTACCTAAGGCAGATGGTCTTAAGGAAGCATTCTGGGATGTACTTCCAGGCAGCCAAGAAGAAAGCATAGAATTCTTTCAGGAAGAGGTCTTTAGATGGCTGAGCATGGTGGACATGGATGAGCAAAAACCACAATCAGGGATGTGTTGGGACATGTGATTTAAGTGATAAGCAGAGGAGAGAGATCATGGAAAACTTTGAAGGTAAGAAAGAGAAACTTGTACACGATCTGGGAACAAGAAGCACCTGTGAGGTTTATGGATGGTAACAGGAGCTACAAGAAAGGTGAATAATTCTGGCACTGTCATGTCAAACTTCATCGAATTAATTAAATAAATCAAAATCACCATCATCTTTCCTCTTCCTGGTCACTTAAGTCACAAGAGTCAGGTGTTCAGATTGCCCCTGGATTCCCCTTCACATAGAGGTGTTATACATGCATACCTTGGTAAACATGTATGGCCTCTTTTCATGTATGCCAAATGCAACACTCAGGACCACAAGACCTCAAGGACTGCCTCTTTCCATATGAACGTACCTGGACCCTGTGATCATCATCTGAGGCCCTTCTTCATGTAGCTCCTCCACAAGAGGTCTGGAGGGTGGCAACATGAGAACGGGCCTTTCTGTTATGCTCCCCGTTTATAGAATGCTCTTCCCCAAGGAGGTTTGGCTGGTGTCTTCATTATACATTATCAAATCAAATATCTTTATTGCGGTCCATAGACCCACAAAACAGTTTCAAAACAAGATAAAGTTAAAACAACCAAACAACAGGCGAAAGAGACCGAGGTAGTCTTTTGTTATGTCTAGAGAATGATGGTCTTTGTTTCTTGCGACCTCTGAAAGAAACTTTGCCATGGTCAGTATAATATCATTTGACCTATCCTCCAGAAGGTATTTAATATGGGAGGCTTCAGATTTTCCCGGCAAATTTGCTAGTAAGGGTTCCTCTTTAACCAGGCCTTTGGCTGATGGACATCCAATGCCATTTTTAAATGTGTTGGTTTATTGGGTTGTTTTTATATTAAGAATAAGAATAAGAATAAGAATAAGAATAAGAATAAGAATAAGAATAAGAATAAGAATTTTGTGTCTTTATATTGTGTTTTTATGTTGTAACCGCCCTAAAACCTGCTGGTATAGGGCAGTATGCAAATTTGACAACAGCAACAACAACAACACACTTGCAGGATATGTGGTTACTCAGCTTAACCCCGCTCCCTCCTCAATCAACAAAGGGAATCCAGCTGAACACTCAGGGTGAGTGTGCTCCTTTGAAGGCATACCAATTCTTATTCATACACATTCTAAAAGCAAACCAAGAGTGATGTGTGCCTCTAATTTCAAGGTATAAGTGTAGCTTGGAATTGTAAGAAAAACTGGTATAAATCATACAAGCTGATAATCTTGCATACATGCTTCTAACTGGAAGTTTTTGAAGCTAAGCTTCCACTACAAAGAAATTGTAATGAAATAACATCCTTGCATTTAATTATCTTAGTGCTCCTGCTTTTCTCATAATGCTTATAATATACCAACACATGCCACAGGCTATCTTTTGACAAACTATTTCTCTAATTTCAAGAAGAATGCAGGCTTTAAGAAGATTTGATTTAAATTTCATATATATCGCTTAAAAGCTGTCTTGCTGTTTATTAGTAATTTAAAGCAAGCTCTTTTTCAAAAAGCTTCTGAAATGCTAACAACATTCTTGTATTAGACATATCGGGAGAAAATAATCCCTTTATTTGTGTGTGCATTTAAACCTTCCACTCATTGCCACATCAGTTTATGGACTGCCTAAGGGATTTTTTTCTGCCACTGCCTATCATTGGCAAATGGGGAAGGAGCAGGGCCTTTTTTCAGCCAGAACTCACCAGACTTCAGTTCTGGCACCTCTCAGGTGGACACCATTGACAATCTAAGAGAATGAGGGAGATGTTCATGGTGAGTTCTGGCACCTCTTTTTCTAGATGAATAGCACTGATGAAAGTATATTTCAGGTAAAGCGTGTTCTCCCTGAAATGAGAGCACATGTTGCAGTGGGATCTGCCAAGCCACCCCTCTGTTGCCAGACAGGGTAAACGTAAGCTGGCCTGGGGCAACGATTGGATGGCCGGATTTCTGGGGCAAATTGCATATTGCAATGTGGTGGGTGGGACCAGAGGCTTTAAATATTGGGGCACTCAGCTTATTGCTTTCTCTTTCACTGAGTGCATCAGATCACCCGCCCGCCCGCCCTGAGTTCCAGTTGACCTTGCTATGCCTGTCTTGGGGTCGTCTGCTGTTGGAGCAGGGACCTGGTAGGAATTTTGTCCATTTGGCTGATTGGCTGGTGCCATTTGGTTTTTGCCTACTACATAACAATTCGTCACAACTTGTAAGGTTGCGTTTAGGCATTGGTTATAAAAATTGGTTGGAGGAGGGGTAAGGATAGGCTGGGCCTGCCCCTCCAATGGTGGTGTGGAAGGGAATTCAGTTAAAGGAATCCAGGGGCTTGCCATGATTTCGTCCAATCCCTGAAATGGGATCAGGGCTGGCAAGCCTGGGGGAGAAGGTTGGGTGAGCGGTGAGGGACTGTCACTCAGCTCAACTGATCCCCAATATGGTTTTCCCTTCACTGGCTTCCAAGGGAGTTCGGAAGTCAGTTCTGTCCCAGGCAGGGGGATAGATAGTCTTAACCAATGCCAAAGCAACCACTCACAGATATGTATTTTAATAAAGTTGTGGCCAAAATTATGCCAAAAACCTTAAACAAAAATTATGTGTGAATTTGTGAGTTATTTGGAGGGGTGGCTTGGGGACCTCGACACGCAAGTCCCCAGGTGTTCCTGGTGGTCTTAACAATTTTAGTGGGTGTAGGCTTTCGAGCTTACCTTATCGTTTAGAGGCGGCCAAGGTTCTTGCATGTTTTTCTCCTTCCAGTATACATTCTTTCAGCACTCTGCAGCCTTCCTGGTTGCCTGTGCTTCCTGTTCTGAAGAAGCACAATGGGAGGAGTTACCTTATGCTGTCTTCCTCTGGGTTTCAGCTGAAGCATGGGCACCCAAGGAGGCTGCAGATTTAGGACCACTAGAGAGATAGTTTGTAGAATTAATGGTCACCAATAGACACCTCTTGAGACACTTCAAAAGCAAGGTATTCACACACAAAAAACCCTTAACTCCATGTATGAGGATTTCACCCAAAATATCAATTTCTCCTCTTCCCCATTAAGTGATGAATAGTTGGGAAAGGGCAGAATACATTTTTGACACAGCACTAGAAGCATGCCATTCAATGCTGTGAAGCGAATTTTCATAGTAGCAGTTAAACAAAAACCACCAACAACAACAAAATCATGGAAAAGGGCTCCAGCTGGATTGGAAATGATCTGAAGTCAATATAATCATTGACATGAGATGAGCAAGGGGGTTATTTTCAGTCAATCTGCTCAGATAAGATTTCTTCCTTCAGTGTATTGCAAAGTCCATAACACTGTTTTCAGTGTTTTTGCTGAAATAAGTTCTTGGGGTTTATTTTGACTCACCCTAGAGATAGCACAAAACATTGACCCTGAGCTTTTTTTATTATTAAAGAATCCTATAAATATAACGGGGAAAGTCGCTCAGAGAGGCTTACTTATTATAACTTCTTCCTTTGTTCCTTAATTGTCTCAATCTATAACCCGGGAAGGGTTATGACATTTCTTCTTAAAGCAAAATACCGCAAAGGACTTTTGATTTTATAAGTCTTTCCCTGGAACTTTTATTTGAAAGGGATATGGGTTGGTTTGTACTATAAGCTGGCCTAGGTATTTTTGTTATGAGCAGGGAGAGTGCAAGACACACTAATACTGTAAATCACAATATCAGAACTGCAGGTTGATGTCTAAGAAAAACCCACCAGACTGAGCGAATGTTTTATACAGTATTAAAGTGCTTATGGTACCTGTGTGAACAGTTCCAAATAGAACATAATTGTAAGTTTACTAATACCATGGGAATGAGGTTGTTCATAACTTCAAAATGCCTATAACTCTAAAAGATGTGCTCAACCTAAAGCTCACTTGCCCAGTTCCTGGCATCACAATAAAGCCGGCTGGATTTGTAGATCTAAACTTCCATGTTCTGAAATGGAAGACAGTGGTACCTTGGTTCTCAAACGCCTTGGTGTTCAAACAACTTGGAACCCAAACACTGCAAACCCGGAAGTAAGTTTTCTGGTTTGCAAACCTTTTTTTTTTTTTTTTTTTGAAAGCTGAACGTGCTCCGTTTTGAGTGTTATGCTTCCGTGTTGAGTGTTACGCTGAAGTCTGTCTGGTTTTGCCATTTATTTTGCGTTTTTGCAGCTCTTTTTGTTTTGTTTTTGTGACTGTGTGGAAGCCAGTTCAGCTACTGACTGACTGACTGATTGTGTGACTGCAGGACATTGTTTATTGCTTTCATTTTATGGATCAGTGGTCTCATTAGATGGTAAAATTCATGTTAAATTGCTGTTTTAGGGGTTGTTTTTAAAAGTCTGGAACGGATTAATCCATTTTGCATTACTTTCTATGGGAAAGCGAGCCTTGGTTTTGGAATGCTTTGGTTTTGGAACGGACTTCCGGAACAGATTAAGTTTGAGAATCAAAGTACCACTGTAAACAGAATCCAAGGATACAGCCAAAAGTAGTAGACACCAACTGGCCTCATCCATCCCCCTCCATAAAGTGTAGCTCAATATTCCACAGTTGAAAACATCATTATAGCTCAGTCAGTAGAGCACAAGACTCTTAATCTCAGGTTCATGGGTTTGAGCACCAACTGGGCAAAAGATTCCTGTGTTGCAGCGGGTTGGACTAGATGACTCTTGTAGTCTCTTGCAACTCTACAATTCTATGATTACATTGTCTGCGTCCCTATCATGGCCATCAGCAGCCAGTAATATGGAGTCAGAATGGGAGGGGTACAATTATGGTGTGGTGGCCTGGGAATCTGATTCAGAGGCTGAACCTGAGGAATCCCAGCCTGCACAGGAGTCCCCGCCTCCAGGGCCGGCTGAGCCGGGGCAGGGCCTTGAATCTGAAGGGTCCTCACCTGTGCCGGATCCTCAGGAGCAGACACCAGCTGAAGCTGCTCTGGCTCCAGAGGTGATCGAGGACCCATTGCCTTCAGGTGCTCCTCTCCCAGCCCTGTCAGGGGAAGGTGAGGTTGCCTCTGGGTCCAGTAACCCTCCAGCCTCTCCGGAGCTGCAGAGGCTCAGGGCAGAGAGGCGGAGGGAACTAAGTAACTAAGTTCTCACAGGAGGAGTGCTCGCCTTAAGGCCAGGAGAGGCGAGTCACCTGTGTGCCGGGGCCGCCCTATGCCTCAGAGGAGATAAAGAACACACAGCCCAGTCCCAGGTTGTGGGAGCAACATTGCTGGTAACCTGTTCCTGCCAGCACCCTGACCTGCTCTCCGGAGTTTCTGACCATGCCCAACTCCTCGCTTTGGACCTCGCTTCGCCCCTGACGAACAGCCTCCTTACCCTCGACCTATGGCCCGGACTTAGACCACGCTGCATAGTAACACCCCCCCCCCCCCCGGGGACCAGCACATATTGTTATTAGATTCAGGTAGGTAGCCGTGTTGGTCTGACACAGTCAAAATAAATAAAAATTGTCCAGTAGCACCTTAGAGACCAACTAAGTATGTTCTGGGTATAAGTTTCCGTGTGCATGCTCACTTTATTATTGTTATTGTTATTGTGCAGGAAGAAGCAACTGTCATGTACACAGTCATCGGCTATGTATACACCATAGAATCATAGAATTGTAGAGTTGGAAGGGTTTCCATGGCTCATCTAGTCCAGCCCCACTGCAATGCAGGAATCCTTTGAGGGTGTTCAACTCACAATCCTGAGATTGAGTCTCATGCTCCACTAACTAAGCTATCCCAACTCACGCCATACATTGAAGCACATGGTATCTCCCATAGAAACCTGGGAACTGTAGTTGGAGTTGGTTAAGCATGGTAGGAATTGTAGCTCTGTGAGGAGTTCTCGTGATTATTTGGGGAAGCCACGTGTGTTAGCTGTGTTTTGAATACTTAGTGTTTACAGCCACTGGCTTCCATAGGCTCTGCACAACCTAGATCAGGGGCCAGCAAACTTTTTCAGCAGGGGGCTGGTCCACTGTCCCTCAGACCTTGTGGAGGGGCCGGACTATATTTTGAAAGGGAAAAAATGAACGAATTCCTATGCCGCACAAATAACCCAGAGATGCATTTTAAATAAAAGGACACATTCTACTCATGTAAAAACACACTGATTCCTGGACCATCCGTGGGCCAGATTTAGAAGGCGATTGGGCCAGATCTGGCCCCCGGGCCTTAGTTTGCCTGCCCATGACCTAGCTGATACAAAATAATTGTGCATGATACATGAGACACCATCATACATGGGTTATGACACAGCTTCTAAAAAAAATAAATCAGTACTAGATCACTGCATGCTGTACTCAGGAATACTCAGTGTAACGTCGACTGCATACATAGCATAGATTTAAAACACATTTAGAAAGCACATTGATAGTTAAATCATGGGAGTTGCATTTTGCTAAGGTTGCTGGGCATGTTAACTCTGTGAGGGGTATACTATAGTTCCCAGGATCCTTTGGCAGAATCCATGTGCTTTAAATCTATGGCATCTTCAGTACTATGCTGTACTGTGCCAACGGAACTTGAGACGAAAATGGTAGCAGTTCCGTTCGTACGAATTACACTGACGTTAGGCATATCAATTTTCCTAAATTGTTTTCTCTCCTATAAATGCTTTTGATAATCATCCTGTGTCTCTCCTTTCATTCCCTGTGTTTTTGTTCTATCAGCACAGTGAGAAATGCCCCTGTTTTCATCACGCTTTATCTCCACTGTCACACATGGAATAAAAGTTCACAGGCGTTGCTTAGATCTTTTCCTTTATTCTCTCTTTTTAGGATTTGACCTGTATAAATCTAGTTAAGCTTCGTTGGTTTTTTTTTTTTTTTCATTGTTGTATAAAATGCAATCACTTTCCAATCTTTGAATAGGTTTCCCCCCCCTTTTTATTTTGTTCCCCACAGAATTTCATTGATCTTGTTGACAGTGTTTTACATTTTATCCTCCTCAAAATGTTCAGTAGATTCAGTCATTTGTCTCATATCTCCTTTTTCCTTTCAGTGTGACAGGAGCGTCTATTCTCATCTCATGAAGGGCTGTCTCCCCCACCATTTGATCATCTTGCTTCTGCACTTTTCTTCACTGGAAAACTGATAATAGCTGTTAAGGAATCATAAGATTCGAGGTTTTTATCTGTCTGCATTCTGGCTACAGTTCAACACAAAGTTACACTGTAATTCTCTACCCACTTACCTGGGAATAAACCCAACTGAACACACTGGGGTTTACATCTTGAGTGCATGGGATTTCACCAACAGACACACTTGAGCCCATTCACTTCTATGGTTGTAACTGCCCCGACCTCTGTGTTGCATTTTGACATCTGCATTTCATTCACTATCACAATCATAATAACTGAGAATACCGATCTACTAGAATTCTAGTTCAGCAAGAGATTGATTACACAGTGTGAAAATTAAATGCGTTTGAGTAATCTCATCAAATCAGACACTTTATTTTTATTTTTTTATATACTTTTTATTAATTTACTTGTTTTACAATTTAGAATACTCATTTAAACATTCTTAAAACATCAATGATTTCCCGTCTTCTCTTTCCATGGTTCATTTTGCATATCATAAGTCCCTGCATATTTTACATAAACTAAACCATTCCATATTCCATTAGTACACCCATCAAAACTTATTTACACTGTTGAATTTATCCTAATGCTGCCAACGATTTCAAGTGTACACAATTTTCCCCCCCATATATTTAATAAACATTTTCCAATATTCTCTAAACGTATGTCCTTCTTGTTCTCTTATTCTATATGTTCAGTCTGCAAACTGCACATATTTCATCAGCTGAAGTCGCCATTCTTCTTTAGTTGGGACCTTGCTCGTTTTCCACTTTGGGGCTAACAAAACATGGGCCGCAGTAGTGGCATACCTAAGTAACCTTTTTTGACACTTGGGAATTTCCGTCTGAATTATCCCCAACAAAATAGACTCTGTTGTTGTTGTTTGGAAAAGTACTTTTAAACATTTTTTTCAATTCATTATAGATTATTTCCCAATACCCTTTTACCCTTTTACAAGGTCCACCACATATGAAAGAATGTTCCCTCAACCTTTTTGCATCTCCAATTTAAATAAACTGATGTAAGAGCTGCCTGGCTGGATGAGATGAATCTGATGAATGTGAGGGGAGAGCATAGATGTGGCAGCTAGTTCCACAAGATGAGGGTTCAAAATTCCCTGAGAAGCCTCGAGTACAACAGGCTCCCTGCTACAGATGTTTGCTTTCCAACATACATTAGACAATGGCACCGGCAACAGGAATCCATAGGAGAGGGTGGGCAGAGCCAATGGCAGACCTTGGTGTCTCACATTTCAGTGGTGCCCTGTGTGATGCCAAAATCTGGTGCCCCCTCTCACCTTCCGTTGGACTTCATCATTGTGGTACCTGCTGCCGCGCCCAGAAACTCCACCTCTGGTGTGACCAAACAGGTCTTACTCCCTTAGATCTGTTTTTGGTGGAGTTAGCTAGCTAGCCAATCCTTGCTCTTTTCCTTCCAACTGAATAGGGCTCAGACTGAAGACAAAAGTGGAAATCTCTTGTTTATTTCAGAATTATTGCTTAAACAGTCATTCTGAAGCCCAACATGAGTCTTCTGTTGCTGGGGAATACCATTTCAGATTCCAGGTGGATCATTAAACATTCTTGAATGCCCTTCTACATCAAATATTTATGCAATGTATATATCAGGGTGAACATTATTGCCTGTGGCCTTTTGGTCTGAGATGTTAACTGTATATGTCAGAGGGGGTATTCAATGAGGGGATACATTCAAGCATATGCCCACCCCCTGAAGTCTGAAATGCATCTGTCCAGCCAGTGCTGAGTCAACAATCAGTCTAGGCAGATTTTGTGCACCGAGTGGGGAATGCACCACCTTATCCTTTGCCTCAGGCAGCAAAATGACTTGGACTGCTCCTGCTTATTGGAACCATGATATAATCTTCAATATCTAATCACATGGCTGTTGCATTTGCTACTAAATATGGAGAGAATGGATGATTCTTGCCTAACCTTCATTGCAATCCCTTATTAGCCTGCACAGCAATTTCATTTCTCAGAAGCAAAGCAATTTCATTTGCTAAGAACAAATAGAAACAATCAAGAGCATTATGAATGATATTTCTACAGAACGACTTAGTTCAAACAAAAGCAAATGGGAAAAATGTGAGTATAGTACATTCTGACAAGACCTTGGCCTTGCTGATGTGGTCCAAAGGAAAGCATAGCAATACATATGACACCAGCTGGACTGCAGGAGTTGCCAAAGGCCTTACAACAACTTTGTAAGACACATCACCATTTTTGTCTCCATATAGCACACGTAGGTTTGGAACCAATCCAAACACCTCATAGTGAGTTCAAGATAGAGGTGTGATTAAAACAACACATTTTCTGATTCACAGCTCATTTGCTATGCCATTATGCTATGCTTAGTCTTCCTCTGTTTGGATTGTTTAATGGAATGAATGAGCTTAATATAACATTTACTAAATTCTGTTGCAAGTCATCTATCAGATACTGTCACATATTGATTGCTACTGTATGCCAAATGTCAGATACTGTAAAATAGTTGAACTCTACTGCAAAAAGAAATCATTGAACAGGAAAAAGCTTCTGCTGAATACCAAGGATGTTATCAAACCAAACTTAAGTGCTTTCAAGTCCCATTGATTTTAACAGGTGAAAGTTAAGTCCTTTCTTCATTTCGCCTTTTGAAATCAATGTGACTTTGAAATGCTTACGTCTTCCCTAGGGATCACACCCACAATAACTGGCAAATAATTCGTGAATGACCAAACCATCAGGGACTATTGGGGGAATATCCACCACTTCAGGTCTCAGAGGGGAATTTTGAGGGTCATTTTTGCAGGAAAGTCATAATAGCAGTAGGCCACCAGCTCTGGATATGCCTGCTCCAACTTAAAAGTGTCCTATCTTCTGAAGTAGAACATTCACAGTAGCAGCATCCTTTCTGTGTGATTTGTTTCCTTAAAAGAGCTATAAGGTTTACTTACTTGTAGGGTCCAGGGGGTCTTGTTCTGACATGCCTTTTTAATAATAATTTTTATTAATTTTCCAATTTTAAAACAAAACAACAACAACAACATAAAACCGTCAACAAATACAAACAAACACACAAATATAAATTCTTAACCTCATTTTCATAAACCTCCTTTCTCGGACTTCCCCATACCTCACCCTTTTTGCATCCTTATTTTACAGTTTTTCAGCAACCCTTTTAGCCAATTAAATTTAAATTTGTTATCTTTCTCAATTTCACCTTAAGTCATCAAACATTTTCAGCTGTAATTCTGCATCTTCCTTCCCCTTGACATTTTAGCACTCCTCAATTTTATAACAGTTCTTAAGATATACTTTAAACTTCTTCCAGTCTTCCTCCACTGTCTCTTTCTCTTGGTCACGGATTCTGCCAGTCATTTCTGCCAGTCCCATAAAGTCGATCACTTTCGTCTGCCATTCTTCCAGTGTGGGTAATTCTTGTGTCTTCCAATACTTTGCTAGAAGAATCCTTGCTGCTGTAGTGGCGTACATAAAAAAGATCTTGTCCCTCCTTGACACCAATTGGCCGACCATGCCCAAGAAATGCCTCTGGTTTCTTGTGAAAAGTACATTTAAGTACCTTCTTAATTTCATTATAAATCATTTCCCAAAAGGCTTTAATCTTTGGGCAGGTCCACCAAAGGTGAAAGAAGGTACCCTCAGTCTCATTACATTTCCAACATTTATTATTGGGCAGATGATAAATCTTCGCAAGCTTAACTGGGGTCATGTACCACCTGTAAATCATTTTCATAATATTTTCTCTTAGGGCATTACATGCCGTGAATTTAATACCGGTGGTCCATAACTGTTCCCAGTCAGCAAACATAATGTCATGTCCAATGTCCTGTGCCCATTTAATCATGGCTGATTTGACTGTCTCATCTATTGTATTCCACCTCAGCAACAAATTGTACATTCTTGATACATTCTTAGTATTGGGTTCTAACAGTTCTGTTTCCAATTTCGATTTCTCCACCTGGAAGCCATTTTTCCTGTCTTGTTTAAAGGTTTCCATTTTTTGGTGATAATGAAGCCAATCTCGCACCTTGGGCTTTAATTTCTCAAAACTCTGTAGTTTAAATTCACTGCTTTCTTGTTCTAAAATTTCAGAATATTTTGGCCATTTGGATTCCATGTTAAGTTTCTTCACCTCCTTAGCCTCCATAGGTGATAACCACCTAGGAGTTTTATTTTCCAACAAATCCTTATACCGAATCCAAACATTATATAGTGTTGGTAACCTCGGCTGATTTGGGCAACATTGCTGTAATAATTGCATGTTAACTAGATGTTATTTGCATTGTTTGGTTTTATTCTTATAGTTCTTTTACATTTGTATGCTGTTAGCATGATCCACTCCTGCAGACACAGGGAAGGATGGGCATGAAGCTAAAGAAGCTTTTCCACTCCTTCCTGGCTAGCCTTCAATATATATCCAAAGGATATTTGTCGCCCACAGCATGCTGACCATTTTCGATACCAGGAGATGCTTGCACATTTCCTTAACTATCATTGACCTTTTGTCATCATTTCCCACCATGTCCCACCAGAAATATATATATAGAGAGAGAGAGAGAGAGAGAGAGAGAGAGAGAGAGTTGTTTTCTAAAAAAATGTTTAGGGGTACTCTCATTTTGACTCAAGAAAATCACAATTTTGTAGTTAAATCGGGGGAAATAAATACAGTAAATGGTAAAAAGTACAAAGATTCACAAAATGTTTAGGGGTATGTGTACCCCTGCGTCCCTCCAGAAAAAAAAACACTGTGTGTGTGTGTGTGTGTGTGTGTGTGTGTGTGTGTGTGTAATATCAGCCAACTGAGGATAAGACATCATGCATCTGATGAAGTCAACTCTAGTCCCCCAAAAAGTTTATATTATAATAAACCAGGGAGCAACCCTAACCCACAATCTGTGCTGCTTGGGTAATTGTGATGGGATTTGTCCCCCTGATGGGCTCTAGCATTGGGTTTTGTCCCCACAGAAGCCCCCATTGCACCTACTGAAACGACAGGCTGCCTTGAAGCTGCAGCTTTGGGCCCCTCTCCTGGGGGCTGATGGGTAGGGCTTTTTTCCCAGCCAAAACTCACCAGAACTCTTACGCGGGTTCTGGCACATCTCAGCTGGGCACATTGTCATTCTAAGAGAATAAGCCAGGCATTCATGGTGAGTTTCAGCACCTCTTTTTCTAGAGAATAGCACTGCTTATGGGAGTAAAGCAGTAGGACGCGGTGGGATGCGGGTAGCGCTGTGGTCTAAACCACTGAGCCTCTTGGGCTTGCCGATTTGAAGGTCAGCGGTTTGAATCCCCGTGACGGGGTGAGCTCCCATTGCTCAGTCCCAGCTCCTGCCAACCTAGCAGTTCAAAAGCACCCCAAAAAGTGCAGGTAGATTAATAGGCACCTCTCTGGCTGGAAGGTAAACTGTGTTTCCGTGCTTTGCTCTGGTTTTGCCAGAAGCGGCTTAGTCAAGCTGGCCACATGACCCGGAAAAGCTGTCTGCGGACAAACGCTGGCTCCCTCGGCCAGTAAAGTGAGATGAGTGCCACAACCCCAGAGTCGTTTGGGACTGAACTTAACTGTCAGGGGTCCTTTACCTTTTTATGGGAGAAAGGCCCCATGTTGGAAGGCACCAATGCTGCCGCTGCTGCCCCAGGAGCTGATTCTGCAGCCCCTGTCCTCAGGCCATGTGAAATCAGAGCACCCCAGGATGAAGGCAGACCCTGGGAAGCCTTCAAAGAAAGCAGGGTCATCACACTGAAAACAGGGCACTTGGCAGGTTTGGTGGTGTTTCCACAGGCAGTAGCTAGGGAGTTTCAGAGGTGAGTCAGGAGTGGTACAGGACCAGCCATGGATCTGCTGGATCTTAAGCCAGGGGTCAGCAAACTTTTTCAGCAGGGGGCCTGTCCACTGTCCTTCAGATCTTGTGGGGGGGCCAGAATATATTTTGAAAAAATTATATGAATGGATTCCTATGCTCCACAAATAACCCAGAGATGCATTTTAAATAAGAGCACACATTCTGCTCATGTAAAAACATGCTGATTCCCATGGGCTGGATTTAATAATAATAATAATAATAATAATAATAATAATAATAATAAATTTTATTTATATCCCGCCCTTCCCAGCCAAAGCCGGGCTCAGGGCGGCTAACAACAATAAAATAGTACCACATTCTAAAATCATTTCATTATAAAATTAATTCAACTCAAAATGATGGCAACCATTAGGCTAAAGTTCTGTGAAGATTGCCAAAGGAGGGAGTCAGGCTGCACCCTGGCCAAAGGCCTGGTGGAAGAGCTCTGTCTTGCAGGCCCTGCGAAAAGATGTCAAGTCCTGCAGGGCCCTGATCTCTCGTGACAGAGCGTTCCACCAGATTGGAGCCACAGCCGAGAAAGCCCTTGCTCTAGTTGAGGCCAGCCTAACCTCTCTGTAGCCTGGGACCTTCAGGATGTTTTTGTTAGAAGGTGATTGGGCTGGATCCGGTCCCTGGGCCTTAGTTTGCCTACCCATGTCTTAGTTTGCCTACCCATTCTGCTGCAACAGCCTGGAAGAGGTACAGTAAAAAGAGGGGGCCCTCCATTTTCTGCCCTGACTTTCTGCCCCACCAATAGGGTTCAGATGCAGTGGTGGTTCTAATTCTCAAATCCGCCCCAGGGCAGAGTGTAGTTCCCTGTTAGTTCAGCAGTGGATAGACCTTAGGCTTGTTCGATCTATTCTCTATGTGTGTGTTTATAGAACTCCACTGTCTGCCAACCAGAGGCAGGTGCAAATGGCATAGGGTTAGAATTAAAGAGCTGGCTGCCTGCATCTACATTCTGACTCTAGATATTTGTTTTCAATACCAGTAGTGTGCTCATAGCCCTTCTACATCAAAGTCCATGTCTGGCTAGTTTTCATCATTTCAACAGCATAATTAAGGTGGGATAAATTCATTTTGTTGTTATTGTTAAACAGTTCTGAGTCAAAAATATTTTGCTTGTCTACTGGAAATCTCCCAGAGATCTCCCAACAGATCTAAGTCTGCCCACCCCATGCCACCTAGTCTTGAAGGTAAATCGGAGTTGCCTGCTATTTTAGCCCAAACTATATTACACACTGAGATCCTGTGGCATATTGATTTCCACTGATTCTGATAAACAACAGGCAAAACAAGAATGCAACAAAACCACAAATATAATAAAATAAGACAGCTGGGAGTATTTTCCCAGAAGACTTTTTTTTTATGAATAATGAAGGTGATCAAGAACCAAACCACATCAGAATAATTGATCTTCAAAGACCATGTTATAACACAGAAAGATATTTTGTTAATGGAAATTGCTACCAGGAATGCTGCCACCACATAACTTCAGAAGCAAAGTTAAAAGCTTCTGGGGAATATCAAACAACACATTCTGTGTTCATTAAAACAGTTTTGCTTCATCTAAATCACTGTTACAGATGCCATTTAAGTTTCCTCTCCAAGCTGTTGCTACCAAATTCCCCCTGTCTTAAACCTTTCTTTTGAATGCTGTGTAATTATTTCTCTTTTATAATTCATTAGAGCGTCCCAGTGGTTGGATCTCGTCCAGGTCTCTATTTTCCTTCCGCATTATTGGCAAAAGAAATTTTTAAGAAAGGGGATGAAATTGTACTGGAATTTTGCCAGCTGTAGCCCATTTAATCAAATCATTTCTTGGTGCATGGGTTATTACCAAGTCGTAGTCTTATACTGGCTAAATAATTAACTGGTAATTAAGAAATCCAAAATTATATGGATGCCCTTGAATTCCTCACATAATTTGCTTGCTTGAATCTCAGTTTGTGTTTGTGTGAGAGAGAGTGTATCCATCCACACATGCATAATGAATGCAGATAACACTTTATAGTATATTGTCTGTGCTGATGGGCCTAAGATGCTGTAAATATCATATTAATTCTGCAACTCTGACATATCCTACAGTGGTTTGTGCACCATTCTTCTGTTTGACGACTCTCCTGGTAACCATGGGCAACAAAGCATTCCATGCAAACGTGTGGCCACTACTGCACATGATAGTAGTAGTTATTATTATTATTAGCCTGCCAGGAGGCCAGCACCGTGTGTTTCATCTTCCCAAGGAGAGAGGAAGCCCCCTTCTCTAAAGCTAGCATGGAAATGCAGGCTACTGTAGTCTTAGCAAGCAGGCGAGTGACTTTAGTAGACTTATTCACAAGACTGGTTTACACAATCTTCTTATCACCATCATCATCAAATTTATATGCCAGCCTTCCTTCCGATCCCAGGGTTGCAAACACAACTGTGTTAAAAATAATACCATTATAAATTCAGTAGAAACATATTTGAAATATTTGAAGGCATCTAAAAACATTCAAAAACAATTTAAAACAGAGGCAATGAAGTCATGGGTCCTGATATGCCCACTGGAAGAGATATGTTTTTTTAGAGAAAAGTGATGAAAAACCTAGACAGCATCTTAAAAAGCAGAGACATCACCTTGCCGACAAAGGTCCGTATAGTTAAAGCTATAGTTTTCCCACTAGTGATGTATGAAAGTGAGAGCTGGACCATAAAGAAGGCTGATCGCCGAAGAATTGATGCTTTTGAATTATGGTGCTGGAGAGTCCCATGGACTGAAAGAAGATCAAACCTATCCATTCTGAAGGAAGCCCTGCGTGTTCACTGGAAGGACAGATCCTGAAGCTGAGACTCCAATACTTTGGCCACCTCATGAGAAGAGAAGACTCCCTGGAAAAGACCCTGACGTTGGGAAAGATTGAGAGCACAAGGAGAAGGGGATGACAGAGGATGGTATTATCTGTCCTCAAAGCTACCAGCATGAGTTTGACCAAGCTGTGGAAGGCAGTGGAAGACAGGAGTCCCTGGCGTGCTCTGGTCCATGGGGTCACGAAGAGTCGGACACGACTAAGCGACTAAACAACAACAACAAAAAGGAGTATAGTGAAGGAACCTGCCAAATGTCAATAGGCAGGTGGCTATGGAGCACAGGTGATTCCACATGGAAGGAGTCATTCCTTGCCAATGCAGAATGAAGATTTTGTGGCTCATGTATGGGGTAAGGTCCCACGCTTCAATAGACTGGTCCCAAGCTGCTGAAGGTTTTCTATACCAAGAGTAACACCTTGAACTTAGCCTGGTAGTGTACTTGTGTGTTGAATGGTAAACACAAACAGTGACCTGCTGGGAAAATAACTTTAAGAAATTAAAAACCCTCTGTCATGTGACCATCACTGAAAAAAGAGATGGAATCACCTGAAGCCAAAGGGGTCTATGTCTGCCACTTCATTCCCACTATTTCCATGCTTAATTCCATTCGGAACAAAATACCCTCCACCACGTTTGCATCTCCTGTGATCTAGATCTGTGTTGGGTCCAAATTCTAGAAAAGAAAATATAGTATTCGTGTTCCTTAGAAAGAACAGAATTTCTCCCTAACTGCGAGTTTAATGCAGCCAAATTTTCTTGACAGCTTCATTTCAAGCATCTGTTTCCCACAGAGTTCTACAATCTGGTGTTTTGAACTCCCATCAGCCTCAGCTACCATGACCAATGGTCATGCCTGATAGGAGTTGTAGTCCAATGACATCTGGAGGGCACCAGATCAGGGAATCATTACTCACATTGCACAGAGGTGAATCCATGTCTTTTTTCCTGCTCAGGGCTTCATCATCATCACCATCATTTCTTATTTATAACCCGCCCATCTGGCTGGGTTTCCCCAGCCACTCTGGGTGGCTCCCAACAGAATTAAAAGCACAATAAAACATCAAACATTAAAAACTAAACAGGGCTGACTTCAGAGAAGAAGAAGAAGAAGAATTTACTATTTGTACCCCGCCCATTGGGATGCGGGTGGCGCTGTGGGTAAAACCTCAGTGCCTAGGACTTGCTGATCATAAGGTTGGCGGTTCAAATCCCCACGGCGGGGTGAGCTCCCGTCGTTCATTCCCAGCTCCTGCCCACCTAGCAGTTCGAAAGCACCCCTAAGTGCAAGTAGATAAATAGGTACCGCTTTATAGCGGGAAGGTAAACGGTGTTTCCGTGTGCGGCACTGGTGCTGGCTCGCCAGTTGCAGCTTCGTCACGCTGGCCACGTGACCCGGAAGTGTCTTTGGACAGTGCCAGCTCCCGGCCTCTTGAGCGAGATGAGTG
Source organism: Podarcis cretensis (assembly GCF_951804945.1). Taxonomy (NCBI): domain Eukaryota; kingdom Metazoa; phylum Chordata; class Lepidosauria; order Squamata; family Lacertidae; genus Podarcis; species Podarcis cretensis. Next base: position 87,416,915 of record NC_137175.1, read on the forward strand.
TGCAACCCTAGAGTTGGTCATGACTGGCCCGTACGGGCAGGGGTACCTTTACCTTTACCCCGCCCATCTGGCTGGGTTTCCTTGCTGGGATGTCTTCTAAAAGTCAGATAGTTGTTTATTTCCTTGACATCTGATGGGAGGGCGTTCCACAGGGTGGGTGCCACTACCGAGAAGGCCCTCTGCCTAGTTCCCTGTAACCTCACTTCTCGCAGTGAGGGAACTGCTAGAAGGCCCTCAGAGCTGGACCTCAGGCTGAACGATGGGGGTGGAAACGTTCCTTCAGGTATACTGGGCCAAGGCCATTTAGGGCTTTAAAGGTCAGCGCCAACACTTTAAATTGTTCTCAGAAATGTACTGGGAGCCAATGTAGGACTTTCAGGACTGGTGTTACGTGGTCTCGGCGGCCACTCCCAGTCACCAGTCTTGCTGCCATATTCTGGATTAGTTGTAGTTTGCGGGTCAGCTTCAAAGGTAGCCCCACATAAAGCACATTTCAGTAGTCCAAGCGGGAGATAATCAGAACATTCACCGCTCTGGCGAGACAATCTGCAGGCAGGTAGGGTATCAGCCTGCGTACCAGATGGAGATGGTAGACAGCTGCCCTTGACACAGAATTGGCCTGCACCTCCATGGACAGCTGTGAGTCCAAACTGACTCCCAGGCTGTGCACCTGGTCCTTCAGGGGCACAGTTACCCCATTCAGGACCAGGGAGTCCTCCACACCTGCCTGCCCCCTGTCCCCCCAAAACAGTACTTCTGTCTTGTCAGGATTCAACCTCAATCTGTTAGCTGACATCCATATTTACACTTCGTTTCCAGGCACAGCTCCATGTCTTCCTTCCAGAAAGCTGCAGAGAAAAGGAAGAAAGGAAGGAAGGGAGGGAGGGGGGGGGAGGGAGGGAGGGAGCTTAGACATGGAGTTTTAAAGTGTAGTCTGTGTCTGAAATGTGTGGAGGACAGTTAAGTGTGGATAAGCCCTCAGTGGAACATCCAATTCTTTCTCCCCCATTAATTTGCCTACATAATGTGTGCATTTCAAGTCTTTAGATGACAGAAAAAATGGAAATGTGTAGGTGGAATATGACATAGTTTATCCTCCATTTTTTCCCACATGATGCTGACAGAAATTAGGAGACTTCAGACACAGGGATCCAACTCTTTATCTCCATGTAACAGTGTAAAAAAAAACCCCCACATGTAACTGGTTCTGAGATTTTGGGTCAGTCTGCAACTGAAAATCAATACAAATGTTTCCCTTTCCACACAGAAAAAGTCTAGTAGCCACTCTCCATTTCATACATATGGTTTTGTAAAGCTCCTCTTCAGAAATATATCTTCTTTGATCAATTTTTCACTGAATACATCACTAAATTTGGGCTTGATACTTTTTGAAATAACTTAATTGCTTTTAACGTTTCATTCTTAGTTGTGAGGGTTACATTAAGCACATGAAGATGTTGAGGGACATTTTTTAAAAAACTGTTATCTGTGAATCACCATCCTACTGTGCCCTGTCAAGCCTTTCATAAATGCTTCAAACAATCTGGAATGTGAGAATATTTCTCCTTCTGAAATGCCAGCCTGAGTGATGGCAATACATTTTTATTATTATTACAGGGTTTTAGGATGCCCTTTCTTACTTACTTATCAAAACCTTTATTAGGCATTATGCAGGTAAAACCATAAAAGGAAAATAACATATAAAAGCCTTGAGATATATATAAAAAGGCAGGAGTTGGCTACATACAAATATAAATATATACATATAAAATCAGTGGTTTTCCTTGTTAGCCTGCTCCTTGGAGGACTGCTGCCAAAAACTCGGCTACCCCCGCCGTTACCCTTTGGTCAGCGTCGGATAGGTAGAGTCCCACACATTCAGCTTGCTGGGGTTCCAGACCACCCGAAAGGGGGGACAGCACGCGTTGACGGAGCGTACTGTACAATGGGCAATGAAAGAGGATATGCTCTACAGTGTCCGGGACATTCATAGAACATCTACAGAATCTCTTGCTTCTGGGAATGTTTTGATATCTTCCCCAGACAAATGCTGAGGGAAAAACATTCAAACGGGCCAGCATAAAAGCCCTACGTTGGGCTGGGATTATTAATTTAGAGACGTAATTGGCTCTGCAGGATGCCCTTTCCTCATTAAATCTGAGAAGAAGAAAAATGGAAATTGTCACGTAGAGCATGTATTAATGGGAACGAAAAAAAAAAGAGTAACACCAGACATGCATTAAATAGCTTTGGCTTCCCATCAGGATAGCTTGATGGTAGGAAAAGCCAGTATTATCGGAATAATCTTGCAGATAAGAACAGGCCTTTCGCCCCCACGTAACTCACCTTGATACTACAGGAAAATGGTGGGTTTTGCACATTATTGACTTGGAAGACATCTTTGTGAAATGAAACTAATAACAAGGGCTTTCTTCAGCTGGAACTCACTGGAACTCAGTTCCGGCACCTCTCAGGCAGGCACCAAAACTATTATAAAAGAGCAAGGGAAGTGTTATTAGTGAATTAAAGCCTCTCTTTTTCTAGAAAAATAGCACTGTGCCTTAGTCTTCCCCCACATCTCTTAGAGCCCCTTGAGGTTCTCCTCTAAAAAAAAGTAAATGGTAAAGGGACCCCTGACCATTAGGTCCAGTCGTGGCCGATTCTGGGGTTGCGGCGCTCATCTCGCTTTACTGGCCGAGGGAGCCGGCGTACAGCTTCTGGGTCATGTGGCCTAAGCAGCTTCTGGTGAATCAGAGCAGCACACAGCAGAAACGCCGTTTACCTTCCCGCCAGAGTGGTCCCTATTTATCTACTTGCACTTTGACGTGCTTTCAAACTGCTAGGTTGGCAGGAGCAGGGACCGAGCAATGGGAGCTCACCCTGTCGCGGGGATTCGAACTGCCAACCTTCCGATCGGCAAGTCCTAAGCTCTGTGGTTTAACCCACAGCAAGTCCCCTAAAGTTCTCCTCTATTTTTGACCATAATTAGATCCACACACTTAAACCCAGCTTAGCTATACGATTATTATATGATTGCTGTATGATTGATGGGCTGCAACATCTCAGTGGCTTGCTGTCACAATTGTGTAGTTTTTAGTAAATAAAAATACTCATATCTCTTCCAGCTTGGTCTACATGTTTGGTTACAAAATGTTATGGTGTGTGCTCTCTTCCAAAAGATGTGCTCCTATTCAGTACTCCACCCAGTCATTGTGACCAATCAGAGCTTTGCTTCCACCTTGAAGCTCTGATTTTGTTATATATGCACTTTACATCTGCAAACCCTGGGGTTCCCACAGACCAGGCAGATACCTCAATCTTCTTTCCCAGTGACCCCATTTTGGTTACAGTCCTGTCAGCATGCAGCAAATGAGTTAGATATTAGGAGTGATAGTCAAGTCTCAGCATGTTTTATTGGATTTTCAGTTGCTGACAAATGAAGATGTGGAGAGGGTGCTTGACACAGACCATACAATAGCCTCCACTGTCCACTTTGTCTTGTGTTAGGATGCAGAGGATTCGTGGCTTGGGTGCGAATAATAAATATTGCTTCTCTAAAGGAGAGTAACTCTCTGTAATGAGAGCTGGCTGTGGTGAAGCTTCCAGTGAGAAAGTCTCCGCTGAATTCTTGTGATCAAAATTATTATAGACCATTATCTAGTAATATGGCATCAAGGAACTAGATGCAGATTTCTCAGTGCTCCTATGCAGCCTTACTCAAAAGTAAAGCCCCAATCAGCATGTATACAGGATTACAGCCTGCGGTATGGTTGGAAAAGCAGGCGGGTTGCAGGGTGTCCTTACTGAGATGTATTGGTAAATCATTTGGTTGCACCTCTACGGTCCAGAGTTCACATGAATTGATACCTCAAGGACTACGTCTTTCCATATGAAGCTACCTGGATTCTGCATTCATCATCTGAGGCCCTTCTTTGTGTGCCTCCTCCATGAGAGGTCCAAAGAGTGGCAACACCAGAACAGGCCTTTTCTGTTTGTGGGATGCTCTCCCCAGGGAGGTTTGGCTGGCACCTTCATTATACAGTGGTACCTCAGGTTACAAACACCTCGGGTTACAAACACTTTGGGTTACAGACTCCACTAACCCAGAAGTAGTACCTCAGGTTAAGAACTTTACTTCAGGATGAGAACAGAAATCGTGCAGTGGCAGTGGGAGGCCCCATTAGCTAAAGTGGTACCTCAGGTTAAGAACAGTTTCAGGTTAAGAACAGACCTCTGGAATGAATTAAGTTCGTAACCAGAGGTACCACTGTACACCTTTAGGTGCCAGGCAAAAAACATTCCTCTTTAACCAAGCCTTTGGCTGGCTGACATCTGATGCTCTTTTAAAATGCGTTGGAGGAGGGCAGGAATATTGAGTTGTTCTTTTAATTTTTATTATGGATTTTGTGTTTTTATGTGTTGTGAACTGCCATGAGACCTGCAGGTACAGGACAGTATGCAAAATTAATAAATAGTTGTAGTACCAGTAACAATAGTCCTTTGTATATATGTTTTTTTTAAAAAAAAAAATGACACAAATTCCCTCCATAAAGAAAGACATGAGGTTTTGGTCATGCTTTATTTAAGGCATGTATTTTTCTATTCACAGCAAGTGTTTCCTCTCCTATGGAAGCATTGTGCCAAAGCCCAGAGACAGGTTTAGCACCTCAGGGAGAACTAAGCCAATGTTATATCACATTCCTACTGAGGAAGTGTGCTTAAATAGCAAATCTGGAAGGGAAGAAGAAAAAACACCTGCAAGTTAAAATGTGATGGGGAATAATGAGAAATCAGAATTAATTTGAGCAAGTACTGTGTGAAGTAATGAGGAAGGAATACTATTAATTTTTTTCTCCATGGGGAATAACCCCCCAAAATACCCTAAGCTACAATCAAGGTAAGTGACTCTTGCATCAGACATGTGACATTTTTGCATGTGTGAGCTTTCATGTGATCCGTTTGTCTATAGTTAGTTTTCCGGGTCATGTAGCCAGCATGACTTAACCTCTACTGGCCAGAGTGCCACAGCGCACAGAAACGCTGTTTACCTTCCTGCCACAGCAATACCTATTTATCTATTTGCACTGGCATGCTTTTGAAATGCTAGGTTGGCAGGAGCTGGGACAGAACAATGGGAGGTCACCCCGTCGCAGGGATTCGAACCGCTGACCTTCCGATCAGCAACTTTTTCCAGCTGTGGGCTGGTCCACCATCCCTCAGACCATGTGGTGGGCCGGACTATATTTCGGGGGGATGGATGAATTCCTATGCCCCACAAATAACCCAGAGATGCATTTTAAACAAAAGGACACATTCTACTCATGTCAAAACACACTGATTCCCAGACCGTCTGCAAGCCGGATTGAGAAGGTGATTGGGGTGCATCTGGCCCCAGGCCTTAGGTTGCCTACCCCTACCCAAGAGGCTTGGTGGTTTAGACCACAGCGCCACTGGCATCCCCCTAGATTTCATGTGATACCCATCTATCAATGGCATATGGGAGCTGTTTCATGAGGTAGCTACTGGATTACCTCATCCTTGCATAAAGCTAGATGCAGAGATTAGCATGTTAAATAAGCCTAGGTATCAGTTCTCATGCTAGGTTCAAGGGATGGGGGAGTGAATCAAATGTTGTGATAAAAGTAAAGCTGATGGGTATAAACTATTCCCCTATGGACAAAACTATAATCACAAAGAGGAATCGGCATAACACTCAGTGAAATCCTCTTCCATCGGTCCCCATTCAGCTCTTGGCTCACATATATGAGTGCTATAACAGGGTGCTCTCACTCATTATCTCCTGCGGGTTACTAGAGCCTTGAGTGCCCAACACTATTCAGAGACCAGATTGTAGTACAAGCTAGAAGTTCAACAAAAATCAATAAAGAACAATTACCTCAAAGTGGATCCAACTGGCTATAGTGCATAAATACGAAACACCAAATATGGGCCAACAGAGGGAGGAGATGAGCAAAGAACAAAATAATTTGCACACACAACATTCCCAACTCATGGCAGCACTCTCTCATCCCCTCTAGTCTCCCAATCAGATTTTTTAATTTCATTTTGACTGGCAGTCTCGGATCGGCAAGCCCTAGGCTCAGTGGTTTAGACCACAGCGCCACCCGCATCCCCAAAACCTCTTACACCAGTGCAATTTTTCTAGGAAAAGAGGTGCCGGGACCCACCATGAACACCTCCCTCATTCTCATAGAATGGTAATGGCACCTGCCTAAGAGGTGCTGGAACTGAGTTCCAGTGAGTTCTGGCTGGGGGGAAGCCCTGCTCTTACCCACCCTAGTGAGAGCCAGCATGGTGTAGTGGTTAAGAGCGGTGGACTCGTAATCTGGCGAACCAGGTTTGATTCCCTGCTCCTCCACATGCAGCTGCTGGGTGACCTTGGGCTAGTCACACTTCTTTGAAGTCTCTCAGCCTCACTCACTTCACAGAGTGTTTGTTGTGGGGGAGGAAGGGAAAGGAGATTGTTAGCCACTTTGAGACTCCTTAGGGTAGTGATAAAGCGGGATATCAAATCCAAACTCTTCTTCTTCTACGCTACCTACCAGCTATAATCAGAAATTTTCAGCCACTTTCCAAATGCTGTTGCCTAGAGAGCAGGCAGGATTGTAGCTTTGCTGGTGGGCAAGAGAAGCACAGCGAGGTGCCGCGACCAGAGTTAATAGCCCCCATGCAACTTCCCCAGCTGTGTTTCCTCTTGTTGGAACACTGAAGCTATTCATGCCACGCTTCTCCCTGAATGGGCAAAAAATTAAAGTCCCACCCCTCCCGCCAGCCAAGTGTCGGGAGAGCAGCAAACTCCATAAAGGGAAATAATTTCTTCCAGCTTATTCAGTCATCTTCCTGCTCTGCTATGTCTCCACTTTCATTTCCAAATTGTTCTCATAAATTTGCATAATAATAGTTTGCAGGCAGCCAGGTTTTAAAGACAAGGAAGCTCGTGCATAAATTTGTGTCCATTTTAAGTGGACCCCACTTTAACTAGGAAGACTAGAAAGCTGGGGCTTTCATTGTGAAAAGTTCTGTGCCAGATACTTGTAGGTGCTCAGCATATGCATTCCTACTGACGCTGCTCAACATCTGGTGAAAAAGAAGAGCTTTTTTGCAATAGGACTTTAAACCTAAAATGCTCTGGTTAGGGAAGAGGGAGGAAAAGAGATGTTACTGGGTGGGGTGTCTAATCATTTTACATCTCGCCGCTCTTGTTTTATTGCAGGCGACTCAGTGGCATCTGGTGTTGGCAACAGACAGAGGATGGATGTTGGGCCATTCGGTCTAGAGATATTTAATTGATGGGCTGATTCAACTCCTATTAAACCTAGTGAGGGGAAAAAGGCTGCATTGGGCCCTGACAGCATCATAATAACAGCACATTAGTATTGCCTACAAATGAGATTTGGTCACCAGAGCATGAATGCTTTTAGAATGCTTTTATGGGGCTTTGTCTAGTGCACTTAGCATGTACATAGAGATGCCAATGACATTCTAAGTATCTTGACATTGATAATAAAACACACTAAAACAAAATGGTTTGGCCAAACAGAATATCCAGACCAGGCTTTTACTGCCAATTTCTATCTTCATTTGTCAGCGCAAACATGGCTATCACTCATCTTGCTTGACTCTCACAATCTGTGTCTGCATCTCCCATGAATGACTCAGGCATAGTGACATCATTTCTTTGATGGCTGTCATATTCCTTGACTTCTGCCCTTGAACTATGGGCAGCCTCTGTGTCTATGTCTTACCAATACCCACTGAGATGCGCTGTGGCCAGGTGTTCAGGTTGACTATGGGGCATCAGCCTGTGTAAATATCAGTTGATCTTTTACGCATTTTCCAAATTTTCACAGATGGAAGCAGGAAAAGCCCTAACCTTATAGAAAGGGCTGCCTCCTTCCATCATAAACTGCAGAAGGCACTAGTCAAGCTGCTATTTGCTGCATTCATTTGTTCTTGAAATAGCTTTCCCAGCACTGTTTTATAAGAGCAGGATCCGATAGCCTCTGGCAACAAGCAATTCATTAAAAAAGAATTGGAAGGGACCCTGAGGGTCATCTAGTCCAATTCCAATGTGGGAATTTTTTGCCTGAGGTAGGGCTTGAACTTATGACCCTGGGATTAAGAGTCTCGTGCTCTACCAACTGAGCTGTCTCAAGCAATTGCATGCAGTTGAGTGAGCAAGCTGGTGGAGGAGAAGAAGAAGAGTTTGGATTTGATATCCCGCTTTATCACCACCCTAGGGAGTCTCAAAGCGGCTAACATTCTTCTTTCCCTTCCTCCCCCACAACAAAAACTCTATGAGGTGAGTGGGGCTGAGAGACTTCAGAGAAGTGTGACTGGCCCAAGGTCACCCAGCAGCTGCATGTGGAGGAGCGGAGACGCGAACCCGGTTCACCAGATTACGTGTCTATCACTCTTAACCACTACACCACACTGGCTCTCTTTTAAGGAGGGAGGGGATGTCAAGCTACTATGTTTAGCATAGAAAGCAGTCATTGTCCACAAGCCCCCAGCAGGCTAATGTGAGCTCATTTACAAGCCTGTTTCAAAAGCCAAGGAGTTATATTTCTTTAGTTTAAATATATGCTAGGAAAAAAATAATTGTCCAGGAATCTGCTATCAGTAGTTGCAAATGAGCTCACCAGTATTTATTTATTTAGCTTGTTACTTAATTAGTATTCATTTTACAATCTCAGGGTGGGTTACAAAGAAATTAAATGCAAACAACCTAAGAAAGAGTACAGATAAAACATATATAGAATCAACTGCAACTCGGTCATAAAACATGTCTTATTGAGCCAACAGAGCTCCTCACCAAAACAGAAACTAATGTTTGTGTCTCAAAAAAGCCCAAGAAAATGGGTGAATCAAAAGCTGGGATTGGAATATCAGCAGAGTCAGTGCCAGGACTGCATCCCGGAAGAAGACATTCCATAACTGGATTGCAGCCATGGAGAAGAACTATTTGATGGCATGTCAGCTTTGTCAATTCTTTCTCCTTGGCTGAAAACTCTGCTCTTCAGATCTGTCCTGTTCATTGCTCTCATGCTGGCATGTATCAGGGCAATAAGCAGGTAGATGAAGATGGGTTGTGATGACATCAAAAGCAGAGTCAAGGGTTGGCAGCTCCTTCAGGGACAGTACTAAAAAGTTTCATTGGGTAGAACTCAGTGGGGAGGGGAGGGGTCTGGCCAACTGCCTCTGACCCTCACTCTGTCCAGGTAAGAGCCAAGGAGGTGGCATAGCTGGTAGTCTGGATTAGATTTCTTTGTGGTTCCCACCAATTCCCCCCCCCCCAAGGGAACTAACTCCATCTACCTTTTTCAACCAATTTCATTTGCTCTGGTACCACCCCCACCCCACCCCAATCTGTCTCAAGATCCTAGCACCTTCCAAAACAGAGCCATACTTTTGCTCTCTATCCAAATTGTCATTGCAGGGCAGATCTGATATGGCAAACAGTCCTTTGATGGTTCTTGTTGGTAATCTTACTGGTGAAGCCCAAACATTTGTCTCATGTTGCTCCCACAATTCGCTACCCAACTAAATCTGAAATACATTGTACTTTAGGAATATGCACACTTCTGAAATACACAGAAAACCTATACACAGTATGGTTTTTCATGGCCCAGATCAGATCACAAGTTTAGAATTGATATGTGAGATATACATACATACACTGTAATACATCGAGATTGAGTGCCCAGATGGGGCGGCGATAATAGGCAATATTATGTACTATATATATATGTCACCCAGATTTGAGCATCTGCACATGGCTAGAGTATTAAAATGTTCCATATTCACCAGAGTAGAGATCATTATAACTCTATGAAAAACCCAGATAATCAAAGAGATATGTAATGCTTTCCAAGCTATTGAAGCCAAGGTCTATTAAACTTCCATAATTAGCAGTCATTTATTAAGAATACATTTCATAATTTTTTGAAAATCACTTTTTACATAAATAGCAGGAAAGCACCCAACCAGATTAATAGCTCTGTGCATTCTTGCCAAGGTTCCTGCTTAATTAAAACTTCGTCTTTTTCGTACAACAAATGAAAAGGAAAAATTATACGCTAATGCAAGGATTTTTTTTAAAAGGGGGGGGAATCAAAAAAACTTTCTCTGAAAGTAATAAACCTTCTGTTCGCTGGGTTTATGAATAAGCATAACTTTTCTATTGGTAAACAGTTTCCGTATTCCAATTAGGGTGACTTAAAGCACAGTTTTGTTGCTAACATGTAGGTTCCTTCTGTGGTGAAACATCATGAGGATTTCAACAGTAGCAATCATATACAGTAGGGGCTGGTCTATTTGGATGAATGAAGTACTGTCATACCAACCCTCAGGCTGTGCTCAGCCAGTCCCTCCACAAGCAGTCAAAGGGGCAGCCCTGGCTGTCAGCTTCCTCCTCTTTAATTGAAGTGTTGACCCTTGCAGAACTCAGCAGGGAGGTGGATGGCAACAAAACCAGAATTAGTTGGCTCTGTCTGTAACTGGCTGCTTTGGGTCTCCTTGCCTTCCATCCTACCAGTCCCAATGGGTACCAGACACCATCATTTATTTTATTTCATCATTCTTTACAGTCCTTTTTGGCAGATCAGGATAACTATTCCTGTTTTGTGGGAGGTGGGGAAATCTCAGGCCAAGAGAGAGAATTTTCAACAACAACAATTTATTTATACCCAGCCCAACTGACTGGGTTTCCCCAGGCACTCTTGGCTGCTTCCAGCACATATAATCACATAATAAGATATCAAAATTTTAAAAACTTCCCGATACAGGGCTGCCGGTGCTCTTCGGACTTCTTTTAATCTTCTTCTAATCTTTTATATTTTATCTTAACTGACCCAGTCAGTTTTTGAAGTATTTTATAATTGCTGCAGCCGCATGCTATAGAAACTCTCTGAGAAACTTGGCCCTGCTCCAGACTGCTACAGGCTGCCCGTTGTTTCTCTCTTATCAGCGGGCCGGCCTCGGCTGCTAAAAGAGATGAGAACGCCATTATCTTAATTGTGTGTCAAGTGTTTGTTATTTTAAGAATCGTATAATCCCTGGCCTGAGGAAAGTATGGGTCAGAAAAAACGCTTGAGAGACTTTGACGAGCCCCTATCATCCCCCAAACCAAAACTATCAAGGTTGGTGCCACATCGGAATAGAGGAGGGAGTGACCATGCCGAGCATTGCCTTGCAGTGGAAACCCAAAATTGCTTCCTACCTCTAATTGATTTAGAAGCTACTCCAATTCCGATGACTCAAAATTTTTCAAAAGTAAAGCCTGTAAAGGAGAATACGAAAGAAAAACTCTCATCACAGGAAGATGGTTTAACATCTGATATGGGGGAGTTCCCCAGTTGTGAGCAGTTACACTTAGTAATTAAGACCCTTCACTGTATTTTTAAAAGGCTGGATGAGGTATCTTCACAATTATCCAATATCCTGCTGAAAATCGAAAAACTTGAATCAACAACACAATCTTCAGTTTGTGAGGTCAAAAACTTATTCAGATAAAATAAAGGAGACCAAAATTAAATATATCTTAAATTCCCAATTGAATAATCAGACATTAACTCTGCAACCCAAGAAAAGCTGCCTGTCTGTCAGGTCAGAAATAGGAAGATGGTCAACGCTAGAAGGGGCTAAAGACTGTTTAAGCAAACTTTTAAAAATTAAGAAACATCAGATTGACCTATATGCTGTGATGCCCCTTCTCCGGCAGAACAACTTCTTGAAGGTGATACTTGCGTTCCACTTTGAAAAGATACCATCTATTATAGTTAGGAGGAAAACGCTTTTGTCCATGGCCGACATCGTAGCAACGAGAGTTTTTGCAGATACCAAGATCAAACCCCTTCTAAATAGGTGCCCTGGCGGTGAGGACATTAGGACAAGAGACTCTGCCTTACCTCAAAATACTGTCAGGCCCCACTGTGATGACTCTGCAGCGTGCCATCCTCGACCAAACTCGATACCCTCTCAAACAGCCATATATGAGGACGAAAATCTGCAGACTGCCCTTGACGAAAGGGAACTTATTGATTCGTTCAGAGCCCTCCCTCCGAAAGAACAGTCGGTGATGATGCAAAGATTTGACACGCTTAAATCTCAGCTTTTGCAAGTCCAACATAGAGGGGAAGATACTAACGATGTTTCAAATAACTCCACTTGGGCTCACCGGACTGAAGTGGTTGACCTTCTTCAGCTAAGCCCCACTCTGAAAACAAAAACCATCCGGCAAGACTCAAATCTTCAAGTTGTTTCTGCCCCGTGCGCTATATCACGAGACGACCAGGCTCAGCCATCCTCACTGAACCTTCATCCACATTCATCGACCAACATACCTAAGGACGAAATTCTGATTTCCCTGTTTGACTCAAATCCCTCTTTAACTCACTCTTCTATGCCAGAGCTAGAATCTTCTCCAGTTTCAACCAGATATAGAAGTAGTCCACAAGTGATGCCCCTGAGAGAGCCTTCCACAATTCCCGCCCCCGTGATGCCCCCTCAATTACCTTCCTCAAAGGAAACTGCGAATGTTACACCTCGGGACCCGCCGTCGGAAACGATTGAAGACCCGATGGGACGCATCAATAAAATCATCCTAATGTCTGATGATAAATCTGTGAGAGGGTTTCCTCCGACGGACTTAACTTCTCCCTCCCTGGGTATTGCTCTGTCAAGTTGTACCAAGAATTTCGCAATGAAGAGACTTCCTGTTCAGGGATCTACTTTCAGTGGATCATCCACGGTGTGCCAACAGTCGAACCAAATTGTTAAAAATTTTAATTTGGAGGGCTCCTCACAGTTACCATCTTCCCAAAGTAAAATAACTGATTTTTTTGTTACATCTTCTGTCTTTAACAGAGAGTCTGCCCCCCCTCCATTTTGACTGTTAAAAGAACAACACAGAAGTCCCCAGCTAGCAGTCCTAAGTTGGAACATTGCTGGCTGGAAAAGGAAAAGATTAGATCCCGAATTTCTGTCCTATATAAACTCTTTTCAGATAATCCTTTTGCAAGAAACTTGGGAAGAAGATAAAATAGATATAAATGGCTTTGAACTGATATCACTTCCAGCTAGCCCCTCCTAGAAAGGTGGCCGGTCCAGAGGTGGTCTTGCAATCTCCATATCGCTTAAAATGAGAGCTAAACTCTCGCTAGTTCAGACTTTTCCTCCTTTTGCTTTTACAGGTCTGATTTCAAGCGAAAAATTCTCACTATTAATCACCAATGTTTATCTTCCTCCAGGTGGTCTTATATCAGACCTCCATTATAGATGGGATTTCTGGAAGATCATTTATTGGCATGCTATGTTATGTACCCTAATATTCCATCGATAATGGGTGGTGACTTTAATGCACGTACAGCCGCCAACTGGGATGGGATAATTAAGGCCAAGTGGTGGGTATCTCCCCCCTACCCAAAATCTGATTTAATCTCTTTTACATCAAGAAGATCTAAGGACAACAGAGTGAATGAGGTGGGAGTCCGTCCTTATCAATTGGCCATTCATATGAATTTGAACATTTTAAATGGCAACTGCCCTCCAGACGTGCCAGGTGAATTCACTCATTTGGGCACAACATCAAATAGTGTCCTAGACTACCTTCTAGTTTCAGATGACCTAGTTTCAAACTTCTTTTATTTCAAAGTAGACAATGTACAATCCAGTGACCACCTACCTCTAGCGGCCAAGCTAACGCTTGACTGGCACCCGGTTAGCGGTACACACCCAATTCATGTAGGTTTAAATGCCGCAGCTCAAGTAAGAGGCATTAAATGGTCTATGAAACAGGCCCAAAAATATGCAGAATTCTTCCAGAGGAATATCTCCGAATCCCTTATTGTTTCAATGGCGGAGTTGTCGGAACCAAATAGGATACTGGAGTGGTTCTCCCACTTCTCTGCAGATTTAACTAGCTTCTTTACGATGCCGGCTCACCTGGTTAACCGAGATCAACCCAGGTTCGGTGCACCTTGGTTTGATTCCAAATGTAAGCAAGCTAGACTCTCTCTCTGTTGTATCTACAACAGATACAAATCTTCTGGAGCTGAAACTCTTCCCCCAGAGTACTTGCAGGCCAAAATTGCTTACAAACAGGCACAGAAGTCAGCCAAGCATGTGTGGCAGCTAAGACGTTGGCAAACGCTGATTGCTGCCTCTAAGCTTCGCAACTCTCGTGGTTTTTGGAATTTAATCAACAAAAGATCGAGGAAATACCCATTGACGGTTATCCCAGCCCCGACATGGGAACAATTTCTAAGAAAATATTTCTCCCAGACAGATATCTCTAACATTCATTCTGATACTCTTTCAAGCCACTTGCCCATATGGCCAGATACTGACCCGGAGGAAATAGTAGATTTAATTGCTAAACTGAAAACTGATAAAGCCCCAGGGCCCGATCTGATCCCGGCTGAAGCTATTAAACAACACCCAGCATGGTGGGCCAAAATTCTTGCAAAAATCTTTGATGCAATCAATGCCACGGGCCAGATACCTAGATTATGGAAGGAGTCCATCATAATCCCTATATATAAAAAAGGACCACCAGAGGACCCAGGAAACTATCGTAACATCAGTTTATTATCGATCATCGGGAAAATCTATACTCGCTTCCTGCTAACCAGACTAACCCAATGGGCCGAAGATTCCAATCTGATAGGCCATGAACAGGTCAGGTTTAGACCAAATCGCGCTTCTATTGACCATGCAATAATTCTATATCACCTGGCGCGGAAGTATTCTTCCCCCACTCATGGTCTTCTATGTGCCGCTTTTATAGACCTGAAGGCGGCTTTTGACAGTATCTCTAGAGAGCTGTTATGGGAAAAACTGGCAAAGTGGGGCATAGATAAAAGGCTGTTGTGGCTTATGATTAATTTACATGAAGGGACGGCCGCTAGGGTGAGGTTAACACCTGAGGGTGACCTCACAAACTCGGTACCAATAAATAAGGGGGTACGACAAGGGTGCATCCTTGCCCCCTATCTTTTTAACCTCTATATTAGTGACATGAGAACCCCCCTAGCTGAGGCCCAAACCACCATTCATGCACCCAGGCTTGCAGACTATCACTGCCCCTTATTATTGTACGCTGACGATGCGGTGATCCTCTCATATTCTCGAATCGGTTTGAGGAGGGCCCTTAAGATCTTTGCGTTATATTGCCAAACAAATTTACTTACTATTAACCATTCCAAATCTAAAGTCCTAATTTTTTCCAGGAGTCGTAAACTGTATAGATGGGAACTCGAGGGGAAGCCAATTGAACAAGTTTACAAATTTCAATATCTAGGAATTTACTTCCAGTATAATATGGGATGGAAAGCGCATATCACATATTTACAAAATAAGGTTAAAACCCTTATCTACGCTCTATTACGCTTCTTCTTCACTGAGGGGGCTATGCATGTTCCATCCGCCTTAAAAGTTTACAGTGCAAAAGTGGTTGCAACTATGGCCTATGGGGTCCCTTTATGGGGCGCCTTTGTAAATCTCATGCCTCTGGTGACATTGCAAAATCTTTTTCTAAGACGCCTTTTGAAACTACCCTCCTGTGTAAGCAACTCTGCCATTCGCTTAGAACTTAAGACCCCCTCCTTAGAGATTCTGATGTGGAGACATGCCTTTAATTATTGGCTGTCCCTCTGGCATAAATTGCCAAATTACCATCTTATTCAGTGCCTTTGGAGAGACGAATTCACCAGCCCATGGGCAACAAAAATCCATTCCAAACTGTTGTCTTATGGAATCTCTCCTTCCGATATACTTAATTTAGATCTAATTACAGCTAAAAAGGTCATCAAACAAAGATTGGAGGAGGTTGATTTGCAACAAAATCTTACTACAGGTGGAGGTACATGTTCCCCAATAAATCAGGGCATTACATCTATGTCCCAGATACCTCGATATCTGTCTACCTTATCGGTTGCGTCGCATAGATTCGCATTTGTTAGAGCCAGATTTAATGTGTTCCCCTCAAATGTGCTGAGCAATAGATTTTCTAACGGTAAAACCTCTGTTTTATGCGCATGTGACAACAAATCAATAGAATCCCTTTATCATATCTTGTTTAATTGCCCCTTATACATTGTTCCCCGATCAAGGATTCTGAGTTCAATCATTCTGGAAATTGTTGCTAAACCA
The DNA here is from genome assembly GCF_951804945.1 of Podarcis cretensis. Lineage (NCBI taxonomy): Eukaryota > Metazoa > Chordata > Lepidosauria > Squamata > Lacertidae > Podarcis > Podarcis cretensis. The sequence continues at coordinate 87,433,088 of NC_137175.1, forward strand.
CCTGAATTACATCTAGCTTATCTACTCCAGGACATTGACTCTTATAGAACATTACAGGTTGCCAGATTCCTGATTTCAGTTCTTTCATATAAAAGACTTCATGGAATGCTCCATGACTACTAAAAATCTAGTAAACTCTATGCACCATCTTTATCTTCAAGGCCATAATACGATACATCTGAATAGTGTGATGGAGATTATGCGTTGAAATATTTTAGTTGATATTTTAGATTGTAAAATACTATTTTTATCTATTGATTTGTTTTACCTTGTGGGCTTATAGCCGAATAAAGTATTATCTATTTATCTACAGGGCTGCCTTCAGGTGTCTTCTAAAGGTTGTATAGTTCTTTATCTTGACATCTGATGGGAGGAAATTCCACAGGGTGGGAGCCTCTACCGAGAAGGCCCTCTCTGTCTGGTTCCCTGCAACTTCACTTCTCACAGTGAGGGAACAGCCAGAAGGCCCTCAGACCTAGATCTCAGTGTCTAATGCCACTTCAGTCAAGGAGTGAGATTCACCTAATCAACTCCTTCAGTGGAAGCCCTGTGTGAGAACTTCTGCTTGTGTAAAGAGACTTTTCACCCTCTCCACTGCACACATCCCCCATCTCAATTGGCTCTGGAAAGGTGTTGGGAGAACCCTCAAAACAACACAGTTGTGATGATTGGAAGAGCACAATGTTGAATTCTGTTTTAGGTCTTGTTGAGTAGCATTTCTGTCACAGGTGGAACACTCCTCCCTAAGTACTGAATTTTTTTTATAAAAAATGGAGTTGGAAAGTACATTAGAGATCATGTATTCCAATCCCCTGATTGGTGTAGCATCTAACTCAGGGAGAAAGTTAGGCTACAAAGAATCTCTCTTCTTGGCACCTAGTTTTCAGTGTGGAGGAACTATTATGCAGTAGAATATTCCATTACCTGACACACACACCCCTGGAGCGGTGTAGTTCAGACTCAAGTTTACCATCACTGTGAAAACTAGGCAAACAATTTTGAGAACTATCCCCTGTTGCTAAGGTGAGGAAACTTGGGTCCTACAGTTGCTACTAGACTACAGCTCCTATAAGTCCTAGCTAACTTGGGCAATGGTCAGGAATGATGAGACTTGTAGTCGAACATCAGGAGACTCCTAGGTCATCCCTGACCTAATGAGTTTCCAAAAAATGAGCATAGCTCACAAAGAACAATCCTAACCTTTTGATGCAGTGAGTTATAGAATGAAGCAGGAGACCAGTTCATAGAGTGAGACTGAAAGCTTTTTCTCCGACTAGGACAGGAAAGGGCAGGCTCCAAGCTTGCAGATCTACCTTGTTTGCTAGCAGAATCACAAGACTTACCAATCAGAGCCAGATGCAAATGACATACAGGGAGAATGTCAAAAAATGTTAAAGCCTAGAATTCTGTTTTCAGTACCATAATGGAACTCAACTGCAAAAAGCCCTGGTTAGCTTTCTTCATTTGAGTAGCCTAATTTAAGTGGAGAAAGTCATTTTGTCGCTGTGATTGTTAAACAACTAGGAGTCAATAAATCTTTGGTGATCTACTATAAATCATGGGGAGTTCTACAAGTAGATTCTGATCTATATTCTGCCCATCCCTGATCTAGCACAACACAACCTTCCCTTGGTGAACTATAAAATAGAAGCTGTCCTGTCCCGTCACACACAAACACCCCCCCGCACCACCAGACAGTTTTATTTGGCTGTTATTTGTGCAGCCTAAAATAATACATTGCAGAAGGACATTCCTTCATTTATAGTGATTTCATGTCTCCCTTGGTCTACTGGTTTTTATTCATAAACCCAAATATGCCCTTATCCAATATTGATTAAGATCAAGACAAGGTGACTAAGGAAGGCAGTCGTGGATGAATACATAAATGTGAAAGTATTTGCTGCTGTGGATGCTAAACATTTCACATATGCTTGCAGTCACATTTTTGTGTTGCTTTTAAAGAAAAAAACGTGCAATAGGCAATTATATTATTATTAGCTGTACAATGAGCAGGCAGGAGTCAGCCATTAAAAAAACCACAGTTTGTGTAAAAGAATACATTGATTAAAAGCACCAGCTGAATATAACATTGATTAAAAGCAGCAGCTTCGATAACAGCAAGTGTTTACATGGAAGCAAAGAGGCAACATATGGCATGATCCATCTTTTTAGATGTGTGTGGAGAGAGACCTCCATAGGACTCAGTAGAACCCTGTTTCCTCTCTTTTCCCTTTCAGTGTACTGGGGGAGAGGAACAGACGGGAAACAAAGGGACTGGAAAGAGTGCAGAAAGAGAAATGGTTCACAAAACTATTAAGTTTTACTGTAGTCTAAGTTGTTTGTCAATGATGATGATGATGATGATGATGATGATATATTATTTATACCCAGCCCATCTGGCTGGGTTTTCACAGCCACTCTGGGTGGCTTCCAACAGAAGAGTAAAAATACATTAAAACATTAATCATTAAAAACTTTCCTAAACAGGGCTGCCTTCAGATGTCTTCTAAATGTCAGATAGTTGTTAATTTCTTTGACATCTGATGGGAGGGTGTTCCACAGGGCAGACACCACTACCAAGAAGGCCCTCTGCCTAGTTCCCTGTAACTTTGCTTCTCGCAGTAAGGGAACCGCCAGAAGCCCCTCAGAGACCTCAGTGTCCAGGCTGAACGATGGGGGTGGAGATGCTCCTTCAGGTATACTGGGACAAGGCCATTTAGGGCTTTAAAGCTCAGCACCAACACTTTGAATTGTGCTTGGAAACATACTGGGAGCCAATGTAGGTCTTTCAAGACCGGTGTTATGAAATGCTGTGGTCCTCCTTCAGGAGTAAACTCAAAACTTTTAATTTCTGAAAATCCTGATGGAAGACCAGTACAGCAGGCAATGCTATGGAGGAAGGAAGACTCTCAACATTTCAATGTGATTCCACAGCCAGCTGCAGGGAGAGGAAGAGAAGGGTAGCTGGGGTTGGTGGGTAGGTGAACTCCCTTTGGAGACAAGTGTGTGCCAGCCTGACATGATTATTCATGAATTATGCTGGCTCTGTGGTGAATGGGTCCAGAATGTGATGTACAGGTTGACAAGGCATATCAAGCCCCTTGATTATTATTCTTCCTTGCTCATTTGTGGGGCAACAAACGTCACCATCAAGAATAACTATGAGCATATCATATCTGACTACAAAACTCTGGAGAAGGTGGTGAAGTAATGAGATGCCTGACAGACAGACTGTCAACAGGTAATTGTATTTCCATACTAGAGAAGCTTTTCTCTGTTTAATTTGGTCCAGCTGACTGTTTGTGAAATGCAGCAAGTATTGTTTCAGTGAAACATCAATTTATACATTTGTTAGCTACAAGAAGACCTCCAAGCAGTTCTTTTGAGTACAACCAGCTCTTTGGTTACAGCTCGTTGCCATTTTCATGTTTACATGACTAATGCCCTTCTAATAAATATTTTCTGTTACTTTCCATGTTTGTCCACTGCCTACTATAAGCCTCTAGGTGACGTATTATGCATTCCTTCCAACATTTCTCTGATGAAAATAGGGATGTCCTTAATAATAATAATAATAATAATAATAATAATAATAATATTTTTATACCCTGCCCATCTGACTGGGCTGCCCCAGCCACTCTGGGCAGCTCCCAACATATATAAAAACATAATAAAACATTACACAAATCTTCCCCATACAGAGCTGTCTTTTAAAGGTTGTATACTTACTTATCTCCTCAGATTGGGGGTAGCAGAACTCCATACCCTCCAACATTTCTCCGATGAAAATAGGAACATCCTAAGGAAAAGCGGGATCAAATCAGAAACTGGGATGGCTTCTGTAAATCCAGGACTATCCCTGGGAAAAAGGGACACTTGGAGGGTCTGTGTTTACATGACTAATGCACTTCTAATGAATCTTTTCTGTTACTTTCCACATTGGTGTGCTGCCTGTTATAAGCCTCTAGGTAACATATTATGGGGGTTTCCTATGCATTATTAATGAAAAAGCTTCTTAATTATTGATGGCAGTTGATTCAGTGCCCCTCTGGCTTCTATATTTGGCCTTTTGTTCATTTAACTAATAATGAGAGAGCATAAGATCCCACATGCCACAAATGGCAAGCAAATTATTGCTTTGAAAGCAAAGTTAGATAATTGAGATAACTTACTCACCTCTACATTATCACGAGCTATTGCAGAGAACTGTTGTAAAACACAGACGTGCTCTCCACTCCTATCCCACAGACGTATAAGGTAGCTCCTTAGGAGTTCAATGAACCATATTGTTTTGTTACTTTCATGGGATTATAAATACAGTGTACTAGAGGTGCATGTAATTTGAGGTGGCAGGTCCCTGTACAGGGCCGTCTTACCCATAGGCGCTAGGGGTGCAGGGCACCCGGGCGTCAGGCTCTCAGGGGCGCCAGGCCGAGAGTCCAGGGCCCGAGAGTTGAGTTCGGGGAAGAGCCCACCCGTCGGTCAGAGCGCCACAGCGGCCTCTTCTGCTTCGGGCGGCTCTGCACTGCGAGTTTGGGGGTGACCGAACCAGCGAGATGCTGAGGCGGCCAGCCGGCCAGCTCTGCCCTCCTGAGCGCCTGGGACTGGGCAGCCTGGGGATGAGGGTGCTCGGCAGATCTTTGTACCCCGGCGCTGCATATGCTTAAGACAGCCCTGCCCCTGTACAATGCTAGTGGGCTGCATTTGTCTTGGGGAATCACAGGGTTTGTTGGTCTGATTCAGCACATTTCAGATGTGAGTCTACTTGTATTATAACAATGAAACAGAAGTTTGATCAAGTGGGAGTTTGGAGCTGCAAGGATCTTCTCCATTACATATGCTGATCTTATCCTGGAACATTTCTGCATAATGAAAATTTAAATCATCAGCCAGTGTCTCTCCATGTTCCTACATATCTTTTAAAGATTAAATTTTCTAAGGACATTAACAGTGAGAGTCACTGCAGTGTTGTGGCTGGCATGTCTGGTTAGGGCCTGAGAAGACCAGGGTTCAAATCCATGAAGCTTACAGGGTGGCCTTGGGCAGTCACACTCTCTCAACCTGATGTACCTCACAGGGATGTTGTGAGTATAAAATGGGAAGGCAGGGAACCATGCACACCACCTTGTGCTCCTTGAAGGAAAGGGGTGTGTGCAAATGTAACGCCAAATTAGAGCAGGAAAAGGAATGTTGACACAAGCAGTTACATTTCATACCATCAAACATTTCTCAGAGGAAAAGTTGTTGTTTAGTTGTGTCCCACTCATTGTGACCCCATGGACCAAAGCACGCCAGGCACTCCTGTCTTCCACTGCCTCCCACAGTTTGGTCAAACTCATGTTGGTAGCTTTGAGAACACTGTCCAGCCATCTCGTCCTCTGTCGTCCCCTTCTCCTTGTGCCCCCAATCTTTCCCAACATCAGGGTCCTTTCTAGAGAGTCTTCTCTTCTCATAAGGTGGCCAAAGTATTGGAGCCTCAGCTTCAGGATCTGTCCTTCCAGTGAGCACTCAGGGCTGATTTCCTTCAGAATGGATAGGTTTGATCTTCTTGCAGTTCATGGGACTCTCAAGAGTCTCCTCCAGCACCATAATTCAAAAGCATCAATTCTTCTTCGGTGATCAGCCTTCTTTATGGTCCAGCTCTCACTTCCATACATCACTACTGGGAAAACCATAGCTTTAACTATACAGACCTTTGTTGGCAAGGTGATGTCTCTGCTTTTTAAGAGGCTGTCTAGGTTGGTCATTGCTCTGGTGAAAAGAGGGACTTCCTATTCAATACTGTATTGACCCGAATATAAGCCACATTCCCCCCCCCCCCAAATTCCAACTGAAAAGTTAAAGTGTGGCTTATATTCGGAACCAAGTGCTGCACACCCACCTCCCAGCACTACTACCCTGAGGTGGGGGGTAGCCTGCGCTCGACACCCCCTTCTTGAAGCTGGTGCTGGAGCTCGGTTTTGAATGCACTGTGTGCCCGTCTCCCAGCACTACTGCCCTGAATGGGGGATGGGGGGGCCAGCTTGGGGAGGGAGTGCCAGGAGTCAGGAATGCTGGGAGGCACACACACAGCACACTCAAAACCGAGCACCAGGGCCACCCCCCCACCCTCTTCAGGGCAGTATTGCCAGGAGGCAGACCGCACCCACAAATAAGCCTTGAATTTTAAAGGTGTGGCTTATTTGCAGGTGCGTCTTATATTCGGGCCAATACGGTAATAATAATAATAATTTTATTATTTACACCTCAGCCATCTCACTGGGTTGTCCCAGCCACTCTGGGCAGCTTCCAACATATAGAAATGTAATAAAACATTATTATTTTTTTTATTTAAAAAATCCATGTACAGGGCTGCCTTCAGGTTGCATAATTACTTATCTCCTTGACTCAGGGGTCACATACCCTCCAACATTGCTCCCATGAAAATAAGGACATCCTACCATATCCTCCAACATTTCTCCACTAAAAATGGGCATGTCCTAAGGAAAAGAGGGGTCCCATCAGCAGCTGGGACAGCTTCTGTAAGTCCATGACTGTCCCTGGAAAATAGGGATACTTGGAGGGTCTGACAACTGCCCACTGATTTTCCTTCAGTATAAGTCATTTTGCTAAGTCTCAATGTACCCTCAGAGCCCTCAAACCATTCTCCAAGGTGTTCTGGTGAGCACTTCATTCCTTCTGGAGAAAGTCCAGGACTCTTCTTTATCACAGGGCATTCAAAGTCATCTAGAATTACATCTTTCTGCTCCACTCTAGTACAGAACCATTCACAATTCTGAGCCCTCTATTTATGGAGTTAACTTCATTCTTTTTCTCAGTAAATTTCCCACTCACCTTGTAATCACTTCCGTCTTCAAGGTTAGTTCGTGACTCTGGTTTGCTACAGAGTCCTCCTACTTGACAGTTGCACTCAGTCGTGCATTGAGCCTCTGTCTGCACCCTGCTCTTATATATATCAGCAGGGGAGGACAGTTCAGACACTTATATCACATACCTCCCCTGAGCCAGTTCCACTAGATGCCCTGAAGTGGTCAAACAAACAAAAAATGTCAAGTGAGAAATCTATAGGAAGTAGCCTGAAAACGTTGGTCGCTTGGATTCCCCTTTTAATGTTTAGCTCCTTCTTATGATGAAAACCTGCATTTTCATGAGTAGCTTTATGTACAGGAGCAACAAAATTATAGCCTCTTGCAAATATGTTTTAGTGATGTCCTCCATCGCTGAATTTCCCTCAGACACAGAGAAATCACCTCAATCATGTCTTTCGTTGGGTGGCAGAATTTTAATAATAAGTTCAATGGCAGCTTTCCCTTCAGCAATCAGTGGGTGATTTATGGCATTTAATAGTCAAGTGAGAGTGATGCATCTTCCTAAGTAAAAGCATACAAGAAATACATTAGTGTTACATGATTAATACGAGGGCAGCTGGGGTTTTATATATATAGGAAAATAAGTGCTTGCTTTAAATTTAACACGGAATGAAATGTGTGTTTTCTTTGCTAATAAATATACCTGCTGAATCACATCAAGTCAAGAAGGCAACAGTGCATACGAAGTGTGGCTTCAGAACTATCACCATGGCTCTATTAATGCATTTGCTTGATAACCAAGTGGAAAGGATATTGGAAATTACCCAGAGAAGTGATTTTCAGTCTGTGTTCCTGAGAACTCTGGGGTTCCTCAAAGGGTCATCAGGGATTCAACAATGGTAAAAGTGAATGAGTGTCTCCTGGCAGCTGCAGACAATTGACCTCTTTTTGGTTGGTTGGTTGGTTGGTTGGAGACACCTTCATCTAAGGATCTTCATTTAACCAATTATTTTGCTGCTAATTTTTGGAATAATTTGGGATTGTGTTGAAATAACAGAGTGACAGAAAATTGACATTTGATTTCCAGATAAGGGAAAGCTTCTGTGGAGACATGCTTTGAAGGTTTATGACAATAAGTCTAGCCATATGATCCTGATCAGTTTAGAATGACCCAGAATAGTCTGACCAGTTTCCCAATTTGAGTCCTTATCTCAGCAAAGGTGTGTGCTAGGCAATATCAGGTAAAACAAAACTTCATATTATTACCTCCCAAAAATTAAACCTTCATTAATACACATACATTTTCCATTTCTGTGTCAATCAAATCTATTATACTTAAAGCAAAAGGGATGTGGTTTCGTTGGGATTTGGGGGAGAGAGAGGACAGCACTGTGGCCTCATCAAGCTAGAGAGTTGTGTGTCAAGGCCCCTAAGCCACCCCCAGGAGAAATAAAAACACAAGGGCACGGAATTTTAGGTTAATGTCAATGGGCAAATTTAGGCCACAACTTTATTGGTTACAGAATGTGAGTGGTATTGGCTTAGGCATTGGCAACAACAGACTATATCTGACTCCTGCCTGCCTTGCAGGAAGTCTGGTAAGGGGAAACCACCAGTAGGGGGAGCCCCGCTGATGCGGATTGACTCGAGCCCCCCAGGGTTCCCAGTGGGGTCGTGGTATGGCCCTAGCCCCTCCCTGGGCTTTGGATGAGATCCACACCCCGGATTCCTTTAACGGAATAACCTTAATCTTGGAGGGGCAGCTGATGGCGTACCTCCGCTCCCCCCCACATCACTATTCCAATGCCTAACTGCCATACCTGACAAAGTTGTGACGATTGCTACGAGGTAGGCGAAAACCAAGTGGCTGGTGCCAATTTGCCAAGTGGGAAAAATCCTACCTGGCCCCTCAGTGGTGACCAACCAAAGTCCATAGCAAGGCCAATAACGCAACCTGAGAAAGGGTGGGAGGACGGGAGATCCATGGCACGAGGCTGGAAAAAAGGAAGCTACAGCATTGTGCCATGGTTTAAATTGGCCCCGGCCATGCCCCCAAGAGAGCTGATTGGCTGCAAGGCCCCATGGCGTGGCCGGGGTTGTCCCAGCGTGACGCAGGATGCCGTCCTGCGCCAGTGCTATGACGGGGAGGTGGAGGTGGAGCCGAGTTATGGGCCACCGGGCTTGCCTTACACTGGGGTTTCTGAGGCAGTGGAGATGTCTATGACTACAGTGGTACCTCGGGTTAAGAACTTAATTCATTCTGGAGGTCCGTTCTTAACTTGAAACTGTTCTTAACCTGAAGCACCACTTTAGCTAATAGGGCCTCCTGCTGCCGCCACACCACCGCTGAGCGATTTCTGTTCTCATTCTGAAATAAAGTTCTGAACCCGAGGTACTATTTCTGGGTTAGTGGAGTCTGTAACCTGAAGCGTCTGTAACCTGAAGCATCTGTAACCCTAGGTACCACTGTAGTTCTAAGAGCTAGTACTTCTCGGCCCATGTTCTTCTTCTGAATTCCTAACCTTATCCGCCAAAAGTTGGTGAATCAGAACCTAGGCTCAGGATAATTTGAGGAGTAGGAATAGCTCTGCTTATTCCAACCCAGCCCAAATTCAGCTGAGGGCAGTTGACCCATTACAAGTGAAGAACTTCCATCTCCTGATTCCTGCAAGTCAAGCTGCCATTGAAGTCTCAGGAACAGACATGGTGGTGTGTGTGTTTTCCCCTGGCCAATTGGCAGCAATGGTTGCAATATCCTGGTATTTCATGCAGTAATAGGGAGTTAGATTCTATGTCTCTCCCCCCATTTATACCGTTTTGATGTAATTATAACTCCTCTGTCTCAAAAACATTCATCATTTACATGGCAGCAAGTAGAATCTGCATTAACACTGTGACCGGGGAGGAGGGATAGCTTATGCCCTTATGGTTCTGCACTGCTAAGCACTTTAGGTTTGTTTTTTTTAAAGGGGGGGGGGGGAGAATCTATCTTCTACTTTGGCCAAACTATAGGATAAGTTAATTTTGTTGAAACGTATTTTCAACAATACGTTAACATGTACGTTCTTCACAGACACACGCCAAAGAAAAATGAAAGGGGGAGAAACAAGAGTCTATTTAAAACTAAATGGCATTTTGGGCAGAGTTGTTTTTCAGCTGTGTTATACTTAGCACAAACAGATAATGGGTTTCTATTGAAATAAAAGAGGAATGCTGAGAGAATGGTTAATCCTAATGGCATCGATGGTATGGTAATATCTTCAGGATTGTGTTTCAACACAGAGATGGATAATGTTATTTTTTCTCTCTCTAATGGAAAGAGCAGAGAGATAAAAAGAAAGCAAGGGGGAAAACCAACCCACCAACAACTCCTGTTTTGTTGCAGGATATGATGCATTTAATTCTACTTAAAATACAGATAATTCTCTTCATAGCTCCTGAAGAATGGATGGTCATGTTTTCTGGTGTATTGACAAGGCAAGGTAATCCTAGGAGATTATTTTTTTAGTAAATCATTAATCACAAAGCACAATAGCTTAAACTCTGTGGTAAACACAGGAGATGAGCCAAACAACCCAAATCTGTCATTGCTTTCCTGCCTCTGGAAGCCAAAAAGGTTTTTGTTTATTTCTGGTCCCAGAAGAGATTAATGTTTGGGAAATATTTGCTGTAAAGCCATGACGGCAGAGACTGATAACATTTAGGTAGCTCAATATATTTTGCTTTCCACCTGTGCCATCCCTGCATAGACTCATTTGTTCCCCGCTCCCCAGCATTATAAAGGTAAAGAAATACAAGTTCATTTCAAAGGTACTACAGGGCCTTTCCCATCAGCAAGTGCTCAAAGAATCACATTGTAAAGTAACTGCAGTGACAGTTATTGTCACTAGTTGGCGCTATAGAGCTGTATAAGATGTACAGTGGTCCCTTGGTTCTCATTAACGCATTGGTTCCCAAACACCAAAAATCTAGAAGTAAGTGTTCCGGTTTTCGAACGTTTTTCGGAAGCTGAATGTCTGATGTGGTTGTCGGCTATTGTTTCCAGGGCGCCTGCACCCATCAGAAGCTGCGCCTTGGTTTTCAAACATTTCGGAAGTCAAACAGACTTCCGGAGTGGATTAAGTTTGGCACTTTTGTTCTATATATTTTTGTGTTTTGGTTTTTGAGGCTTTTCCAGTTAATTTGTTTTTGTGACTGTGTGGATCCCAGTTCAGCTACTGATTGATTGATTGATTGATTGATTGACCGATTGATTGTGTGACTGCGGAAATGGATAAAAGCCCCACATCCAAACAATGACTATCATCAGTGCAGGTAAGAAAAAAAAATAATTTTAATTTTAATCATCTACAATACTGTCTTATTTTATAGTACAGTACATTGATTATTGGATTTGGATGGCGCTGTGGGTTAAACCACAAAGCCTAGGACTTGCCGATCAGAAGGTCGGCAGTTCGAATCCCTGTGACGGGGTGAGCTCCCGTTGCTTGGTCCCTGCTCCTGCCCACCTAGCAGTTCGAAAGCACGTCAAAGTGCAAGTAAATAAATAGGTACCGCTATATAGCGGGAAGGTAAACGGTGTTTCCATCCACTGCTCTGGTTCGCCAGAAGCGGCTTAGTCATGCTGGCCACATGACCCGGAAGCTGTTTACTGGCTCTCTCGGCCAGTAAAGCGAGATGAGCGCCACAACCCCAGAGTCGGTCACGACTGGACCTAATGGTCAGGGGTCCCTTTACCTTTACTTTACATTGATTATTGCTTTCATTTTAGGGATCAATGGTCTTGTTATATAGTAAAATTCATGTTAAATCGCTGTTTTAGGGGTTGTTTTTAAAAGTATGGAACGGATTAATCCATTTTGCATTACTTTCTATGGAAAAGCATGCCTTGGTTTTGGAACGCTTTGGTTTTGGAACAGACTTCCGGAATGGATTGTCTGAGAACCAAGGTACCACTGTATATGGATCTGGTAATTGTAAAGTAACTGCAGTGGCCGTTATTGTCACTAGTTGGCGCTAGTGATATTAGCTGTATAAGATGTACTGTACAAAGTACAGTGGTACCTCTGGTTATGTACTCAGTTCGTTCTGGAGGTCCGTTCTTAACCTGAAACTGTTCTTAACTTGAAGCACCACTTTAGCTAATGGGGCCTCCCGCCGCCGCTACACGATTTCTGTTCTCATCCTGAAGTAAAGTTCTTAACCCGAGGTACTATGCCTGGGTTAGCAGACTCTGTAACCTGAAGCATATGTAACCCGTGGTACCACTGTAAAGTGCTCTTTGTTACTCTGGGATCCAGGGCTTTTTTCCCCAGCAGGAACTCAGTTCCGGTACCTCTCAGGTGAACACCATTGCCATTCTAACAGAATGATGGAGGAGTACATGGTGAGTTCCGGCAGGTGTTAGAGATCTGTGTTTTCAGGATCCACCCTATTCTTGTGACTGTAATCTGCTTCAACAGTTTTTAATTCTGAATTTTAAATTGTCGTAACCCACTTTAGGTCCTGCTGCTGTAGGGTGGGCAATAAATTATATAGATATGGACATAGATAATCATGGGCAGCAACCATTGACAACCTTATTCTCCATAAATTCATATAATTCCTTTTAAAGACATCCAAGTTGATGGTCGCTACTCTTTCATGTGATCGTAAACACTACAGTTCAGCTATGTGCTCCGGAGATGAGTAAACCTCATTTGTCCCAGTTTCTTCTTTGTTACCCTTCCCATTTTCTTTTGGGGTATACTTCCCTTTTCTATTTCAGCATTTGTCATGCCAAAAGTATCGCAAACCTTAACAAAATAATGTGTACGGGAATTAGAGGTAAGCTCTATGCCAAACTCCCGACTATAATTCTTCAGCACTGCATTTGGAAGATAGGGCAGTCTTCTCACCAGCATTTTAATACAGCAATTGCGCTGTGGCTCCAGAAGTTTCTGAGGTAAATCGTAAGACGTTTCTATAATGAAATAAGACATTGCTTCAAGTGAATTAACTTATGGGATGTTAAAGTATGCAATTCAGAAACCCGCCATCCTTCTAAGGCTGGAGTAATAGGGCCATCCCATTTTATAAAGAAAGCTTAAGTCAAAGCCATGGTGTGAGTTTCATGGCTGAGTAGAGCTTTGAACTGCATCTACTTCACCATAAACTCATGACCTATGGCCCATCCGGATGAATGCTGCCCAGCACCTACATGTGGCAGCACCCCACAGTCTTGACGAACCTTCTAGTTGTTGTTGTTGTTGTTGTTGTTGTTGTTGTTGTTGTTGTTAATAATAAATGTATACACTGCCTGTACCCGCAGGTCTCAGGGTGGTTCACAAATAATAATAATAATAATAATAATAATAATAATAATAATAATAATAATTTATTTATACCCCGCCCATCTGGCTGACTTTCCCCAGCCACTCTGGGCGGCTTCCAATCCAGTGTTAAAAACAATACAGCATTAAATATTAAAAACTTCCCTAAACAGGGCTGCCTTCAGATGTCTTTTAAAAAGAAGATAGCTGCTTATTTCCTTCACATCTGAAGGGAGAGTGTTCCACAGGGTGGGCGCCACTACCAAGAAGGCCCTCTGTCTGGTTCCCTGTAACCTCACTTCTCGCAATGAGGGAACTGCCAGAAGGCCCTCGGTGCTGGATCTCAGTGTCCGGGCTGAACGATGGGGGTGGAGACGCTCCTTCAGGTATACAGGATTGAAGCCGTTTAAGGGTTTAAAGGTTAGGGTTAACACCAACACCAAATTGGTGCTTGGAAACGTACTGGGAGCCAATGCAGATCTCTCAGGACCGGTGTTATGTGGTCCCGGCAGCCACTCCCAGTCACCAGTCTAGCTGCCACATTCTGGGTTAATTGCAATTTCCGGGTCACCTTCAAAGGTAGCCCCACGTAGAGCGCATTGCAGTAGTCCAAGCGGGAGATAACTAGAACATGCACCACTCTGGCAAGACAGTCCAGATAAAATCAGAATATAAAAACACAAAACACAAAATACACTGAGGTCCAGCGCTGAGGGCCTTCTGGAGGTTTCCTCACTGCGAGAAGCGAAGTTACAGGGAACCAGGCAGAGGGCCTTCTCGGTGGTGGTGCCCACCCTGTGGAACGCCCTCCAATCAGATGTCAAGGAAATTAACAACTATCTGACATTTAGAAGACATCTGAAGGCAGCCCTGTTTTTAATGACTGATGTTTTAATGTATTTTTAATCTTTTGTTGAAAGCTGCCCAGGGAGGCTGGGGAAGCCCAGCCAGATGGGTGGGGTATAAATAATTAGTTGTTGTTGTTGTTGTTACAAAAGCAACCCAATAACCCCACGACACATTTTAAAAGGGCATTGGGCATCCTGGTTTCCCTGTCTGCAAAAAAATGGAAGGTTTGTCAAGTATGTAGCAGGTTAAAATTTGGTCTGGTGAGCTCCTTGCTTAGTGTCACAGGGCTGACAGGAAGGGCATGTCATTCAAGGTCACAGTGAGAGACTCCAGGAAAGGGGGGGGGAATACAAGGAGGCTCATAAAGCCAAAAAAAAACACCTCTGTATAAACGAGTTGCTCGAACTGGCATGCAGTTACCCCCCCCCCAGCCCCCTGAGTCAGGGCTCCTCCCCTGTAATCTTCTGCTACTGCGAGAACCAGGAGTCTCTCTCTGTGCCTGCCCGGCACGTTGCTTGGCAACATGCAGCAGCCTTCCTCTTCTAGGAGTAATTGGGACCAGAGAACCACCAGCAGAGAAGCTGTCAAGATGGATCTGTGGGAAAGCTGCAGGGCTCAGCTTCCCTCTATCATCTTTGTCGGGGCCTGCATTCAAACTGGAAGCATCTCTCTGTCCTGTGCTGGACTACCTGCTTGCTTCTGCCTCTTCATGATCCCTCAAGGTTCCTTCTTCTAGTACCTCCCTGCTTGTCTCCTCTTCTGAGGTGTGGCCAATGTCCCACTACCAAGCTCTGGGATCTAATTCATCTTCTTCTGTCCCTTCTCTTGAGGTAGCAGCTTCTACCACTCTTCCTCATCCAACCAGTCCCTGATAGCTAGTGTCCAAGCAGAAGAGACCATCTGTGGGTGTAGATCTCCCATTAAGAGTTTATCTCTCTTTATGTATTCCATCTTGAAGAAGGGGACTCACCACATTTTATTTTAATTTTAATTTTATTGGGTAAATTCAAAAAGTAATATGTCAAAGAATTTACAATGAATATTGAAAAGACCAGAGAAGGTCACAAATAACAAGACAAATACAGTAATAATTTTCCATTTTGATAAAATATTGATCATCTTCTGTTCTATTATTCTACATTTGTATCTTTATTCATGACTTCCCATCTGCACCCAATGTATATACCTTTTTAGAACACCAATTGTACTAAAATAAATTTCATGTTTCAATAAAGTTCTTCATATACCTAAAGTCTTTTTTTAAAAACTAAACCTTATGTCTTATTTTATTTCCCACATTATATTATATTGTTTACACAGAAATCATTCAAACGCTACCATAGTTGCCACACCGTGATTGTAATTCTGTAAATATTTTTTAAACATGTCCCATTTTTTTAGTAAAGCATTGATTGAAATTGCCTCTTAGTCTGTTCGTCAATTGTGCCATCTCAGCATATTCTAGGAGTTTATTTAACCACTCTGATTTAGGGATCAGGGACTTACCACATTCTTGCCCAAGTTTCTACCTACTAGTACAGTGATCATTCTATCATTTTTGAGATTGCATCCCAGTACAGCTTTCGCCACTCTTTTGTTGACTATGAGGGCCACTCCATTTCTTTTACGGGTTTCTTGCCCACAGTAGTAGATATCATGGTCATCCGAACTGAATTCACAAATTCCCGTCCATTTTAGTTCACTGATGCCCAGGATGTCAATATTTATTCTTGCCATCTCATTTTTTACCACATCCAACTTACCCAGGTTCATGGTTCTTACATTCCAGGTTCCTATGCAATATTTTTCTTTACAGCATTGGACTTTCCTTTCGCTTCCAGGCATATCCGCAACTGAGTGTCCTTTCAGCTTTGGCCCAGCCACTTCATCAGCTCTGAATCTACTTGTACTTAACCCCCGCTCTTCCTCAGTACCATGTTGGACCAGCATGAGTTTGAAGCTACCAGCATGAGTTTGACCAAACTGCGGGAGGCAGTGGAAGACAGGAGTGCTTGGTGAGGTCATGAAGAGTCGGACACGACTAAACGACTAAACAACAACAACTTCAAAGTACAATGATGACATCATTGGTCTAGTGGTACAGGGAAGAGTAGAATAACTGAGTTAAATCACTGGCAAAGTTTTCTTTGGAAGCAGAGCCAACAAATGTACATTTCTGCCCATTACAAAACTCAGTAAGTAAATTAATGGGAAGAAATGAATGCTGAAAATTTAAAAGAATGCAGTACAAACCTAGTAATTTGGTCCTAGCCATTTAAAAGTTACAGTGCATATCCTGAAAGCGAATGGCTCGTGAGAAAAGTGGTTGGCTGAATTCATACTTGGAATAAAAACTTCAGATACTGGCGGTGCTTGGATTCAGAGTTGGAGTGGAGAAGATTCAAAACACTTGCTATGACTGCAGAATGTGAACCCTGCTGTTGTAAATGTCAGAGAATACTATTTTGCCACAAGGTTCAAAAGTGCATTTCTCTAGTACAAATGCTAACAGAATTGCCGGTGACACTGATCTTATAATTAGCAGACACAATGATCAGACAGCGGGTGGGGGGAGGAATTTAATTTGATTTGTTTTACAACCCAACAGTTTCTTTATTTTAATCATGTTAAGGGGTTGTTTCCCCCTCGATAGTCATATTTATGAATATATGTTGGCTATTAGTAGAGGATGATTCATCAAGCAATTTGTCATCGAAACAAGATTAACATCTTTGTCGTAATTCCGTTCATTAATCCAAGTTGTAATATTTTGTAGTCACATGTTATTTCACATGTTATCCGCTTTGAAATTTCTTTGCTTGAGGCAAAAAATGTGGGTGGGGGGTTTATTTCTTGTTTCTCTCAGACCCAGGTGCTTCTCTGAATAGGTGACTGAAATCAGTCAGTCCCAACAAAATGGTGTTCCTTATGGCAGACGTCAGTTAACCAGTCAGCTGGGAGAGGACCTGGCCTTGATGGGATCGCATTCCCTTTTAAGAGTAATTTCTTCATCTGGGGGCATTCCTGCACCCAGTGTTGTTCCTGGGTTCTCAGGTGGCCACTATGGCTCACAGTGAAATTTTAGGAAACTCCAGTTTTTCTCCCTCTCTCATAATACTCAAACCTAGGGACATCAGAAGAAGCTGAATACAGTGGTACCTTTGTTCTCAAACTTAATCCGTTCTGGAAGTCTGTTCCAAAACCAAAGCGTTCCAAAACCAAGGCATGCTTTCCCATAGAAAGTAATGCAAAATGGATTAATCTGTTCCAGACTTTTAAAAACAACCTCTGAAACAGCAATTTATCGAACGAGACCATTGATTGATAAAATGAGAGCAGTAAACAATGTACCTCAGTCACACAATCAATCAATCAATCAGTAGATGAACTGGGTTCCACACAGGCACGAAAACAAAACAAAAAGAGCCGCAAAAACAAAAACGCAAAATAAATAGCAAAAACAGACAGACCTCAGTGTAACACTCAAAACGGAAGTGTGGCACTCAATTTGGAAGCGTAACACTCAAAATGGAGCATGTTTGACTTTCAAAAATAGTTTGCAGACCAGAACACTTACTTCAGGGTTTGCAGTGTTTGGGTTCCAAGTTGTTTGAGTACCAAGGTGTTTGAGAACCAAGGTACCACTGTAATGGAAGATTCCAGAAAAAAGATGAGAAAAACTACTTCTTCACATAGCACATAGTTAAACCATTTAAATTGCTCCCAGAAGAGTTGCCAGCATGAATAGCTTTAGAAGAAGATTAGACAAATTCCTTCTGAAGAAGTGTGCATGCACACGAAAGCTCATACCTAGAACTAACTTAGTTGGTCTTTAAGGTGCTACTGGAAGGAATTTTTTTTTTCTTTTATTTTGTTTTGACTATGGCAGACCAACACGGCTACCTACCTGTAACTAGACAAATTCCTGGAAGAGAAGGCTATCAATGGCCCTGGCCACAATGTTTATGCTCCACCTCTGGCTGATAACTTCATCAGTGTCAATCCTGCATTAAAGATTCCCATACGACGCACATCAAATATGGATCCCTCCAGGAAGTCATCTGGGAAGTTCAAGGGTCCATTAGACCCTGTTTGGACATATGGACAGAATATTTCCCCTTGGACCTCTTTACCAGGGCACCATGATACTTTGATCTGGAGGAGAGGAGGGGTAAAGCTCCTTCCTACCCACCCCTGATTAGACGAAGGATGAAACTCAATGCCTTTTTCTGCCAACAAGTTGTGACAATTGCTGCGAGGTCACCAAAATCTCCCAACCAGCCTAGTTGGTCTGCAGGCAAATTCCTTCCTGGCCCAAAATATGACCACTGAGTCACATCACAGCAAGGTCATACATACACACAGCCTGCTTACATCCAAGTGCTGCCAAATTTATCCAGGGTTGGATGCCCGATGCTGACTGTGCTGCTGAAAGGCTTACCCAGGTGCATTTCCAAATTCACACCCTGCAGTCTGGACTCTGATGGGCCAAATCAAATTCAAGAGAAGTAGGGGAGTCCTGTCTCTCCCTGCAGCCATCTGGAGCTGATGGTGCCAGCCAGCCAGCCTCCCAGGAGGTTATTGTCCGCCCTCCAGTTGCCCACAGTTACACCAGGCCACAACTGCCACTGCCATCCAAAATGGTAAACAGTTTTTGTGAATGTTTTTTGCTGAAAAGCGGTCCAGAAATTCAGTCAATTGAACCATCAAGTATTCCATATTGATGTGAAGATAAAGAAATCATACAAGTGAGAACTCTACATGATGAGATATCGGGGTAGAGTCCCCAGCTTATACATTACTAGTCCCAGAGGGCTACAGCTACAGGACATTCAGCGTTTAATTCTCATCTGCTTCAAAATAGATTTTCATTGGATACTCTGGGTGTATAGATTTGTCACTAGTGGCTCTGGAATGAGATGCCTAGAAATTCAAATAAATTAATGTAAATAAACAAGGGCAGCTTTTACACGGAAACTTCCAAGTTAAGCAATTCATTTAAGTTCCTTCCAAGAACACAAAACTCACCATGTAAACCTGACCCCCCCCCCCCACAAAAGGGATTTAACAGTATTTCTCATATTAAACTGATAGATGTCAAGGAGACGGAAGGAATAGATTGGCTATCCATTGAGTCAGGTTTCATCTCTCCCCATTATGCAATTTCAATTACCTTTTCTTATATTTCTGGCATATCAGTGACAAAGACACTGATAGTGCAGCCCTGTCAAGATCTCCTTCCCTCAGTACATCACTTCTGACAAATCTGCAATCAATCTCTGTACTTTAAGAATTAATGTTCGCTCTAACAAGAGACCAAATCAAAACATGGACAGCTTCCAGCAAAGCTATTTCCTGTTTCCACAGACTGGAGATTATTTACAGCTATGACATGCCGTACACCATTCAGGTAGTAAATCTGCTTATTCCTCACAGAGCGAATAATGGGTGCCATGCATTAGGAGGTATTCTGCAAACATTGCTTCTTATTGAGGGCATGGAGGCAAGATATTAACAACTTCAGAGCTTGTATTTTGAGTAAACTAGACCAGCCTTGAAGAACCTCCCCACCCCCCAAAAAAGTTAATAGTAGCTTAGTAGCCTGCATTTCCATGGCAGCTACAGACAAAGGGTGAGTCACATATAAGCCTTACATTTACAGCATTATTATGACCACTGTAATGATCGTGGCTTTCGCTGAGGACTCCTGAGGACTATAGTTTGTTACAGGTGCTGAGTGTGTTAGGAGACCTCTAGCCCCCTCACAAAACTATGATTCCTAGAATTCCTTGGGATGAGGGGTTGGTTGTTAAACCAAACTGGGAGCAGTGGCTCTGTGAGGGGAACAGGGATCTCCTAGGAACTCACAGCACCCATAAAAATCTACAGTCCTCAGGATTCTTCATGGAAATCCAGGACTGTTAAATGTGGACAACACTCCCCTTTCTCTATGACCCAATTATGGATGCTCAAGCAGGCTGATGGAAGAGGAAAAGAGAACCATCTCCTTTGCCATTCCACTCACTGGTTGTCATAGGATTCCTTTTTGCCTTGTTGTTAAAAAACAAGAGTCAACTAGGTTGATTTAAAACATAACAGGGTTGGAGGGGAGAGGGGGGGGGAAACAGATAGGATAACCTTCTGCAAAGTCAGCAGAATTTTGGAGAAGTTTCAAAGGATGGATGTGATTTGGTCCACACACTGTTTAGTGAAATGCTAATTTGGTAGGTTCCCCTTTAAATGTGATCTGAATGGTATTTCTCCCTCTTCTCTAAAATGGGCACACCACAGCATGAGGACCTCCCAGCCACAAGATAAAGGTACAAAGGTTAAGGACCCCTGGACGGTTAAGTCCAGTCAAAGGCAACTATCGGGTTGTGGTGCTCATCTTGGTTTCAGGCCAAGGGACCCGCCGTTTGTCTACAGACAGCTTTCCGGGTCATGTGACCAGCAGGACTAAACTGCTTCTGGTGCAATGGGACACCATGACCGAAAGCAGAGCGCATGGAAATGCTGTTTACCTTCCCACTGCAGGGGTACCTATTTATCTACTTGCACTGGTGTGCTTTCGAACTGCTAGGTTGGCAGGAGCTGGGACAAAGCAACGGGGGCTCACAGGGATTTGAACCACTGATCTTCTGATCAGCAAGCCCAAGAGGTTCTGTGGTTTAGACCACAGCACTACCCGTGTCACAAGCTCCCAGCCACAAGCTCGCCTGTGACCCCATGCATCTTTAAAGTGAGGGTTAGTGTGTATTGCGCCTATGGGTTCCTGCTATTACAGAGAGATAGACTGCACAGTCATTCCATTTCCTTCTAATGGTTATATCAACAGAGGAAGGTAATGATTGTTGTGCTTTGAGGATATCCTTATTTCTCCACACTTTGCAGATAAAACTTTTGTTAACAAGAGATAACCCTTGTATCACTAAGGGAGCAGGCTGTCATAGGGGACTGTGGCTTCTTGAATTATGAAAGCAATACATATTGTCTCTTTTTTAAAGTTTAAAGAGAGAAAGGGGGCATCTTGAAATAAACCACAGCTGCTTGGAGCTTCAGCTATTTATTTCCACAATTATCTAGTATTCAACTGAGCAATTCTTAGATAAGGGTTGCAATTACACAGTATTCCATTCACATCTCAAAATAATTCCCAAGGTCACTTCAATGATAGTTTTGGAGGTAACCGTTATTATATTTGCTGATACATGTCTTAAAAAGGAAAAAAAAAAAGGGTGGTTAATATTTTGCCCCTTTACAATGGCATATACTAAGCTGAGCGATTTTTCTTGCAGTGTCCAAATGTCTAAAATCCAGTGTTGAATAAGAAGGAGGGTGAAGGAAATTAATTCTATGGGACTTTCATGCAAAATTGTGGCATTAACATTGACGATTGACTTGTCAGTGAAATGTGACGTCGTTTATTACGCTGTCATTCTAAACAGCATAATTGCTTCATGAAACCAACTTCTTTCAAAGGTAGATTGACTGCATTCATGATGCTCTCACTTGTCTTGTTTTCTCTGCTAGAAAGTTTGATCAATTTATTCAAACTTCATTTCCAGACCAGATTTACTCAACTCGTTTTAAACGCACTCATATTTGTTGTTGCTCCCCATTGACCTATGGAATCCTGCAACACTTCTCCCCATGTGCTCAATGCTTATTTGGATACATATTTTTTTTCTTCCCGAGTCTAAAATGTCCTTGTCAGCTGCTCCTTTTTGTCCTTGTCCTTTTGCTGGTGAATGCATCTACTATTATGGGGATTTCTTTGTCTCTAGGCAACTGCTCACTTCCAGAGGAGAGATAGGCAACCTGATGGGCTTAGGCATGGGGTCAAAATTCAGGTCAGTTCACATTGAAAGACACACTTACTTAATTCACACTCCTTAAAGCAATATGCAAACGGAAACACAGCTATCTTTCAAAATTTGCAGGTCTCTGGTGTGCAGTTCTCCGTTCAAATAATGCATATGGTCTATTGAGCAAAGATTAAGAATTGTGACCCTCCGAAATGCTCTTGGACTCCCATTCGCATCAGCCTCAGCTAGCATTGCCAGTGGTCAGGCATGATGGGAGTTGTAGTCCGACTTGGGACAGGCAAATCTGCCAGTTTGGATTTCTCTTCGTTTCCTATTTTTTCTGTTCTTAAGTTCAGTTCTCTGCATTTCCACATCCGTCCTCATGAAAATTTATCAGAATTTTAGTGTGAATCTCTCCTGAGGCAGGTGTGGGGGAACCTTTGGCCCTACAGATGCTCCTAAACTACAACTTTCAACACCTGTGGCCACTGGCCATGCTTTCTGGGGCTGATGGGAGTTGTAGTTCAACAACACCTGCCGGGACAAAGGTTCTGCACACCTGTCTTAAGGTAAAAAGGGGAATAAAATGCAAATATTGGTGAAAGTGAGATATGAATATGAATTATAGTTAGAAAAAATGCATAAAATGTGCATATTTGTAGAAATACCGATGGATTTTCATGAGGACAGTTGTGGAAATGTGAAGAACTGAACCTAAGAGTGGAAAAATTGGAAACTGAGAGAAACCAAACTGGCTGGATTCTCCTAGCTCAAGTTGGTTCGTGACTCCCATCATCACTAACTACTGGCCTGGTACTATATTTCCCAGCTGACTTTCTTGTTCTCCTAGTAGTTGTCTCTTGGTCTGATGTCCCCTTTTCTCCTCCTCACTTTCCTTCTAAAACAATAGTTTTTCATTGAAAAACTGTGGATGTTTTCTGTCATTTTTTTGGTGGAGAAAACTGTTATGCACAGCACCTACTGAGTTTGAGTATTCTTGTTGTTAAGGCTGAAAATCACAAAACTGCCACAGAACTCAAAATATACTACATGCCTAATTCGTACATAACCAATTAATGTAGATGAAAGCTGGCAATTATATGCTATATATTGCATGGATTTATCATCAAATTCAATTAGATGCAGTACTTAACAAGTGGCTTATAGGATCCAGCATAAGTAAAGCTGTCCCTTTCTTCCTTGGCACATAATCATTTTCTTAGATGCAAGGGTGCCAACATCCTTTGCTGTTGAGTGCAGACCCACTTCTCCAGGAATCCCCTTTCGTGCAGCACTAGGGCTGGAGGGAGGTGGAAGAAAAAGGGTGTTCTGCACAGTTCTCATGTATGCAAATTGTGACGTGAGATTTGGTCAGGCTGCCCCTGCCAGCCACTCAAAGAAGGCGAGTGGGCTTTGACCTGGGTGAACTGGGGAGAGAAATTTATTCCTCTAATGGGATAACAAGCCTGCTTGCTATGCACCAGACCATTGTTTTCATTTGGTTTTGACCTCCTCAACCCTGCTTACCCTTTCTGATGTCATTTGATAACCAAGTGTCTGAGAGATGCAATGTGGGTTGTTATGGATAATAAGTTAGTCACCAGTCCATGGGGTTGGGAAGAGTTTTTACTCAAAGGGTACAGCTGGCAAGCGGGGCATTGGGGGTTTCGATTTCTGCACAGAATCCATGTTCCATAGATCCTAGTTTGTGTCCCTGTGTGTATTTGTATAGGCAGCCCCCCATTTATGTGCTTTGAATATGTGCATGACCGTTGTCAAGAGTCCAGTCCCCAGCTTGATAACACAGTTAATTAAAAATGATGCTTTATTGTCAAAACGAACAGATAGCTCCGGACGGCTTTAACACAGCCTCTGCCATCATCAGTCAAGATGGCCCTTCTGAAGACTGCATCTGGCGTGACCAGAAGCAACTGAACTTTCACTTCATGCGTCTTTTGTTTTGCTTCCTATCTTGCAGCTCTCCCATTCGTCGAGACCTCGGACTGAGTGGGTCAGCTCCCTGCTCTTCCCCATTCTCTGAGAGGCTGTGTCTTAACTCTTAACTGCCTGTTTGTGCCTTGACTGCGTTCTAGCTTGCTCCCGCCATTCCCTTATCAGCCGGTATTCCAATGGGTGGGGGAGTTGGCACGAGGCAATGCTCATCTTGCCTGGCAGTTAACCCTCTCTGTTCCTGACTGCTTTCTTCAGTTGGCAGTAACCCTTCCCTGGGAGCTGGCTCATTCATGACAACCGTGTATACAGTGGTGCCCCGCAAGACGAACGCCTCGCAAGACGGAAAACCCGCTAGACGAAACGGTTTTCCATTTTGGAGGCGCTTCGCAAAACGAATTTCCCTATGGGCTTGCTTCTCAAGACGGAAATGTCTTGCGAGTTCCTGCGGGGTTTTTTCCCTCCCCTCCTTTTTCTAAGCCGCTAAGCCGCTTATCAGCTGATCCGATAAGCCGATAAGCCGCTAAAAGCCGCTAAGCCGCTAATAGCGCTAATCCGCTAAGCCGTCAATGGGCATGCTTCGCAAGACGAAAAAACCGCTAGATGAAGAGACTCGCGGAATGGATTAATTTCGTCTTGCGAGGCACCACTGTACACACATCACATAGTACCCAGAAGTGACCTTGAAACATCATTAAGATATCACTGAAAAGGGTGGAAGGGGGCAGAGCAAAGCAGAAGCAGAGAAGGCTATTTGCAGGCTTTTTCGATGGGTTTCAATTACATGCTATTTCACTGATGCACACAGTGCCTTCGAACATGCCCCCTGCATAAACAGGGGTCTCCCTGTATATGCAGATCTCTCTCTCTCCCACACACAACAAACTGGGGATATATCACACAAACTAGGGATGCATGTGTGAGCAGGAGTTCCTGCTAGTACAAAGAACATTTCGGATCCAGGCTTTGGTTTCTTGTAATTCAGACAACCCAATATCCCTGAAATTACTTTTAGTTACAAGCAATGGTTTGCTTGGGAGAAAAGCAATGACAAACCTAGGCAGCATCTTAAAAAGCAGAGACATCACCTTGCCAACAAAGGTCCGTATAGTTAAAGCTATGGTTTTCCCAGTAGTGATGTATGGAAGTGAGAGCTGGACCATAAAGAAGGCTAATTGCCGAAGAATTGATGCTTTGAATTGTGATGCTAGAGGAGACTCTTGAGAGTCCCATGGACTGCAAGAAGATCAAACCTATCCATTCTGAAGGAAATCAGCCTTGAGTGCTCACTGGAAGGACAGATCCTGAAGCTGAGGCTCCATTACATTGGCCACCTCATGAGAAGAGAAGACTCCCTGGAAAAGACCCTGATATTGGGAAAGATTGAGGGCACAAGGAGAAGGGGACGACAGAGGACGAGATGGTTGGACAGTGTTCTCAAAGCTACCAACATGAGTTTGACCAAAATGCGGGAGGCAGTGGAAGACCGGAGTCCCTGGTGTGCTCTGGTCCATGGGGTCATGAAAATTTGGACACGACTAAACGACTAAAAAACAACAAAAAATGGTTTGCACTTTCACATATGCAACTATTTTTAATAGAATTTGGGGAGCTGAATAATAAGCAGTTACCAATCTTTAAACCTTAAAAAAAAAATCTATTTTTGTAATACAGTTCTCCCTACTGAATGCTATGTTTTAATAAAATAAACACCAGTAAGGCTTTGACAAATAGCAATGTCAGCAAACTACATGCAGCTCTTCTACCAGTGAGTGAATCTAATTAAAATATGCCTATAAGTAATTATTTATTGAGAAGGAACAGAAGCTTTCTATAGACTGAGATCATCCTTATGATTTTGGGTGATGTGGGAGGATGGGCACTTTATGTCACAAAGTTAACAGGTACAGTCTCCCTGGTTCTGGAAAGAAAGGGAAAGCTAGGACCCTCAGGTGTCTGACAACAGAATCCTATGCATTACACATCAGAAAGTCCTGCTGAGTTGAATAAATACTAGTAAATGTGTATACAACTGCATTCTGAACCACATATATATATATATATATATATATATATATATATATATATTCAAAGCACCCGCAGGGACGCGGTTGGCGCTGTGGGTAAAAGCCTCAGCGCCTAGGGCTTGCCGATCGAAAGGTCGGCGGTTCGAATCCCCGCGACGGGGTGTGCTCCCGTTGCTCGGTCCCAGTGCCTGCCAACCTAGTAGTTCGAAAGCACCCCCGGGTGCAAGTAGATAAATAGGGACCGCTTACTAGCGGGAAGGTAAACGGTGTTTCCGTGTGCGGCTCTGGCTCGCCAGAGCAGCAATGTCACGCTGGCCACGTGACCCGGAAGTGTCTCCGGACAGCGCTGGCCCCCGGCCTCTTGAGTGAGATGGGTGCACAACCCCAGAGTCTGTCAAGACTGGCCCCTACGGGCAGGGGTACCTTTACCTTTACTATGGTTCAGATGTGGCTGGAGTTTATAACCTCTGTGCCTTCTCCCTGGATTTTAATCCTCTTGTCCTTGTGGGGCCGGGTGGACCTCAATTGCCTGTCCATGGAACGCCGCATTCAGTGCAAAAGTAGAACATGATCATGTATACCTGAAGGGGTGTCTCCACCCCCATTGTTCTGCCCGGACACTGAGGTCCAGCGCCGAGGGTCTTCTGGCAGTTCCCTCACTGAGAGAAGCGAAGCTACAGGGAACCAGGCAGAGGGCCTTCTCGGTAGTGGCGCCCACCCTGTGGAACGCCCTCCCATCAGATGTCAAAGAGATAAACAACTACCTGACATTTAGAAGACATCTGAAGGAAGGCCTGTTCAGGGAAGTTTTTAATGTGTGACATTTTAATGTATTTTTAATCTTTGTTGGAAGCCGCCCAGAGTGGCTGGGGAAACCCAGCCAGATGGGAGGGTTACAAATAAATTATTATTATTATTATTATTATTATTATTATTATTATTATTAGGCTTAATAAACTGACATGTTGGATGCAATTTAATCTTTATAATGTTAAAGTTGACAGTATTCCATATGGCTTTGGGATGAGTGGGACCTCTTAGTTCTGCTGCTGAACATGTTGGCAGAGCACTGAGCGAGTCATCCTACTCTGCCAAATTCTAGCATGAATTGCATACCCTCCAAGTGTCCCTATTTTCCAGGGACAGTCCTGGAATTGCAAAAATCATTCCAGCTTCCGATTCCATCCCAGAATGTCCATATTTCCCCCACTGGTGCCGCTGCTAAGCTCTGTTGTGTGTTTTGCTCACATGAGAAAGGTGTGCCATTAAGTGAAACATGAAGACATTAAAAATCCTTCTGTATCGAAGCAGAAATCCATTATTCCTTATCCCTCTAGTTCAGGAGTTATGGACTATTAAGCAATGTCTCCAGTGGGATGGGGTTATTACTGAAAACAAAATGAATGGAAAACTTTCCCTCTCAACATGCTTATGAGCTCTTATTGCAAAAGGCTTAATGTCAGTATTTCAAAAATGATGTAGCATTACTAATCAATACCAAGGTAGGAATGGTCATCCAGATTTTATCAGGCCACTGTGTAATGAAAACTAATGAAGTTTATGGGCGAATGACACATGTTCACACGCTTGCAGTTAGGAGGAAATGAATGAATTTGCTTCACAATGATATATAATTAACTGGCAAATCCCAGGTACATTGGATCTCCATCGTACAGCTTAGCGGCAGCTGCACAATGCTTTTCTGATAGGCCGTAAATGTCCTCATAGAAGTGATATTGCTTTCAGTGATAATGGAGACTTCTGAGGTAGAGACAGACATTAAATCTCCTTTCAAGCAACATAGCTGCTTATAGGCAAGCTAAGTTGATCTCATTTTCCCCCCTGTTAAGATATGAAGAGAGATAATATGAAATGTAAAAATTCATAGCTATTCAATTCACCATCTCTCTCTCTCTCTCTCTCTCTCTCTCTCTCTCTCTCTCCTTTACGTTTTGCCTTTATTTCAGAAATGCAGCCACTTTGCTTTCCAAAGGGACAAAGCAGTTCTATTAAAACTTGCTCAAGGTTTTGTTAGGAGCAGAACAGTCCATTAAAAGCACAATACTACAAGATCGTTTGTTCTATAGCTATGTATGAACTAGTATGCCACTCAGAATATAGGAGTTGTCATTAGTTTTTTAACAATGATTGAAAGACAATTATAAAAGATGCCCAATTTTTGCTGGCATTAGCAGAATGCTATTGATTTTTATTACTGATGATTGGTTATATTTAAAGTTACTCACAGTGCAAACCTCTATATGTTTTCTCAGAAGTAATTCCCACCAAGTTCAGTGGGACTCAGGTAAATGGAATACTCTCCAACATTTCTCCGATGAAAATAGGGATGTTCTGAGGAAAAGCAGGACATTCTAGGAACAAATCAGAAATTGGGGTGGCTTCAGTAAATCCAGGACTGTCCCTGGAAAATAGGGACACTTATAGGGTCAAAAATGGGCATAGGATTGCAGCCGTATTCTCTAAGGCTGCATCCTCACCATATATTTAAAGCTCTATTTCTATTTTAAGGGCTGTAGCTTTCTTCAAATAATCTCAACATGGGAAGTACAGATGGTGCACTTATACTGGGCCCCAGCTATCATTAAAAAAAAAAAGTAAAGTCAAATCAGACATTTCTAAAGAAAGTTAGAACGGAAAACACAGAGAAAACTTTAAGGCTTCGCCATTTGTCAGGCAAGTCACTGCTAAGAATGCTTGATCACTGTTACTAAGCTATTAGAGGAATTACTGTTGACCATCCTTACCCGCGACTCAGAAGCAGGCAGGGGGCATAGCTCCCAGAGCAGCTGAAAAGGAAAAGAAAAGAAAACAGGACAATTTCCTTCTTGTTGCTGCAAGGGTGGATGGATAAGCTGGGTTTGCTTCAGCACTTTTCTCCACATGGCTTCATTCATTCCCCAAGTGTGCTTCCTTAATAGAGTAAAACACCATGGGCTGGCCTTCATATGTTTCACTCAGTAGTAGTTTCCTTAAGTAAATGAGACTTCCTTCCTACTGAGAAAAAAACCCAGTGATGTTGCGAAACCCTGTCCCCATTTTCCATGTCCCCCACCCAGTCACATTTACTCCGCTTGTGATCATTGGGCTGTTTAGCCATAAAACAAAAATACATAATGAATCAGCAAACACAACCATACACATTATAGCTGCAACAAACTGGCATTCCTATAGACTGATTTGTTGTTGTTATCGAGGTTGGCATAATGTTTGTGGGTTTGTGTATATGTGTTTTCCTGAGTGTTATGAAACAGCACATATTTGTTGCTTGCTGTTATATATTTGTATGTTGATTTTCTTCCCATGAGCTAAGGTTGTATGCATTGTCTTCCCCTTCCTGCTTTGATCTTCACAACTGCCCAGTTAAGCTGAGAGGTGGTAGTTCAGATGTCAAGGAGCCAGAGAAAGGAGGGGATCTATTGGAGGAATTGGCCAAAAATGCATCCCTCTCCATTCTGCTCATGGATGTCTTCCATCAGCAGAGAGGCACCAACTAGATGCTCACCAAATTTTACATGAAGGCACTCACCGGTCTTGTCAAGAGATATGTGTGTTTCGTACAAAGTGTGGACTGAGAATTCTTCCTGAGTTTCAATGCATGTTGGTGACTTTGGAAATCTAATGACAGTTGTGTTCTTGTAAGCCATTCCAGTGTAAATGCATGTGCAACAACAACAACAACAATTTTTATTATTTGTATGCCACCCATATGACTGGGTTGCCCTAGCCACTTTAAAGTTTGAAAAGGCCATTGTTGTTGTTTTACAATAACCAAGGACCTCAGAGTTATTTCTCTCTTATTCACAATGTTTTCCCACTTGATTGTCTTCATGATTTATTTGAACCCATTATTTGAATGCTAATGGACACATTTCCCACAGGTCCAAGGTCCTATTTATTTATTTACTGCTAATACCAGCTAATTTTACAATAGCCTTGGGTCTCTATTAAAAAATGCAAGTTGATCTATGCAGAAATGTCATGTGCTAATGGATTCCTTTTCAAAAATGGGAAAGAATGTTCCTTATGAGAAGAGAGACACAGCTTTGCAGGAATGTCAGTGGTTTAAGGTGAACCCATTAGACTCAAAAGCTTAATGAGTTACATGCCTTTCTGGAAGATAGGAAACTTTGTCGACATTAAATGCATTTGGCGGTTCAAAAGGAGAAAGCTACAGGGAATCCATTTTCCCTAACAATCACAATACAAGCACATGGTCTAAGTATGTAGACAAGGAGGACGTGCTGAGGTTATGGGGAAAGCAATCCATAAGCCCCACTCCCTGACTCCCTTACGTACTTTAGCCAAATCATGTCCCTCATAGCTTTCTAAAAACATTAGCTGAAGGGATACACACAAAAGGTGAGGCAGTGAGCTCCCTCCGTCCCAGTGTAATTTGAGTGCTGAAGCAACTGAGAAATTTCATGAGGAACCCAATGAATGTTGCTAAGACCAGTAACATTTTTTGGGAGATAGAGAGGTAGAGGAGCTCCCTACCTGTAAGGCAGAATATTTTTTTTTTTATTCTTATATGGTAAGTGGAGAGGTTGGGCTTACATAAATAAATACATTCTAGCATATGCATATATTAAATATTGTGAATGATTGTTGTTGTTTAGTCATGTCAAACTCTTCGTGACCCCATGGACCAGTGCACACCAGGCACTCCTGTCTTCCACTGCCTCCCGCAGTTTGGTCAGGCTCATGTTTGTAGCTTCAAGAACACTGTCCATCCATCTTGTCCTCTGTCATCCCCTTCTCCTTGTGCC
The DNA here is from genome assembly GCF_951804945.1 of Podarcis cretensis. Lineage (NCBI taxonomy): Eukaryota > Metazoa > Chordata > Lepidosauria > Squamata > Lacertidae > Podarcis > Podarcis cretensis. Next base: position 87,463,626 of record NC_137175.1, read on the forward strand.
CTCCATCTTTCCCAACATTAGGGTCTTTTCCAGGGAGTCTTCTCTTCTCGTGAGGTGGTCAAAGTATTGGAGCCTCAACTTCATGATCTGTCCTTCCAGTGAGCACTCAGGGCTGATTTCCTTAAGAATGGATACATTTGATCTTCTTGCAGTCCATGGGACTCTCAAGAGTCTCCTCCAACACCATAATTCAAAAGCATAGATTCTTCAGTGATCAGCCTTCTTTATGGTCCAGCTCTCACTGCCATACATCACTACGGGGAAAACCATGGCTTTAACTATATGGACCTTTGTTGGCAAGGTGATGTCTCTGCTTTTTAAGATGCTGTCTAGGTTTGTCATTGCTTTTCTCCCAAGGAGCAGGCTTCTTTTAATTTCGTGACTGCTGTCACCATCTGCAGTGATCATGGAGCCCAAAAAAGTAAAATCTCTCACTGCCTCCATTTCTTCCCCTTCTATTTGCCAGGAGGTGATGGGACCAGTGGCCATGATCTTCGTTTTTTTTAATGTTGAGCTTGTGAATGATTACTTTTACATATAATTGTCAGACAGGGAGACAGGAGTTTCCTTGCCACTATTGACATTAAGAACTTTTTTCTATAACATCTTCTAAATTGAGATGTACATTCAGGCAAAGGCACCAAGACAGGCCGACTCAGATGAATTTGATTGTGTTGCTAAAGCACCACAACTTCAGAGCATCATTTTCTTTCCTTCCATGGAGAAAGGGAGGGAGAAGGTGGAGGGAGTGGGATGAGAATCTTCAGAGAGCTAAGAACTTTCCTTTATCCCAGGATCACAAGTTCTGATCTGTTTAAGCCACAGAGTCCTGAGGCTTAGCCAGGAGGCAGTGAAGATCAAAGTCTGCTGCCCTGCCAAGCTTCAGAAAGAGAATAGCTAATCATTTGTAAAATAAATGGGGATGGGAAGCTCTGAGAGCACATCTTAAGTTGGCAGGGAACTATATGTTGGTTGCACATGGACCTCACCTTTAAAACAAAACCTCCCTCTCACCAGATAGACTCACTTTAATCTGAAGCAATCTCTAAACCAGAAAAGAATAGCTAGTACTCAGAAATAGAATATGTATGTTAAGAACAACGTAGGATAAATCAACAGCCCCCACTTGACGTGTTGGTTCTACAATTCCAGTACCCTCAGTGAAGACACAGAAGGAAACCTATTGGGTGGTGGGTGGAAGGGGGTGCTCTAGCTGGCTAAGTAGATGCAACAACATGTGCAGATTAACAATAGTAAGAATGTTTGACAATTTTTATATTTCCCTTCATCAAATGATCTCAGGGTGGCTTGCAATCATTGAAATGTTTGTAATGCACTCTACCCTAGAAAACAGGAACTTCAACCAGTACAGATTGTGGCAGCCATTGTCTTGACTTGACTAGTTCAGCCACTCAAAATCCCCTAACAGTGAATCTGAAGATTCCATGTTGCCTGCCTGGACATTTGTTGGCATCCATCTGTCTTGGGAGACAATGGAAGAGTGTGCCTTCAGGGGTAAAGTCAAACAGTGCCTGCTGTGGCTGTAGAGAACTACACGGGCAAAGCTTCCCCCACAGAACTCAGCAGGGAGATTCCATGGTAGCTGTTACAATCATCATGGTCGCCTTTGTTCTTGTAGAGGGTCACAATGCTAGGGCTACACCTAGACACCACCAAGCTCAATTCAAGGTGTTAGTGTTAACTTATAAAGCCTTAAGTGATGTAGGCTGCCAGTATTGAAGAAGCACCCTATACCAGCCTGCCTATACATTAAGACATATACATTATTGTACTACCAACCTTACTGTATGCTTGTGAAACATGGACCACTTAGAAACTCCATCTCCAACTTCTCAAAAGATTCCATCAATGGTTTCTCCAAAAAAATTTACACATCACTTGGGAAGACAGGCGAACTAATACCATTGTACTGGAAGAAACAAAGATCACCAGTGTTGAAGCAATGATTCTTCAATATCAACTTCATTGGACTGGTCATGTTATGTGGATGCCTGATGATCGTCTTTCAAAGCAGCTACTCTATTCTGAATTTAAGAATGGAAAGTGCAATGCTGGTAGTCAACAAAGGAGGTTTAAAGGCTGTCTCATGGCAATTTTTTTTAAAAAAAGTATAAACACCAACAATTGGGAAACACAATTTGAGAACAGCCTTTACCAAAGGTGTCATGGGTTTTGAAGACACTCAAACACAGGACGCAAGGGAGAAACATGCTAAGACGAAGGCATGCTTGACAAATCCACACCGTTATCAACTCCTGGCCGGAAACCAATGTCCCCACTGTGGAAGGACGTGTGGATCCAGAATTGGCCTCCACAGTCACTTACGGACTCATTGTTAAAACTGTGTTTATGGAAGACAATCTTACTTGGCTAAAAGTGATCACCAAAGAAGATACATTAAGAGTTGCAGGAGAGGCATTTCCTATTCTGAAAGTCTGCTTACCATCCAAAGGTGTGGTGGCGTTACGGACCAGCACTGCTTCCCCTCATTGCAATCTGATGTGGTTCTGTGTGCCGGGGCTGTCCGACTTGCTGGAGGCTTGATGCCTACCTTTCCAGCTGGGAACAAGATTCAAGCCTGCCTGCAAACTGGCCAATGGCAGGTAGGGTTGAAGTTTGGGCTGGCTTGGGGGCAGGACCAAAAGATCATGAAGGCTTCCCTTGGGTCCACACCTGGGGCATTTAAAGCAGCCCACCCAGTTCTCTGTCAGATCACCTACCGTCCCTCCCTGTAAAGGTTTGTCTTTTACAACCTGACCTTGCTACAAACTCTGTTGGTCGCCATATTAGGGACAGGGCAGGCAAATTGTCCACTAGACCAATTGACTCCACTAGACCAATTGCCTACCTCATAGCAGTCATCACTGCTATGAAAAAGAATGGGGGGGGGAAATGTGTATTTAACTAAATGCAACTTCCTCATTCAGAGCACTATAAGATGTTTGAGAAAAGAAGAAGGGAAGATCATTACTCTGATTGTCAACACCGAGGGCAATCTGGCTGGCTGCAATGGCTTACTGGAATAGAGTGAACCACTCACTAATTCAGCAAAACAATTATTATTCTTACCGAAGTAAGCTCTTTCCATTGAGAAGCTCTTTCCTGTGGTCACCAGCACTATTAACTGCATGCATCATTCTCATATTGCCAACAATGCTGGTCTCGGATTCAGGTGCACACATTAGGAGATATGTGTGCACTGCAGAGCTTTTAAGTGTTAATACCACCATGTGGAGAGCCATCCACCATGGGGAAGTCTTTTTCAGTGGCTACCACAGATGAGCTGTAACATTTCAACTCAAGTCTGAGACAAGAGAGCCGTCGGTATTTCCATCAGCAATGTCAAAGTGCAAAAGTGTATGTATGGAAAAGCACACATTGTAAACTGGTTTAACAGTCAAACTCTCTCCCCAGGGAATTGTGGGCACTTTAGTTCAGTGAGAGAGCACCAAGAAATGTCACTTAGAACATCTTTAGCACCTGACCAAAGTATAATTCCCAGGATTCCTTGAGACAAGCGTAGAGGCCATGGTGGCTGCGACAACATTTGGAGGGCCACAGGTTTCCAATTTCTACTTTGGGGGAAACTATGACAATTAAACAGACTTACCTTCCAATAGAAGCTTATCTGTCTATATAATATAAATGTAAGAATGTCATTTCACAGCCCCTATTGGAGGATTTGTAGTGCCATATCTCAATTATGATGTTGCCAGGAGTTAAGATGAAGAAGTGGAGGAAATGTGGAGGTAAGTTGAACAACAGCAGTGGCCATGGCATGGGGTAAGACTGGAGGAACACTGAAAATGGGAAACTGGAGGTTTAAAACAATGGCAGAAGATTGACTAAAATACTGCAGAATATTTGAGGGCTCCACATTCTCTCTCACTTAAGGCAACCGAGGACTGGAAGAGGGAGAAGTTACAGGGATAAAGGAGGGAAAACTAGTAAAGTGGGGGTGGAGAGAAATAGAGAGAGAAATGGTGGTTTAAAACAACAGCAGAAGATTGAGGAAAAATAGGAAAGGAAGGGCAATAAAAGGAAACGAGAGAGAGAGAGCGCATGTATGTGCAAAGAGCGATGCAGAATAGCAGAGAAAAATAGTTTCAGAAATGGGGTGAAAAGTGATCTTAGTAGTTGCGTGGCATGGGAAGGGGGCTAACGTGGGGGGAATGGCAGGGGCAGACTTTGGTAATATGCTGCCCTGTGGGTAGCCATTTGATGTCCTCATGGCTTAAGCCTGGCTTTGGGAAGGAGGCACGAGCAGCAGCAGAGCATATCTTCATGGCGCCCGGGGCTAGTGCTGCTGGACATTTGCAAGCCAGACTGCAGAGGGCGACGTGAGGATGCAACAGGGCTCAAACCCTTCCCATCAGTCTGCTTGGACTGACTGAAAGGGTGCGTGCCCGTTGCATCCTTCTGATGCCACCCTGCCAGCATGGGCTGGAAGGGTGACATGTGGAGGATACAGCAGGGTGGGCATGTGCCCTTCCAGTCAGTCTGATCGGACTAACTGGAAAGGTGCATGCATGCCAGTTGCATCCTCCTGAGTCCCTGCCAGCTCCATGTTGCTTTGCGAGGCTGGGATGTGGGATTGGACTCACAAAGCAGTGCGGGGCTAGCAAGAGCAAAATGTGCCCTTGAAAAGAAACTGTGCCCGGGGCAACAGGCCCCCTCATTCCATCCTTGCTATGCCTCTGGGCATGAGACTTTGGCAGGGACCTAGATCCTTCTTACCTTCTCAGGGGCTCTTCTCAGCTGTGTACCTGGAGCAACTGCACTGCTTGTACAGTGGTACCTCTGGTTACGCAAACAAATTTTTCCAGAGGTCTGTTCTTAACCTGAAACCGTTCTTAACCTGAGGTACCACTTTAGCTAATGGGACCTCCCACTGCCACAGCATGATTTCTGTTCTCATCCTGAGGTAAAGTTCTTAACCCAAGGTACTACTTCCAGGTTAGCAGAGTCTGTAACCCAAAGTGTTTCTAACCCGATATGTTTGTAACCCGAGGTACTCTAAATAAAGGTAAAAGGTAAAGGTACCCCTGCCCGTACGGGCCAGTCTTGACAGACTCTGGGGTTGTGCGCCCATCTCACTTAAGAGGCCAGGGGCCAGCGCTGTCCGGAGACACTTCCGGGTCACGTGGCCAGCGTGACATCGCTGCTCTGGCGAGCCAGAGCCGCACACGGAAACGCCGTTTACCTTCCCGCTGGTAAGCGGTCCCTATTTATCTACTTGCACCTGGAGGTGCTTTCGAACTGCTAGGTTGGCAGGCGCTGGGACCGAGCAGCGGGAGCGCACCCTGCCGCAGGGATTCGAACCGCCGACCTTTCGATCGGCAAGTCCTAGGCGCTGAGGCTTTAACCCACAGCGCCACCTGCGTACAGCCCTAAATCTGCCTCTAGGAATGTCAAGTCAGAAGAGGCACATATTCCTAAAAGCCCATGAAGTCTTTTATATGAAAGAACTGAAATCAGGAATCTAGCAACCTGTAATGTTCTGTAAGAGTCAATGTCCTGGAGTAGATAAGCTAGATGTGATTCAGGTGGTTTAGCAGCAATTTCCAGAATGATTGAACTCAGGATCCTTGATCGGGGAACAATGTATAAGGGGCAAGTAAACACGATATGATAGAGGGATTCTATTGATTTGTTGTCACATGCGCATAAAACTGAGGTTTTACCATTAGAAAATCTATTGCTCAGAACATTTGAGGGGAACACATTAAATCTGGCTCTAACAAAAGCAAATCTATGCGACGCAGCCGATAAAGTAGACAGATATCGCGGTATCTGGGACATAGATGTAATGCCCTGATTTATCGGGGAACATGTACCTCCACCTGTAGTAAGATTTTGTTGCAAATCTACTTCCTCCAATCTTTGTTTGATGACCTTTTTAGCTGTAATTAGATCTAAATTAAGTATATCGGAAGGAGAGATTCCATAAGACAACAGTTTGGAATGGATTTTTGTTGCCCATGGGTTGGTGAATTCATCTCTCCAAAGGCACTGAATAAGATGGTAGTTTGGCAATTTATGCCAAAGGGACAGCCAATAATTAAAGGCATGTCTCCACATCAGAATCTCTAGGGAGGGGATCTTAAGTTCTAGGCGAATGGCAGAGTTGCTTACACAGGAGGGTAGTTTCAAAAGGCGTCTTAGAAAAAGATTTTGCAATGTCACCAGAGGCAAGAGGTTTACAAAGGCGCCCCATAAAGGGACCGCATAGGTCATAGTTGCAACCACTTTCGCACTATAAACTTTTAAGGCGGATGGAACATGCATAGCCCCCTCAGTAAAGAAGAAGCGTAATAGAGCATAGATAAGGGCTTTAACCTTATTTTGTAAATATGTGATATGCGCTTTCCATCCCGTATTATACTGGAAGTAAATTCCTAGATATTGAAATTTGTAAACTTGTTCAATTGGCTTCCCCTCGAGTTCCCATCTATACAGTTTACGACTCCTGGAAAAAATTAGGACTTTAGATTTGGAATGGTTAATAGTAAGTAAATTTGTTTGGCAGTATAACGCAAAAATCTTAAGGGCCCTCCTCAAACCGATTCGAGAATAAGAGAGGATCACCGCATCGTCAGCGTACAATAATAAGAGATTATGCGTTGAAATATTTTAGTTGATATTTTAGATTGTAAAATGCTATTTTATCTATTGATTTGTTTTACCTTGTGGGCTTATAGCCGAATAAAGTATTATCTATCCTAAAAGCCCATAGCCATGTCAAATCCTTTGTATCTTTAACTATATGAGATTTTTATTATTTTAACCCGAGCTGTCAAACCCGCTGTGCAACAACAAAGAGATTCTGCAAAATCTGTGTATATATTAGCATACCACTGATTTCTGTGGAGGAGGGAGGAAATAACAACAACAATAAACTGCATTTTTTTAATATAAAAAAGTCTTTGAAATAAATTGAGTCATCCACAAGGCCACCTGCAGTTAAATATGAAATATTTATTCAAAGTGGAGTAATAAACAAAATTTCAATCTCAATCATTCTAATTAGAAATAAACCTCAAAGAGCTTTCAGACTAGAATTTGAAATGGTACTTAATGCTTCAGCAAAGCCGTTCATTTGGAGAGCTGTGTATTTTCGATGAAACAATTGAAGCATTTAATTGGAGCAGCTATTTATTTATTTGAGAAGCCATGAATGCAAGAGAAAGTGAATTCAAAGCTCAAATATATATATATGCATCGTTTTCTATGAATTTGTGTAGTCTCCTATAGGCAGTGATGATGCACTCACACCTGAACTTCAGAAATAACAGGATGGGTGATATTAACATCCAGGTTATATGAGCAACATGCCCACAGTCACAGTATGACCTGGAAAAAAATGCTATGAGTATATAACCTACAATTTGATGGTGTGGATTTTGGATCTCAGCTGTGTTGACTCATATAAAAATCGCTCCTTCAAGCCAGTCTTCCTCATGTTGAGCAGAAACCCCCACAACCTGCCAGGCTTTTTCATTCACATTGAAAGAGCCGAAGAATGAAAGCTCCAGTCACCCATGGAGACAGGTTGGGCCCAGAGGCTGAGTGTCTGCATTAAGCACAGAGGCAGAGGTTGGGTTTATCAACCAGCTGCTAGTTCCTTTCAAATCACTCAAGATGTGAAGCCTCAGCGGCTGCCTATGCCAGCACCTAGATAGGGGCAGATCTCACCCAAGACTGAGGACATCATCATCTCAACAAAAGCACATCTTGGAACCAGCACATTGGCAGCCCACAGTGAATTCAGCCGGATTTAAAGGAAAGCCATTCAGCTTTGGCAGGCGAGCGCAGAACATCTTCCAGATTTATTAACAATTGTACTGCTGATTGTTTTCCTTGTGCTGAGACAGCCTTCTTATGCTGTGCATTCTTGCCAAAAGAAGGGGAGAAAACAACAGGACTTGAAAACCAGAGGAACTGCAAGCATGCCACATAAGGAACTCAATTTTATATACACACAATGAGAGAGAGAGAGAAAGAGAGAGAGAGAGAGAGAGAGAGAGAGAGAGAGAGAGAACAGGGCCAATGCACTGAAGAACATGATCTTCTCACAATGTAAAAATGTTAATACGTAGGTTCCTGAGTGGTTGCTCCCAAAACAGGACTTTGCAGTTCTCCTGGATAAGAGCTGAAAGGTTATGTATATAATAGTCAACAACACAGGACTGCATCTTCTGTATTGTCTGCCTTTGACATAGGAGTATTGCAGCTGCTCTTTATAGATTTCTCACACTTTATCACTTAAAGGAGGTGTTAAAAAAATTGAGGGGAGGGGCAGTGGACATATTTAGAAAGTGCTGTGAGCCAAACAGAGTGAAGGAATCTGTGAGAATCAAAATGGTTTCAACTCATATTCTCATTTTTTCTTCAGAATATCCATGACAGGATTGTTGAATGGTTGGTCACCAGTGCATTCACATCCAAATGCTCTTTTGGAAATGCCTTTTTGGCAGCATAATATTAAATATACACTAGAGTGGACATTCCAATCTATCTAAGACTCTTGCTTCCCCACCCTTTCCTGCACATAATATCTGAAATGCCTCTCCTGGCCTCATCACAAATCAAACCTAGATGTGCCAAGCTGTTCCAATTTTTCCAGCACATGCTGTTTCTGAAGGCACGTACATTATTATCTATTTGTTATGATGTACCCCTAGAACTAAGATATCAAGATTGATAGATATAAAATTGCAATATAGGAAAAAGTGATCGGTTTTCCCAGCACCCATTCTTGTGGAGGTGGAGGTCTCTGTGAACAGCATGCTGGCAAACGTGACCACAGACTAGCTGTATCCAATTTCCAGTGGGCCTTGAAGATGGGCAGCCACCCAGGGCTCTGGAAGGATCAAATTGTGCTGTGAGTGACCGGCTGCATGGTTTACTCTTTTCATGGGCAATCCAGACTGCACACTTACCTTTTTCTTCCTTGCCTCGCGATTTCCAGTTGGAGTCTCATCTCATCTAAAGCCCGTTGACATTATTAGTATACAGTGGTACCTCGGGTTAAGAACTTAAATCATTCCGGAGGTCCATTCTTAACCTGAAACCATTCTTAACCTGAAGTACCACTTTATTTTTTTATCTTTTCTTTATTTTTATTGTATGCATCAGAAGTATACAATATAACATAATGCATTTATTTAATTTATTTAACATAATTATTACAAATTATAAGCAAATATATACATACATGTTTCAGACAAGCACACATATATGAAAAAGAACAAAAGAGAAAAAAGGAAGAAAAGAAAAAAGAAAAAGAAAAAAAGAAAGAGGAGGAGAAGAAGATGAAGATGAAGACGAAGATGAAGAAGAAGAAGAAGAAAAAAGAAGAAAAGTTGGAAGAATTTCTTCCAAATTTATTATACAAATATCTCAATAATAAAATTTCATTGATTGACTTCCATCGCTTACACTGCACTTCCTATATACATTTTAAGCAAGATTGTATCTGTTATTCCGTATTTTCCCCATACAATCTCACACAAATATTCTAATCAATAAATTTTCTAAATCTTTCATAAATCTATTCTAAACCTTACATTTAATCTTTGTCTACATAAATAATCATTTAAACATTTCCTTTGTTTCTGGATTATATTTTTTGGTTTTTGTCTTATCAAATCAGTCGACTTTGCTAAAGTACCACTTTACCTAATGGGGCCTCCTGCTGCTGCCATGCCACCACTGCGCAATTTCTGTTCTCATCCTGAAGCAAAGTTCTTAACCCGAGGTAATATTTCTGGGTTAGCGGAGTCGGTAACCTGAAGCGTCTGTAACCTGAAATGTCTGTAACCTGAGGTACGACTGTATAGACACCCCCCCAACACTCTCTCTCCAATCCAGACCAAAAATACTGTACCCAAAACTATCCACAACTAGAATTGAAGCTCAAATTATTTATTTATTTCCCGGCACTGCACATATATGCGGTCAACTGCAAGTCGGTCCCACACAAGTGGGGCAATGCCTGTAGTCCTTTATCTAAATCCTTTTAGATATTTTCTTCCTATGACAATCCCTTTGAGATCAGATCTAGTCTTTCCCCTCCTGAGATGGGTTCATACAATTGCATTCCTTTTACAGCAGGATCTTTTGATTCCATGGCCCAGATTCTTAGCAAGATTGGTCTCACGGGCCAAATTTGACAAGCCCCAATTTGGTGCTTTGAAATCCCAAAGTCAAGCTACAATCCCATGCACCATTAATAAGAAATGCATCCCATTAAACTTTATGGGACTTACTTTCAGATGAACATGCACAGGCAGTTAGTAAAGCAGGTGACTTGATTCATGTACTTTTGAATCACTCATTGGGTGCTTCTTTGAATATCTGCTTTCCTTCCAAAGAGGTTATGGTATCAAACACAAGACTACTCCACTTTTTGTTATTACTTTTACATTGATTCTTATTCTTATTATTTATTAAATTTCTATACCACCCTTCATCCTAGGACCACAGGGCAGTTTACCATGCAGTGGTACCTTGGTTCTGGAACTTAATGCATTCTGGGAGTCTGTTTGACTCCCGAAACAGTTCGAAAACCAAGGCACAGCTTCCAGTTGGCTGCAGGAGCTTCCTGCACTCAATCAGAAATCCCGGAAGCTGCATCAGATGTTTGGCTTCCGAAAAACATTTGCAAACTGGAACATTTACTTCTGGGTTTGTGGCGTTTGGGAGCTAATTTGTTTGGGAGCCAAGCCATTCAAGTACCAAGGTACGACTGCATAAAAATATAAAAACACAAAGATACAAACCATAGTAACAGACAAAAACAATACCCCCACACACAGGAAGACAGTTTAGAAGGCCATGTATTATTTAATTAGACAAAGACTAACCAGGAATTTGAACTTAGGTCTTCGTGATATAAATCTTACCCTTGGTCCCACTTTTACCACTACATTGGCTCTTTAAATGCCAAACTTTTACAGACTATTTTGCTTTAGCCTGGCAATTATACTGATCTCTTTGCTGAATGCAAATAAATCATTTAAGTTAGCTAGACCTCACTGTTGCACAAGTTCTTCTTAAACAATAGACCATCTCCTTAAACCATATACTGGTAAATACTATTCCACATTCCCTCTTTCACAAAGAGAACATTGTGCAAGTCTCTCCTTTATACAAATTTGATCTATGTATATGCACTGCAGAGGTATAAGCCTAAATGTAAGTGTATTAAATGAACAAATTCATTTCAAAAGGTAATGATTGCAAAATCAATCGCATTTTGTGAAAAACTCAATACGTTTATGATGTGGACCCACTAGGAAGACCTTACATGGTAAAGAACCATCAGAGCTGAACTACAAGTCAACAGCAAGAGGTTTGCTAGCCTCCTCATTGGTTCTAAATTATGCAGTGTCATTTCCTGCTGCATATTGTGGGGCTTATAGTTCAGCCCCAGTGATCTCCAAGAACAACAAAAAGCACTGCCAGCATCATTTTTCATGTAGGATGAGAGACCTTTTGGATCCTTCCTGTCTTCATCGGAGCCTGATACCCCAACTCTCTTTCCCAAGGAGAGTTCCCCTCTTCAGGGAGAGGGAAGTGGTATCGAGTTGTGAAGAGGAAGCAGAATTGAGGCTGGGCTATAGCTAAGTGGTAAAGCATCATGCAGATAGTTCCATGTTCAAACCCCAACATCTTCAGGTAGGGCTGAGAGAAACCTCTGACTTAAGATCCACTGCCAGACAGTGTAGATATTACTGAGTGAGAAGAACCATTGGTCTGATTCTATATAAGGCAACTTTCTGTGTTCTTTGCTTGAAGTGGGCTATGCTAGCTTTGACCCTGCTTTCTTGAAGAGCTCTTCCAGATGACCTTTTTTTTCCAGCATTCACCCTGATTTGCTTCCACAGATCTTTGCCAGTGGTTGGTCTATTAGAACATTCACACTTGAGGAAATTGTGTAGCTAGTCCATATTGTTAAAAAGTTGGATTCTCTACCGACTCCTCCTTGTCTGGAGAGTCAAGGAGGAGGAGGTAACAGTGGCCATGGTGAGGTGGTCACAAGACTTTGGCCATTCAATAACCATGGCCCAATGGGAAAATTTGTGGAAGAACAACTGGAAATTCTCAAATTGTTATACGATTAGAGAGATCTTTCTAAAAATGCAACACCAATGGTTCTTAACACCCTGGAAACTTTCGAAAATGTACAAAAATGTGCCAAGTATAATTGCTGGAGATGCAGAGATAATTCAGGAACTTTCTACCACATGTGGTGGTTATGTAAGAAAATACAGATATTCTGGGAGAGTATTCATTCAGAATTACAAAAAGTGCTAAAGATCTCTTTTAATAAAAAACCAGAGGCCTATCTCCTAGGAGTTACAGATTTGGATATTCTGCAAAAAATGAAGGGTATATTTTTATATGCCACAGTGACAGCAAGAGTTCTTATCGTAGCAAAATGGAAGAGTATTGAAATTCCCTCTATACATGAATGGATCCAAAAGCTGACAGAATATGCTGAATTAGATGGTCTATCAGAAAAAATAAAGAATAAATCAAAACAGGAATTTGTCTCAAAATGGGAGGTTTTCAAAGAATATTTGAAATATAAATATAGTAGTTTAAACTCTGTTGCAGCATTCGAGGAACTTCAGTAATAGTTGCAAGTTAGACATAAGAGTTAAGATGTATTAAGAAAAAGTTAAATTATGATAAAAGTGTGTATTGGCAATAAGTAACATGAAATTGAAATAAGGAATAGACGGGAGGTCGGGTTTATAGTGTTAAGACCAACTTATGTTCTATTGTTTATTAAGAAAATTTTGTGTTTATTGTTATTCCTATGTGTAATTCTGTATCTGTGTTTTCTCTTTTTCCCCCCTTACTGTATCAGTAATACAGTACTAATAATAAAAGTTGGATTCTCACACTGAAAGAAAGTGGAAGGTGAATGGGGTGTGGAGAGATGAAGGGAATGGTTTGTTTGAAGGGAGGCCATGTTATTGGTTTGTAGGGATTTTTTTGTTCTTGTTTTTATCATGTATTTTGTGCTTTTATATTGTATTTTTACGTTGTGAGCTGCCCTGAGATCTGTGGATGAACAGTGGTAAGCAAATTCAATGCATAAATGCATACATATTGTACACACATAATAAAAGATGAAGGTGAAGGTAAAGGACCCCTGGATGGTTAAGTCCAGTCAAAGGCAACTATGGGGTGTGGCGCTCATCTCAATTTTCAGGCCAAGGGAGCCGGTGTTTATCCACAGACAGCTTTCCAAGTCATGTGTGCCAGCATGACTGAACCACTTCTGGCGCAACGGAACAATGTGATGGAAACCAGAGCGCACGGAAACACTGTTTACCTTCCCAACGCAGTGGTACCTATTTATTTACTTGCAGAGGTGTGCTATTGAACTGCTAGGTGGGCAGAAGCTGGGACAGAGCAATGGGAGCTCACCCCATCATGCAGATTCAAACCACCAACCTTCCAATCGGCAAGCCCAAAGGGCTCAGTGGTTTAGACCACAGCGCCACCTGTGTCCCTTACATGTATAATAAACATAATAAAGATGAGCATTCTTCCTCATGTGCTTGTGTGGTGTTTACATGTCTTCCCATCCATCATTCACTCATCCCACACTTTTCAATGCAGTTAAGTTCCCTGTCACTTCCAAAGAACAAACAATTCTTTAAAATAAAAGAATAAGAAAGCCACATAAATTTGGTGTGCTAGGGTGACAGAGCCCTTTAACCCACTTTAATTGTGCAAACCTAAAGCTTGAATGCTTCCCATGAAACAATGACAGTCTGGAGGCACCATAAGCTGCGGGAAGAATGCTTGATACAAACTCTTACCCCATCGCATTCACTTGATTGGGCAAAATGTAATTAATCAAGGAACAAGGAAGCAACAGTAGCCAAAGGAAATATTGGTGTTGAAGAAGCAGGCATAGGTATTGATGTCCCCAAGCAGTTGATAGGAAGAAATGAACACACTTGCAATCTCTTTTCTAGGGGGAAAGAGGTGTCTAGTCTACCAAAATTGTGTTTTGGGGATTGAAAATTGAAACTAGTCAGCATTCAGTGCAGCTTTCATTATAACTCCAAGAACCTCCTCTTTGAATACAATATGGAAAAGGTAATATGCTTAGCAGATTAAAGTCTGAGTAGGCATCCAGATACTGTATATTATCCAGATCTTTTCCAGCTAAGGAAAGAAGAAGGAAAAAGGAGTAACTCTTGGAGTGCATTATTATTACAGAATACAATATGGGAACATTTTCTCCTGGCAATGACAAATTCTACAGTTGTGTTAGCAGGGACTTCCTAGAGGTCAGGGATGAAATGTTAGATAGCAAAGGAATTGACATGAATAAAACAAAGCCAGGGGTTGGTGGAGATGAAATCGGAGACTACATACTTGACATCATCTTCCCTCTTAGAGATTGTCACTTGCTCACCAGAAGATTAATTCAGCAAGCATTTCATTAACAGCATTGTTCATGGATGGCTTTCCCTATCGACTTGAGCTTGCAATTTATTTCCCATAATAGAAACATACATAGCAGTTATCATGGCAAGGCAAAGTGAAGATGTTGCAGATTGAAGATAGCAGCTTACTATGAGTCTTGCAAAACCAGCAAAGAGGAAAAACATAATCTTCTGGTTTTCTTTTATTCCTGATAGATGCTTGCTCCTTAGAATAACCTCATCTATTCAAGGTTGCTTTGAATGAAATGCTAGAGTGGTATCAGCTGGCATGCTTTGCTTTCCATCGTACTGAGCAGGTATAAAATGTGGCAAGGATCTGTTGTGTTGCTGGTGCTAGTCTGGCTAAGGATTAGTCCAAATAAGTGTTGTGAAGGTCGTGATACAGAATTATATTATTTCATACAAAAGCTTAGGGATTGCATTTGGTCTAGGAGCACAATGAAAAGGAGTGGGGAAATGGGGTGCATGTCCCAAAGAACTGGACAACCAAGATGGTTGCTGCTTCCTGTCCCTTGTATGTATTTCATACCCTACTTCAGATACTTGCTTCCACAAGCCCACTCACCCTTTGCATGTGGCGGCCCTTTGCATGTGCTGGACACAGGAGGCTTCACTGGGGACCCAACAGGGGAATTCAAACTACTGTGCCCTTCCTGATAGGGGAGGGGGCATGAGCCCTATCAGGAACCGGATCCTAGCCTGCACCCTCCTTTGGCAAATGGGAATGCAGGCTGGGACTTAGGCTGTGCCAGGGGGCGGAGTCAATGGAGCCAACGGTGGGCTTCACTCAGATCTACCCCTTGCCCATTTAAGCAGCCAGCACCTGAGGCTCAGCCTGTTTGTTCCTGCACCGAGTTTCCCAGCCCATCCACCCTCGGTTTAAGCTGATAGCTACAGTGGTCGCCGTCCTTTAAGGGACTGGGTAGGAATTTGTCTACCAGGTTAATTGGTTCTGACCTGGTGGTTTTGCCTACCTCATAGCAATTGTCAGAACTGGTTGGGGGTTATATACTGAATTGAATAGGATCCAAAAAGCAGCAGTCTGATTGGTCCTTGAACAATAGGGTCCAGAATGCAGCAGTCTGATTGCTCCTACAACAGTACAGCAGTATGACTGGTCCGCAGAAGCCACCCAATCCAGCTCCAGGTGGAAGTGAATGCGCAACCTGATTGGCCTATGGGAGAATCCCAGAATTAGCCAATCATGTGCAGCCCATTGTGTAAATAATGTATATAAAGCAAATATTTTGGGTGAACTTGCATTCCTCACTACTATGAGCTAAATAAAGAGCATGAAATCCACACTTGACTCCGAGTATATTTCATCGGGCATTGGGGCAGTCCTTTGTTTTGGACAGAGGGGAGGTTGTAGTCTCTGCCTGCCCCTCCAAACACTGGGGTATCCCGTTAAAGGGATCTGGGGGGAGTGACCATGTTCGCGGGGGTCACCTGATTGAATGTAAGTTTTAGGAACCCCCACCTGGATTGACCACACATCACTTCTGGCAGGCAGGCTGAAACTATTTAGATTGCCGCATGCCAAGCCAAACCGCTTTCATCTGTACAGTGGAACCTCAGGTTACGTACCGTCCTCCTTATGAACGCTTCGGGTAACAAGCTCCGCCAACCCATAAGTAGGTGCTCCTGGGAGTGAACTGTGCCCCGGGATGTGAGCAGAAGACATGTGCCGGTGGCACGGCAGCAGTGGGAGGCCCCATTAGCGAAAGCGCACCTCATGTTAAGAATGGTTTCTGGTTAAGAACGGACCTCTGGAACAAATTAAGTTCGTAACCGGAGGTACCACTGTATTGAATAAAGTTGTGGCCTGTTTTTACCTCAAACTAGTCTTATTGGTCTCTAATTATACGGGTTGGGGTACGGGAAGTCCGATGGCTGGTCCTGCAAGAAGACAGGTTCTCTAAACAATGACATTTCATGGCAGGCTTCCCTCAATGGACTCAGGACAACTGAAAAGTCAGAAACAGATAATTGCTTCAAAATCAGAACTATTTATTTATTTAAACTATTTATGTACTGCTTATCTACAATAGTCTAAGTGGCTTACAAAGATACAATACAAAAAATAAAAATTAGTTAAATCTATAAAATCAAACTTCAAATAATATGTCTGCTAGGATAATTTACTTACAAAAGTCTTCAGTAGATGCTGGCGATTCAGTGGGGGTGGGGGGGTGGCATCTGAACTCAACTGGAAGGGAGTGGAATAAAAATGGGCCCACAACACTGAACCCACAGCTCCTGGTCAATACCACCAGCCATGCATCCAGGGCATGGGAGACCACTAACATTGACTCCCCTGAAGACCTCAGTGATTGGTGGTCTTCACCTAAGTGATTAGGTGGCCCTTCAGGTATCCTGGACCCAAATTTTTAATGGTCTTACATATTAATATATGTCCCCTGAACCTTTCCATGGTAGCATATGGGCAGCCAGCACAGACTATTGAGCTCTGGAGTTATGTGCTGGTGATAGTCTGTCCCCATCATCTAAGGCAATGATGCTTACTGACAGTGACCTGCTTATTGACAGTCAGTTGTGTTGTTTTCAAAATTGTCCTCTAAGGTTAGCCTTCTTCTATTATATTTTGGGCTAGCATGCTAAAAGGATAAGGCAATGTTTGAGAATTGTTTCAAACAACCATTTGTGTCAGAGATATGTATTCAAGGTGAAAGCCTTGTCTATTTGTGAAAGACAGTATAAGGGCTCATCCAGAATTCTTTTTTGCACAGTGCTTTCCAGAGAGCCAGCGTGGTGTAGTGGATAAGAGTGGTAGACTCATAATCTGATGAACCGGGTTCGCTTCCACGTTCCTCCACATGCAGCTGCTGGGTGACCTTGGGCTAGTCACACTTCTCTGAAGTCTCTTAACCTCACTCACCTCACAGAGTGTTTGTTGTGGGGGAGGAAGGGAAAGGAGATTGTTAGCCGCTTTGAGACTCTTTGTTGTTGTTTAGTCGTTTAGTCGTGTCCGACTCTTCGTGGCCCCATGGACCAGAGCACGCCAGGCACTCCTGTCTTCCACTGCCTCCCGCAGTTTGGTCAGACTCATGTTTGTAGCTTCGAGAACACTGTCCAGCCATCTCGTCCTCTGTCATCCCCTTCTCCTTGTGCCCTCCATCTTTCCCAACATCAGGGTCTTTTCCAGGGAGTCTTCTCTTCTCATGAGGTGGCCAAAGTATTGGAGCCTCAGCTTCATGATCTGTCCTTCCAGTGAGCATTCAGGCCTGATTTCCTTAAGAATGGATAGGTTTGATCTTCTTGCACTCCATGGGACTCTCAAGAGTCTCCTCTAGCACCATAATTCAAAAGCATCAATTCTTCGTCGATCAGCCTTCTTTATGGTCCAGCTCTCACTGCCATGCATCACTATGAGACTCTTTAGGGTAGTGATAAAGCGGGATATGAAATCCAAACTCCTCCTCCTTCCAGTCTCTGTGTCTGAGTGTGTGTGTGTGTGTGTTTTCCCCAGGAAAACCTGCACATTACCACTGAATCAGAGCAAAAGCCAGGCCAAAACAACAACAACAATGCTCAGACACAAAACCTGAACCTGTGCCTAGAAACATGGCGCAAAAGGAAATTTTGCTGAGCCCTAACACTCACTTTTAGAGCATTTTTAAAAAAACAAAATTGTGTTATTAGAACAGCATTTTCCAAGTAATATTAAATTATTTTATTAAAATAATTATTAGACATTGTTATAATAAATAGCATTTTGACGTGCTTTCGAACTGCTAGGTTGGCAGGAGCCGGGACTGAGTGAAGGTAGCTCACCCCATCACAGGGTTTCGAACCACTGACCTTCCGATCGGCAAGCCCTAGGCTTAGTGGTTTAGACCACAGCACCACCCGCGTGACATACAGTGACAAAATTCTGATTTTTAACAGCATGGCCTAGTACATGCATCATTTCAAACATCTCCCAAAGCATTATCTACCTGTGCAAACATTCCAGTAAAACCTGTACTTTCTCTCTGCATGATGATGATGATGATTTAGTTTATATACTGCTTAAATGCCAAAGTGACTAAGCAGTGCTTTTCAATGGGCACATAGTCTGCATGAAAGAGGAGCTCCAGCACAGATCAGGTTGCCTGTTGCATGTAACATAATAATGTGCAATAACTCTTCAACTCTTGATAACATCTATCTATGGAGATAAGTTCCATATATATCAGGAATTCTGTTATAACGCCATTTTTTCCCTGACAGGAGAATGTGCACTTTAACTCTGATCTAGCACCAGCCAATTTGTCTCCCTCATGTATAAATAATATATTGTGTTATTAAAAATGACAGTAATACTTTCTTTCTGTTGAAGAAATATCTCCTTTATAGTTTCCAGAGCCTTGTCTATTAGGATGTAAGGCCCTTATTTAGACAGAGCTATCAATATTCAAGGTGGTTTATAGAGCTAAATAAACTGCAGATGACAAAGACTCGGCTTGAGAGCTAAGTCAGTGCCGGCCATGCTCCCAGCAGGGACCCACAACTTGAAATGAAAATGGGTGCACAACCTGGAAGTTCAATGGATTAACAATAAAAAGGGAGGAGAGGAGAGGAGGACACTGCCAAGCTTATTCTGGAACACGAATGAAGTTTTTGAAAGTATTGAAGTCCAGTTAATTC
This sequence comes from Podarcis cretensis, assembly GCF_951804945.1. Classification (NCBI taxonomy): domain Eukaryota; kingdom Metazoa; phylum Chordata; class Lepidosauria; order Squamata; family Lacertidae; genus Podarcis; species Podarcis cretensis. The sequence goes on from NC_137175.1 coordinate 87,482,777, forward strand.
TCACTCCCCCCCCCATTCCTGTCTCAATATTTGATCTCAATGAAAAACAAACAGATGCATACAACAATACATAAAAAGATACAAAAACACTTAAGTATAAATAGTTATAAAATATGCTGCAGAAGTATAGGGCTGGATACTTTTCTATGTATTATGTGTATAGTATGCATACTTTTGTGATGGAGAGAGACTCAAGTTTAAAGGGATTTATACCCAAAATTTGGTGGTTCCATCCTAATTGAGTTTCACCTGGATCACACTACTTTTTGCACTGAGTTTCTGCCTATGTTTGAAGAGTAAAAAAGTATATAATCGGAGGGATGGGACCCCTTTGACCCTCCAGATGTTGGACTCAAATTCCCATCAACCCCAGCATCTAAAACCCAACATCTGGAGAACCACTGATTTATCTGTTCTGTCATCCGATTACCAAGCACTGCAATCAATGAGACACCAAAGGAGTGCTCCACTGGGAACCTTGGGTGATAGCCAATGCCAGTCATACTCCAATGAGACCCATTGAAATCAATAGGTATGTTATTTAGGTTGGTTGATTCCAATGGATCTCCTTGGAGTATGAGATGCTGGATCTTGCCCTGTTATAATGGGCAATAATAAAAATGGCTTGTGTCTGGTATTAGTTCATCTCAGAGTAAACCCACTGAAATTAGTGGAGATGACTGACTTCGGTACATTAATTTCAGTGGGTCTACTCTGAGTAGGACAGAGTTGGCTACAACCCTTAATGAAGCTGTGTAGAAATTCAGTCTAAAATTAAATTTGCCACAAATTTGGGAGTTCTCCTGCAGACTGAGGCTGAATCCCAAAGAATTTTGATAAAAATGGTGAAGGTTTAGAGGGTGGCTCCATACACCCTTTGGCTGTGGCCAAATATTGTTGAAAACAAAACTCAGGGTGGGTTGGAAGGTTTCTATTGAGGCAAAACATCTGAGAAAGCCATAAAATATTTTCAGTGCAACTAGAAAAAGATTCTCAGGACATCCTTGGCCATCAGGTTGTAAGTTTTCCCATCCCTGTTCGACATTATTGGCTGCATCTGACAGGTAAACGAACATCAGGTTGTGTATTTAAGTGTGTATTGCTACACACTTAATTAAGTGTGTATTGCTACACATTACAGGGAAGAGGATAGCAGTCCTGTGTTTGCTGGCAGATTGTTCCATCCTCCAAAACAACAATACAACCACAGAGCCTCAATGATGTATATAATGATAAACTAGATAGGCTGGTAGTCTTTGCAGCAACTCATCAACTGGTAATAAAGATTTTCATGTTCCTGCATAAAGAAATTCATAAAAGGAGCATGGAAATCAAGTGATGGGGGAAGAATCAATCAAAGTGACTGTTTAATTGTTGGAGGCTGACGTGAGAATCACACTTAGGTTGCAAGAAATATACATGGGGCTTGCTGTGATGGTGAACATTATGGAGTTATAGCTGACACACAAGCCAAGCTAAATTTGTCAAATAAAAAAATGTAGGATAGAACGTTCCAAAATATAATGTCAGCAAACCAGAAGATGGAGAATTAAAAACAAATTGAAAGTAGCAATAGAAAGGAGACTCGAGGCATGAAACACCCATAAAATGGGGTAGCAAATAGGTCACTGGGGATATGGAATAAATGAAAGGAAGAGAACGACATAAGGAAAGTAATAAAGGATGCTACAAATAGACAGTATGGTTTCCATTTTCAAGGGGAAAATAATAGAAAATCTGTATTGTTTAATTAAGAGTGAGCAGAAGTTATACAGTAAAACAGTGTTAAAAGTTAAGGGTTTGGAAAAGAAAGAGAAATATAATACAATGGAACAGGAAGATCTAGACTCTGGTACAGGATTCTCAAACTTATTCTGAGATTGGATAAGTGAATGAGCCCCCTGCCCCCTGCAAAAATTAAAATTAAACCATGCAACCTTTCTCTCTTCTAAAGGAAAAAAATGATCCTTCAAACTTTTCCCATCAGAGAATTTTTTTTAAGGGAATCCTAGAACTCCTGATGATGGTGATGATGGTGATTAAATTCCATTACTTACAAAGCAGCTTACAACACAGAAATCTATTAAAACCAGTCGCAACCCATCATCCAATCAAAGCCCTAGAAAGCACATTGATACAAAAACGGGACAGGTCTTGCAGAAACTGCCCCACTAAAAGAGGCCACACATGCTTAAAAACCCTTCTAATTAATGACCAAAACCCCAGGAAAAAAGGGGGGAATTCCTGGCTCGGTACCAGGTCTGCCTCCCGGAACGAGCATTCTACAAATGGGGAGCCATCACTGAAAAAGCCCATTCTTATGTTGCCACCCTCAACTTCTCATGGAAGGGCCTTGTGGAGAAGGGTCTCACATAACTATTGCAGGGTCCAGGTTAGTTCATATGGAGAAAGGCAGTCCTTGGGGTATTGGGGTGCTGGGTCTTTATAGGTCAAAACCAGTCCTTTGAAGTGAGCCTGGAAGCAAAATGGAAATTAATTCCATCTTCACATTTCCAGGTTCTTCATTTGAGCATTCAAGTATGTCAATAGTTTGAGTTGGGTTCCCACTGCCAGTATCAAAAATGATAGTGTATTTTTTTCAGACTATCTTTGGCCACAGCCCCCCCCCCCAAAAAAAAAAAAAAAAACACCCACCAAAAATCTTGGAATATGACCACTGTTTGGATTTAAGAATATAAGTGATTGGCATGCTTAAAACATTTTAGTATGTGATTGTCCTAATGGCATCAGTAACACTGGCCTGAAGGCAAAAGACTTATTGCATCCCTAATATGGCCTTCAGGATTCTGTATTTAGTTATGAACATTGCATCGTTTTCTTTTTATATATACAATTTTTTAATTAATTTTCAGTATATCATTTTCAACAGTAATTAAACATATTTTAACATCTTATACAATTTTTTTTGACTTCCATCAATCTCATCTGAGAAATTTCCAATCTAATCTCTAAATACACATTTCCCACTTCTTCAATTACATTTAATTCATAACTAATATCCCTATTCTTTCTCTAATTTGCAATGTTTCATACATTTTTCCTTACGCAGCTTCTTGTAATCCTGCCAGCATAATTTGTTGGTTACAGTTGCTCTTCGAATAATTCGTATATTTCTTCTGTAAATCTCTGGTTCCACAGCTTTCAAATCCTTCCTTTCATTTTGTCCAATTCTGCATAGTCCATTAATTTTGTTTGCCATTCTTCTTTCATTGGCATCTCTTCTGAACATTGCATCATTTTCAGAACCAAGAAGCCACAAATGACAAGCTGGCACAGTTGAGTGCAGAGTGAGGTCGGTGGATCAGCACTCCATTTGCTCCCTTGAACCAGCTTTCACTGCTCACAAGGAGAGTCCACCGCCTTCCAGGTGAATCGGTTCCACTGTCAAACAGCTCTTACCATCAGAAAGTTCTTCCTGATGTTTAGTCATAATCTCCTTTCTTGTGACTTGAAGCCACTGGTTCTGGCCCTACCCTCCAGAGCAGAAGAAAACAAACTTGCTCCATCTTCCATGTGATGGTTCATGTTTTCAATGTTCCAGAACAATAAATTATAGGATAGTATTATATACCTTTTAAAAAAAAAAAACTAGTGTCCAAAAGCAGCATGAATGTTGTTATTCATTTATGTGTAGTTGTCTGTATTTTTTGTACTATTTTAATTGTTGTATTGATTGCATTGTCCTTGGGTGTTTAATTGTGTGTTTGTGTATATGTGTGTGTGTGTGAGTGAGAGAGAGGGGGGGGGGAGGGAGTATTTTAAAAAGAAACAAAACTACAGACCTTTCTCATAACCTTGGCAAGATTGCTACAATTCTAGAAAGAAAGATACATCTGACAAAAGATTCTTCCCTTATGTGAAATGATCTGGAAACACAGCATTTTCCTTTGGGAGTTTGCCTTTTGGCAATCCTAGGCTGAAGAGAGTTTCCAAAGCATTTTATCATTGCTCCGTTATCAGGAATTTTCAGGGATGGGTGAGAGACAAGTTGTAAACAAACACAGAAAGAAATGCTCTGCTGTGCCTCAGCCTAATGAAAATATTTAAAGAAAGAAGGTTTAAAGGTTAAATCTGAAAGCCAAATAGCCAAAGCCAGATGTTATATAACCAGGTGGTATGAAGAAGGCATAGCTGAGAAATGTATGGATCATGGTAGCAGTGAAATTGCTTCTACCATAAACCAAGAAATATGCAACTACAGTCTGCCATCTACCAACTAGCACATGATATGGAGTTGAATGAATTTTATTATTTCGGTCACAGACCAGTTCCAGCCCACATACAGTATTAAGGAAGTCATAAAACACGATAGGGAGACATTTGATATGGGGTTTGATTCCTCTTTTATTGCAGGGCCACTGGAAACCACATTTCTATGTTGTCTTCCTGGAAGTGGGCTCAAAGATGTTTCTAGAGACCCCTATAAACTGTGATATCAGCTGGAACCTTTGGAAATATTTCCAAATGGAGCCAGGATCAACCCCATTTCAGTGGGTTCCAGGCCTGATTCAGAAATAAGAGACACCACTGGGATATCGTAGAACCCTTCCTAGGATGCTCAAAAACTTTCAGTGTGGTAAGGTGAAGCATAGGAATAATAATAATAATAATAATAATAATAATAATAATAATAATAATTTTTATTTATACCCCACCCTCCCTGGCCAGAGCAAGGCTCAGGGCAGCTAACACAAGTAAAATTA